>NC_134354.1:709538511-709901011 GCF_048569485.1 Anomaloglossus baeobatrachus | reverse complement strand
ACAGCCGTGCTGAGCCGGTGATTGGTGAGTATGAAGCGCTTGGAGAGAGACGCTGGCAATGTACTATGTACAAAATGGCGGCGGCCAGCCAATCACAGTAATGCCGCAGCCAAGATGGCTGCTGCATTACTGTGACTGGTTAAGAAGCGCAACATGTTTAGTGGCTGCAAATCAGGCGCCAAAACGGCTGGGTGGACATCCGAATATAGTGAGGCGAATACACGATTACTCGCAATATAACGAATAGCCCGAATATGTACTATTCTGTGAATTGCAAATAGTAATGAATACATTCGTTGATCACTATCCACCATCCCACAGTACAAAGAGTCTGAAATGAATGAGCAGGGGAAGTGTAGGAGGTGGCCAGACTACCCCACTCCTACGATGCTTATATAATGCTTATTAAAGTAAATGTCTAAGTGCTGCGGCTGGAGTATACGGCTGTATATGATGTAGCAGAGCCAGAGCAGTGCAGTGGTCAGTGCCCTCTAGCGACCTGCAGTTTTAGTGTTGTATTGCATATCGCATTCTCCTGTTTAATGTGTATTTTAGAGTATAATCTGTCATGTGTGATTTATGTGTTAATCGTGAAATGTTAAGTAGGAATGTTAGTAGAGAGGATTTTATTATGTATAGTGTAATAGATGCAGGCAGTACAATGGGTTGGGTTGGACACAACACCAACAAAATAGTAAAAAATCAAATATTTATTGAACTACATTAAAATAGAAATTAGAAAAAAATATTTAAATCGTTTGCATTGGAGCACTAACGCATTTCAGACCACAAACCATATATTAAAAACAATCCTTAGTCATAGGTAAGTATGCCCAGCATATGGCTAAGAATATAAATGCATGGAATGAAACAAGTAATGAGAAAAAAGTGTAATAGATACAACCTGGTTGCTGAGGAAAGTAGAGCCAGGATAGGAGGACTGTCAGACAGCAAAGGGTTGGTCAGTAAGATAGGCCAGAAAATGAGCAGTTCTGCAGAGTAGTTGCTGAAGCTGACAAGCTCTGTAGTAGAGTCCGTTACAGAACCAGGAGGTATTCGCCAATGGTCCGGAGCCTACGGCACACCTTATGATGGGCTTAGAGAGAGTCCAGGGACCAGTCTGGCGTCAGGGCAAGTGTATCGCCGGCAGTCCCATATACAGTTCGAGAGGCTAGGAGCTGTCTGAGGTAGTGGAGCCAACCAAGGAACCTGTGGAGACAAGAAATTGGGAGAACCAGAAGTTTAGTCTTGGCTGGTGGACGGCTAATTCCCAGGGCAAGGGCTAGATAGGACAAGTACCTAAAAGAATAGAGGCAGCAGAACAGGAATGTATGGCCATGTCTGTCCAGAAGATTGAGAAACAAATAAAGCAGTTGTTGTTCTGCAAAGAAACTCTCAGTGTGATGTGTTGCCCTGCTACGTCTACAACGGTGACCAGCTGTGGAATGGCGGACTCTCCCCTTAAGACCCAAGTATGTGTTGCATTACGTGGCCGAGCAGAACAGAAACACAAGCTCAGTCTAATAATGTAGAGCGGAGCCCTACCAGCCATCCGTTGGCTCCCCTCTACAGAAGCACCAGGGACCTCTGGTGCTTCTGATTCAGATAAGCCGGAGCTATACACAGATGTTTTATAGCAAAATCCTTCTGTTTTCAGACAATGGGGCCATGATGCAGATTTATACAGCCAAAAAACACATTTAGCTTTACATAAAACATGTTTTGACTGCATGGTAATAATTTGAGAGGTTAAAGGCATGTAACATGAATTGTTCCACAGTTACATCTTGAGAAATTGAGCTATGGTAAAGGGAATAAAGAGAACACAAGGGGACACCATAAATTGTATGCAACACTAATATCTCGACACAGAATCAATTAAAAAAAAATCAAATTGGAATCTTGCTACTGTATCTGTACAACACTACATAACATGATGATGTCAAGCAGGTGATCGGATGAAACAGCACAGAGAATGAGGAGTCAGTGGTAACTGAGCCATCAATGGCTTTATCAATTTATCCAAATTAAGGATTGTGGGAGCTAATGATATGACACAAATAACAGTGGTAAATCAGAGTACTTCACATAGGATAAATCAGCAACACAGATATCCAGAATACAATAACAGTATTATTTACACAGTATTTTTCCTATCACTAAAGGCCCCGTCACACTAAGCAACATCGCTAGCAACATCGCTGGTAACGAACAACTTTTGTGACGTTGCTAGCGATGTTGCTGTGTGTGACATCCAGCAACAACCTGGCCCCTGCTGTGAGGTCGTTGGTTGTTGCTGAATGTCCTGGGCCATTTTTTAGTTGTTGCTGTCCCGCTGTGAAGCACAGATCGCTGTGTGTGACAGCGAGACAGCAACAACTAATGTGCAGTGAGCAGGGAGCCAGCTTCTGCTGAGGCTGGTAACCAATGTAAACATCGGGTAACCAAGAAGCCCTGTCCTTGGTTACCCGATATTTACCTTTGATACCAGCCTCCGCCGCTCTCACTGTCAGTGCCGGCTCCTGCTCTGTGCACATGTAGCTGCAGCACACATCAGGTAATTAACCCGATGTGTGCTGTAACTAGGAGATTGTGCGCTGCTCCCTGCTCTGTGCACATTTAGCTGCAGCACACATCAGGTAATTAACCCGATGTGTGCTGTAACTAGGAGAGCAAGGAGCCAGCGCTAAGCATTGTGCGCTGCTCCCTGCTCTGTGCACATTTAGCTGCAGCACACATCGGGTTAATTAACCTGATGTGTGCTGTAACTAGGAGACTGGGGGCTGGTCACTGGTTGCTGGTGAGCTCACCAGCAACTCGTGTAGCCACGCTCCAGCGATCCCTGCCAGGTCAGGTTGCTGGTGGGATCGCTGGAGCGTCGCAGTGTGACAGCTCACCAGCAACCTCCTAGCAACTTACCAGCGATCCCTATCGTTGTTGGGATCGCTGGTAAGTTGCTTAGTGTGACTGGACCTTAACAGTCACGTCTGTGTTTTCGTACTCTCGATCCCTCTAGCAGGGAGGCGTCAGTGTCATTCTATTCGTTACTGTAGTCTACTTAACTTTACATTACTATACCGTTTACAGGCCCTTGCAGAGTCAAAGACGTTACTGGTTAGGCCACAAGTCCAAATCAGAGGTTTCCTCAGTCACTATACAGCCTCAGTTACCACTCAATACCGTATATCTGCACCGGAAGCAATTGCCTGGCTCTTGACCGGCATAGTGTGCAGCTTGACCACCTAGTCAGGGCTCTGGACATTGACTGGTGTAGTCTGGTTTTCCTCAGGTACTAAAAATAGAATAAGAGACAGGCTTCTACTGGCGCTGATGACGGGCTTCTACTGGCGCTGATGACGGGCTTCTACTGGCATTGATCACGGGCTTCTTCTGGCACTGATCGTAGGATTCTACTGACGCTGATTGCGGGCTTCTACTGGCGCTGATCACAGGCTTCTACTGGCACGGGTCAGGGTCTTCTACTTAGTTTAGGTCATGATTCTTTCTCTCAGACCTTCTCTGGAATCTGATCACTTTAGGGCACTTTGTGGCTATGGGGCTGTAAGCCAACGTCACTGCAAACACGACTTTCCTGGATCAGGATTGTGGCGCCAATTTCTCTCCTCTTGGCCTGGTCAGGCCTTTTTATATTTAGCAACTGCAACACAACTGTCACTGGACCTGGCGTCTCCTCTAAATTATTTCCTCCATGACACACACACTCAAACCTTTAGTTCCTCTTTGGTATTATTACGTTAGGACAACAGATGGTGATGTTTCCTTGCAGACACTATGGGAGGTTAGCTGTATATGCTCTTTGCTTAGCTGAATAGGTCTTCTGCTTAACAGACTCCCTTAAAGTGACACTGTATCATGAATGGGAAATAAATTCAATTTCTAGTGCCAAGTTATTCCATAGGTAGTCCTTTACCATACCTTGTATTTCAAGTCTAGTCTGTATAATATGTGCCCGTGTCACCTAGTCATTGACAGCAATGAGATGAGACCAGAAAACATGGAAACAATCTGTATTCTGTGATACTGGTACAGGTGTTACTATTCCACTGGGTTATTTTATAAGATTTAAATATAAATTGCTTTGTACCTAGAGGAGTGTAGAGATTCAAAGGTCAAGAAGATCTTAAATCACGAGACTGAGAGTTCATGATGATGATATTTTGGATCAAATGCAGAAAACACAACAGGATTCTGTCTTGATATTTCTTTGGTGTATGCAATTCAGTAGATACAGTATAGATTTTATATGTTGTAGTTATTTTTCCTATACCTATGAATGTATGTGTTAGAAGTGCAATACTATTTCTTAACAGGAGCATTAATTTTCACATACCCAAAGACTGTGCTGCACATGGTCAATATTTTATTAAAGAACATCTTTCTAAAATATATTTTCAATCAATAGTTCTGAAAGGTCAAATTGTAATAAAGGTTGTAATATATATCAGATATCTGGGTGCCATGTGAGTTATGATAGAGGGGTCAAACAGCTTTACAGAGACCAGACTGATGCATCAGTATGCCCACCTTCACTTTCGCCTCTTCTACTTTTTATATTCAAAAGTTCAGTTGAGCAGATTTGAGATTGAATTAAGGAGTTTTCTTGGCTGCTGCTAAAATGCTGCATTTACTGTCTGTAAATGCAGATTGTTGAATCCTAACAATGTGCAACATGAACATCGTCAAGATCCCCACCTGTTTGACAGATCAAGTGACCATCATGTAGCCACAAGTATGTGGTTTGCGTAGTTGTTTTTTTGTGCTTCTTTAAATTTTCTATTGAAGCCATTTGGCAAATTACATTCTGGTGATCATGTGACAACCACATAAGCAAACAATACAGGGGAATATTGACAGTGTGCCTCTTAAGCCTGCTTTACACGTTGCAATTAGTTGTACAATCGCATTTGCGATATGACACACCCAGGTTGCATACGGGATCTTATGAGATTGCACGTAGGTCGTTCATTTGCTGTCGCACGAGCGTTAGTAGTCTATGTTAAATTGGTCAATTTTGTGTGCAATCCTTTAGATCATGTGTTCTGTGACGTATGCATTGGGCACCCTTTTTTTTTTTTTATTTATTGACTTGCCAAGCGTGTGTAATGTGTAGGGATGCGTTTTTACTATGTCATCTGCCATTCAGCTTTGCTACATGGCCGCTGACAGCACACACAGACAGCCATGTAGCAGAGGTGAATGGCAGATGACAGCAGACACAGACAGAGCCGCACGATCAGAATGAACTCGGGTTAACTTCACTCGACTTCATGGTCATGCTGTGGCTCTATCTGTGTCGCGTCCTGATTAGCGGTCACCTGTGAAGGGCTCACCGGTGACCGCTAAACTCCTGAGTAACTGAATTGAGCAGCCCTCTCTCATATACTCACCGATCCCCGATCCCCGGCGCTGCATGGCATTCACACTGCTCCAGCGGCTTTTACTATTTTGAAAAAGCCGGCCACTCATTAAACAATCTCGTATTCCCTGCTTTCCCCGCCCACCGGCGCCTATGATTGGTTGCAGTGGGACACGCCCCCACGCTGAGTGACAGGTGTCTCACTGCACCCAATCACAGCAGCCGGTGGGCTGGTCTATACTGTGCAGTGAAATAAATAATTAAATAATTAAAAAAAAACGGCGTGCGGTCCCCCCCAATTTTAAAACCAGCCAGATAAAGCCATATAGCTGAAGGCTGGTATTCTCAGGATAGGGAGCTCCACGTTATGGGGAGCCCTCCAGCCTAACAATATCAGCCAGCAGCCGCCCAGAATTGCCGCATACATTAGATGTGACAGTTCTGGGACTGTACCCGGCTCTTCCCGATTTGCCCTGGTGCGTTGGCAATCGGGGTAATAAGGAGTTAATGGCAGCCCATAGCTGCCACTAATTCCTAGATTAATCATGTCAGGCGTCTCCCCGAGATACCTTCCATGATTAATCTGTAAGTGACAGTAAATAAATACACACACCTGAAAAAATAATATATTAGAAATAAAAAACACAAACATATACCCTGGTTCACCACTTTAATAAGCCCGAAAAAGCCCTCCATGTCCGGCGTAATCCAGGATGGTCCAGCGTCGCTTCCAGCTCTGCTGCATGAAGGTCACCCAAGCTGCAGAAGACACCGCCGCTCCTGTCAGCTCCACGCAGCTAATGAAGGGAATAGCGCGATCAGCTGAGTTGTCACTGAGGTTACCCGCTGTCACTGGATCCAGTGACAGCGGGTAACCTCAGTGACAGCTCAGCTGATTGCTGTCCAGGCTCCAGAGCAAAATGTTGCACTGGCTCTCTTCCTTGGCCAGTTCTGCCTCCTTTTCTGTGCTCCTTTTCAAGTTACTTTATCACCTAACTTGCCTTTGTGATATCACTTTCCTAAGCCATTTATGCTCAAGTGGCAGGAAAACCCATTGAGAATTCATGTAGTTGGTGTCCAGCCACTACCAAACTCTTCTACATCACTGTACCAGCTCTTTTATACTGTACCATCACTGCAAACTTAACTCTGCTACATTGCTGTGCCAGCTCTGCTACACTTTACCAGCAGTGTATACTCAACTCCAGGGCATCGCTGGTACAGTGTCTTACCACTGAAAACTCAAGACTGCTTCATTGCTCTACTACATTGTTCCCACTATACAAAATCAGCTGTGTTGCATTGGTTCCACATTGGTGTATCAACTTTGCTACATCACCAGATTAAGGCTACTTTCACACTTGTGTTGAACGGTATCCATTGCATTGCGTTGTGTGACGGATGCAACGGATGTGTTGCATATAGTGGCACAACGGATGCTGCAAAACAACGCAATCCGTTTTGTGTTTTTTTGTTTTTTTTTAGTTGCTGGCGGCTGGCTACTGGTAGCGATCAGCTGATCACCCGGCGGCCGGCTACTGTTAGCAATCAGCTGATCACTCACAGTAGCCGGCCGCCGGGTGATCAGCTGATCGTTCGGCCGCCGACAATGTGTGCGGGGGGCGGGAGCAGAGTGTGAAGTGGGTGGAGCCGAGCGGGGCCATGGCTAAGGACGTCAGTGCAGCGGGGACTGCATCGCTGGGGGACAGGTGAGTGAGTGTGAGAGTGTGTGTGTGTGTGTGATTGTGTGTGTGTGTATACATACGGAGCGCGGGAGGGGGCGGAGCCGAGCGGGGAAGTGTCGGGCTCCTGGCACACGTAACCAGGGTAAATATCGGGTAACCAAGCAAAGTGCTTTGCTTGGTTACCCGATGTGTACCCCGGTTACGGGTGCAGGGAGCCAGAGAGAGCATGCACAGTGAAATCCAAAGGATTCTGGTGTTCAAAAAAACGTTACATGCTGCGTTCCTTCCGCCCAACGCAGCGTCAAAATAACGACGCTGCGTCGTCCGGCGGATGCAACGCTGACACTTGAGTTACAGTGCGTCATCTATACAAGTCTATGGAGAAAAGCGCAGTGCGTTAACGGACTGCGCTATTCTCCACAGTGACGGACTGCGCTGAACGCAAGTGTGAAAGTACCCTAAATCTGCTAAATTAGCCGGTCAATTTACCTGTATCATTAGGTCATTTCTGCTGCATTGCTTGATCAACTAAGCTACATTGTTGTGCTGACCCTGAAAAAGTATTATACTGCTATATTGTGATACATTGTTGCATATCCACTACTCTGCTTCACCAGTCATTGCTGATCCTGCTCTGCTATACCTGGCGCTACTGTTTCAGTCCTATTTCATCAGCTCCGCATTTTCTCATTTTCTTCTGATACCAGGAAGCAACATTATTTTTCTCTTGGCTGAGGCCCCACCCCTTCTGGTCACATGGGTATGACATCAGCACAGGTCCTTCTAGTCACTTAGTAAAACAATTCTATAACAGGATTAGCAGAAATAGCAGGGAGAAGATGGACAGGCAGGGTGGCGGGAATCATTATGAATACCCACCCCAGCTATCAGCTGATCGGCTAGGGACCCCAATATAGAGATATACCTTGTGTTACGGTTGCTGCGAGCACTGGAGACTATGTCCAGATTTCTTGCTACTGCACATGTGCGAGCGCTGGAGACTAAGTCCAGATTTCTTGCTACTGCACATGTGCGAGCGCTGGAGACTAAGTCCAGATTTCTTGCTACTGCACATGTGCGAGCGCCGGAGACTAAGTCCAATCTTGGAGCCATTGCACATGTGCGGGTGACATCATCGCTGACACGAGGTCACATGTCTCTGACACCTTCTATGCCGATTGGTCGCTGGTCATGTGCTTGTGACGGCTTGCTCAGTGATAGGCCAGCATGACGTCACTCCTGTCGTTCTGGCAGCGGATTGGCTCTGGTGTCCTCCATCTTGGATGAGGCACAGAGTCTATATAAGACCCTGACACACGCCGCATGGTGCTCAGTCCTCTTGGTTCATGCATATGAGTAGACGCTCTGTGCGCGTTCCTCTAGGCATTCCTCTGTCTATGCTAGGTGAGCGCTACCGGCAGGGTAGCGTTCTTATACCTTACAGCTTCGGCTGCTGTCCGTATCCTTACCTCTTAGGGGAGCGGACATAGGCAGGTGCCTGAGGCACATGGTCTGGCTGGGCCTTGTGATTCTACTCGTAGGTGGACGTTGCCGCTAGGGTAACGTTCCTTATACTGCGTCTGGCAGTTGTTCGTATCCTCGCACACTAGGGGAGCGAACAGAGGTAGGAGCTTTGTGCGGCTTACGCTGCTGTTCGTCTCTTTTGCACCACTAGAAGAGCGGACCTAGGCAGGTGCCATATCTAGTGGTTCGTGTCCTCGCACACTAGTGGAGCGAACGCAGGTAGGAGCTTTGTGCGGCTTACGCTGCTGTTCGTCTCTTTTGCACCACTAGAAGAGCGGACCTAGGTAGGTGCCATTTTGCACAAATTGCATTTGTCTCTGTGATTATTAACAGAGATCATTCCACACACCCTCCAAGTAAGGGAGGAATTGCTTTACTTACTTATTATATCCTTCTGTGAGTTAACAGAGGTATTGCACTCTGCCATAGTCTGCAGCAGAGTCTTTGCACGGTGGACCCTGACTGTCTGATACTCCTTTAGGTTCTTATCAGATAGCCCCCCGTAACATTAGGACTGAGCCAAGGGTCTGGCAGTTATGGCAGAATATCAGCAGTTACACCGTTACATACAAGTACTTGAGTCACGGCTCAAGAGTATAGAGGATAAACCTCAGACCATGGTGACATCTGCACATGATCCTCGACTTGCTCTGCCAAACAGATATTCTGGCGATGCCAGATCATGTCGTGGTTTCATTAGTCAGTGTCAGATACACCTAGAGGTCAACTCTTCTCGCTTCTCTACGGAGAGGTCCAGAGTAGGCTTTATCATCTCCTTACTTCAGGACAAAGCCTTAGAATGGGCGACTCCCCTATGGGAGCGCTCTGATGTTGTTACTCTGAGACATCAAGACTTTCTTGATGCTCTTAAGGCGGTATTCATGGGTCCGCAGGTTACCCATGATGCGGCCCTGAGACTGTTAGATCTATCTCAGGGTTCGTTATCCACTAGTTCTTATGCCATTGCTTTTAGAACTCTGGTGGCAGAACTAGATTGGCCAGAGAAGGTGTTGATTCCTATCTTCTGGAGAGGGTTGGCAGGCTATGTCAAGGATGCCCTTGCTACTCGTGAGGTCCCTGCTTCTCTGGAGGACTTGATCACAGTAGCAACGAGGATCGATGTACGCCATAAGGAACGTAGACTCGAGGTCTCTTCCTCACGCCCTAAGCATCGGGCTATTCCAGTTGTTGAGGGTCCACTACCATCTTCCTCAGCATCTGAAACATCTCCCACTCCTATGGAGTTAGGTCATACGTTCTCCAGACTACGCAAGTCTGGTCCTCCTATATGTTACGTATGTCGTCAGGCTGGGCACTATGCCAACAAGTGTCCTAGTCATCAGGGAAACTCCCTGGCCTAGTAACCATTAGAGGGGGGTTACTAGAGACGTCTTCTGCACCCTCTAAGTGTTGTATCCCAGGTCAGCTCTCGTTATCTGAGAATACATGGCCTATTATGGCTTTTGTGGATTCCGGAGCTTACGGGATTTTTGTGTCCTCAGGATTTGTAAAGGGACACAATATTCCCTCTATCATGTTAGATGCGCCTATTCCTGTCCGTGTTGTTAATGGAACTATGTTGTCTGACTCCATTACATTGAGGACAGTTCCCTTGCGCCTTTCCCTGTCTCAGGGTCACATAGAGGAGATTTCTTTTCTTGTTTTGCCTGAGGGTATAGACGACGTCCTTCTGGGCCTTCCATGGCTTCGGACTCATGCTCCTCACATTGACTGGGAGTCTGACAGCATTATTAGTTGGGGTTCGAAATGTCAGTCCCGATGTCTTCCCTTACCACCTAAGGTCGTTGTGGTTGCATCAACTGATCTCTCTCCCATACCTACACCCTATTTGGATTTCGCTGACGTGTTCTCCAAACAGGGTGCTGAGGTTCTTCCACCCCATAGGCCGTATGACTGTGCCATAGACCTTATCCCAGGTTCGGTTCCACCTAAAGGCAGGGTTTACCCCCTGTCGATACCTGAGTCGGAGGCCATGTCGACCTATATAAGAGAGAGCTTAGAGAAGGGGTTCATTCGTAAGTCTGTCTCTCCCGCGGGAGCTGGGTTTTTCTTTGTTCGGAAGAAAGAGGGTGATTTGCGTCCCTGCATAGATTACAGGGGTCTCAACGCAATCACAATAAAGAACAAATACCCATTACCTTTAATTTCGGAGCTCTTTGACAGACTGAGAGGAGCTCAATTTTTTACGAAGTTGGATCTGCGGGGTGCGTATAACTTGCTACGAATTCGAAAGGGTGACGAATGGAAGACTGCTTTTAACACCCGAGACGGTCACTATGAATACCTCGTCATGCCTTTTGGGTTATGTAATGCACCCGCAGTATTTCAGGACTTCGTAAACGATGTGTTCAGGGATTTACTGTTATCCTCAGTAGTGGTGTATCTGGACGACATCCTGATTTTTTCTCCTGATCTGGAGACTCATCGTCAGGATGTCGTTCGTGTCCTTTCCCGTTTAAGGGAGCACTCATTGTTTGCTAAACTCGAGAAATGTGTATTCGAGCAGTCCTCATTGCCTTTTTTGGGTTACATTATCTCACAAGAGGGTCTGGCTATGGATCCTGCGAAGCTCTCTGCTGTCCTGCAATGGTCCGAACCTCATTCCTTGAAGGCGGTGCAACGCTTCTTAGGATTCATAAATTATTACAGGCAGTTCATACCCCATTTTTCTACTTTGGTGGCCCCTTTGGTGGCCTTGACTAAGAAAGGTGCTAATCCCAAAGCCTGGTCTGCTGAGACATCTCAGGCTTTTGAGGCAGTAAAAAGACACTTTTCAACTGCTCCCGTTCTTCAAAGACCCGATGAGAGTAAGCCCTTCCTCTTAGAGGTTGATGCCTCTTCAGTGGGTGCTGGTGCGGTCTTGTATCAAAAGAACGGTGCAGGTAGAAAAAGGCCGTGTTTCTTCTTTGCTAAAACCTTTTCACCGGCAGAGAGAAACTATACCATTGGGGATAGGGAACTGCTCGCCTTGAGATTAGCCTTGGAGGAGTGGCGTCACTTGCTGGAAGGAGCGAAACATCCTTTCCAGGTCTATACAGACCATAAGAATCTGACGTACTTACAAACCGCTCAGCGTCTGAATCCTCGCCAAGCCCGCTGGTCCTTGTTTTTCTCCCGCGTTCACTTCTCCATCAACTATTTGTCTGGGAGTAAGAATAACAAGGCAGACGCCCTGTCTCGCTCTATGCTTTCTACCCAGGAAGAGATTGACGAACCTCGTCTTATCCTTCCCTCCAGGGTTTTTCATACGCTCTCCCCTGTGACGTTAGACCAAATCCCACCGGGCAAGACCTTTGTTCCGCCTGATCGACAGAATGATATACTGTCATGGGCCCACACCTCAAAGGTGGGTGGGCATTTTGGTATTAGGCGGACACGAGAGTTACTGGAGAGGTGGTATTGGTGGCCACACTTAGCCAGCCACGTCAAGAGATATGTCGGTTCCTGCTACTCGTGTGCTCGCAACCGTCCATTACGGCAGAGACCGGCTGGGCTCTTGCATCCTTTACCAGTGCCAGATAGACCATGGGAGGTGGTAGGCATGGACTTTGTAGGTGATCTTCCATGTTCACAGGGACATAGATTTGTGTGGGTCATTACGGACCATTTCTCCCGGATGGTTCATCTCGTACCGTTATCGAGAATCCCATCTTCCAGGGTACTAGCCAAACTATTCCTCAAGCATGTCTTTAGGCTTCACGGGATGCCAGATCGTATCATTTGTGATAGAGGCCCACAATTTACTTCCCGTTTCTGGCGAGATCTTTGTAGCCTTCTGCAAATTGAGTTGAATCTCTCTTCGGCATACCATCCGGAGACTAATGGTTTGGTTGAACGTACCAATCAATCTATGATTATATACCTTCGACACTTTGTTGCTGAGAACCACGATAACTGGTCCTCCCTCCTACCCTGGGCAGAATTTGCCCTTAACAATTCGCTGGCTGAGGCCACTGGGCAGACACCGTTCGTACTCAATAATGGGCAACACCCTAGGGTACCGGTACCGTTTCCCGCCGCTGCACCTCCTCCTCTTGTGGCCGACTGGGCAACTAATGCCAGAGAGGTTTGGGATCGGACTCAAGAGTCGATCCAAGCAGCTAAGGACCGTATGAAGACGGTGTCCGATCGGTTTCGTCGCCCGGCTCCTGTCTTTTCTCCAGGGGACTTTGTGTGGCTCTCTGCAAAACACGTGAGACTTAGAGTGAGCTCTGTCAAATTTGCTCCTCGCTTCCTGGGTCCTTATGAGGTTCTTCGACAGGTAAATCCTGTAGTCTATCAATTGAAGTTACCTGTCCATCTTAGGATTCATGACAAATTCCATGTCTCACTGCTAAAGCCGGCTATTTTACCTCACGCTCGTGAAGTGCACTCTCCTGCCTCTGATTCCTCTCGCTCTAGCTATGAGGTACGAGCCATAGTTGGTTCTAAGATGGTTAGAGGACGCAGGTTCTTCTTGATAGATTGGGAGGGCTATGGCCCGGAACATCGCTCTTGGGAGCCTGAGGAGGCTGTCCATGCTCCCGACTTAGTTGCCAATTACCTGCGTCGCCGGGAGGGGGGCCCTTGAGGGGGAGGTACTGTTACGGTTGCTGCGAGCACTGGAGACTATGTCCAGATTTCTTGCTACTGCACATGTGCGAGCGCTGGAGACTAAGTCCAGATTTCTTGCTACTGCACATGTGCGAGCGCTGGAGACTAAGTCCAGATTTCTTGCTACTGCACATGTGCGAGCGCCGGAGACTAAGTCCAATCTTGGAGCCATTGCACATGTGCGGGTGACATCATCGCTGACACGAGGTCACATGTCTCTGACACCTTCTATGCCGATTGGTCGCTGGTCATGTGCTTGTGACGGCTTGCTCAGTGATAGGCCAGCATGACGTCACTCCTGTCGTTCTGGCAGCGGATTGGCTCTGGTGTCCTCCATCTTGGATGAGGCACAGAGTCTATATAAGACCCTGACACACGCCGCATGGTGCTCAGTCCTCTTGGTTCATGCATATGAGTAGACGCTCTGTGCGCGTTCCTCTAGGCATTCCTCTGTCTATGCTAGGTGAGCGCTACCGGCAGGGTAGCGTTCTTATACCTTACAGCTTCGGCTGCTGTCCGTAACCTTACCTCTTAGGGGAGCGGACATAGGCAGGTGCCTGAGGCACATGGTCTGGCTGGGCCTTGTGATTCTACTCGTAGGTGGACGTTGCCGCTAGGGTAACGTTCCTTATACTGCGTCTGGCAGTTGTTCGTATCCTCGCACACTAGGGGAGCGAACAGAGGTAGGAGCTTTGTGCGGCTTACGCTGCTGTTCGTCTCTTTTGCACCACTAGAAGAGCGGACCTAGGTAGGTGCCATTTTGCACACATTGCATTTGTCTCTGTGATTATTAACAGAGATCATTCCACACACCCTCCAAGTAAGGGAGGAATTGCTTTACTTACTTATTATATCCTTCTGTGAGTTAACAGAGGTATTGCACTCTGCCATAGTCTGCAGCAGAGTCTTTGCACGGTGGACCCTGACTGTCTGATACTCCTTTAGGTTCTTATCAGATAGCCCCCCGTAACACCTTGACGAGGTTTTGGGTCTCAGTTACATTGATCAATGCGATTGCTAAATATCTCCTTTTTCCTAATATTCATGGCAGGTATGCAATTCATTATTCACATGTTCAAGTTAGCAAGTAGCATTTTTCATTGTATTTTCCAATATTTTTCCATATGCTTGAGGCATTATACCATTATCTAAGTTTGATGTGCAGCCTTATCCTTATATGGTATGTATTTTTTTGGCTTGCACTCAGAATATATATATTAGTGCTCACTTCAGTTATCCTATTCAGTTATATGTAGTTTTTTTTCTGAATGTGAACACAGCTCCGCCCCTTTCGGCCATGTTTTTTGCATCTCCTATATAAGACAGTCCTTGGTTACCCCTCTCCACCCACAGCAGTTTTTAATTGCAATGAGATGACACACAGTTAGGGTCACAGAGCTAGGGACCCCAATATAGAGATATACCTTGATGAGGTTTTGGGGCTCAGTTACATTGATCAATGCGATTGCTAAATATCTCCTTTTTCCTAATATTCATGGCAGGTATGCATTTCATTATTCACATGTTCAAGTTAGCAAGTAGCATTTTTCATTGTATTTTCCAATATTTTCCCATATGCTTGAGGCATTATACTATTATCTAAGTTTGATGTGCAGCCTTATCCTTATATAGTATGTATTTTTTTGGCTTGCACTCAGAATATATATATTAGTGCTCACTTCAGTTATCCTATTCAGTTATCAGCTGATAGTCAAAAAGCTGCTTATTTTACAATCTTTACTTGCTTGTGTTTCAAAACCTATACATCCGAGCTGACAACTAAAGAGAAGTATGGAATCAGCATATATCAGTATAGCACTGTCTTTAGGTTATATAAGAAAATCCTGGTGATTGATGCACCTTAAAATTAAGAAAATCCAACACTGTTACCGGTACTTCCATGTTTCTGCAGTGTACACAGACTCTTTGATGTTGTTAGCCTCTATATAAATTTCATATTAACTGCCAGGACTTGGTTCCTTATTTTGATGCTAATGTAATTTCTTTAAGATTGTGGAGCCTAAACCTGCAGCTCCAAGTAGCACCTGTCAAGTTGGTTTATTTCTTGCCCATTCTGCTCTTTAGTATCTTTCTTGTAAACTATTACGGCTAATGTTGTAAACAATTCCGTTTTGTAAAACTTTTGAGTACGATAATAATGTTATGAAAAAGCAAAGATTTGTAAGGAAAAATAAATGCTCTGGCCATAGTCCACCTTCAGGAAGTCTCTGTACGCCATAAACCTCCTGCGGGGTAGACAAGTTTTATAGTATAATAATGAGCTGAGTATAGGCGGGTGGTTGATTTTACAAACAAAGTCGCCCCTGCTGACAACAGAGAACCATTATCTGCTGCAGTAAAAGACATCACAAAATATAAAGTGCAATTCTATGTTATAGCAAACTTCATGATTGTTGGGTTCCTTTTCTGCCTTCACTCTGGATTGAATCCGAGTACAGTATAAATATTAAAGCTCTGTTATTTTGAAAGATTTTTAGGTTTCTGGGATCTTCAACACTATATTACTACAGGATACTTCGTGTTATGCCACTCAGTGTAGGACAGAAGTGTTCAAAGGTGAAGAAACCCCTTAAAAGTCAATGTTAAGGCTGCTTTACATGTGTCGATTTCTCGTGCGATCGCATTTGCGATCGCACCCGCCCCCATCGTTTGTGTGGCACGGACAATTTCTTGCCCGTGTCACACAATGTTGTAACCCCCCGTCACACGTACTTACCTTCGAAACGACCTCGCTGTAGGCGGCGAACATCCACTTCCTGAAGGGGAGGGACGTTCGGCGTCACAGCGACTTCACACACAGCAGCCGGCCAATAGAAGCGGAGGGGCGGAGATGAGCGGGACGTAAACATCCCGCCCACCTCCTTCCTTCATCATTGCCGGTGGGACCCAGGTAAGCTGCAGTTCATCGTTTCCGGCGTGTCACACGGAGCGATGTGTGCTGCCTCAGGAACATTGAACAACCGGACGTTCGATTTTCAGAAAATGAGCGACGTGTCAACGATGAACGAGAAGGTATTTCTGCTCGTTCATAGCTGTCACACGCTACGATATCACTAACAATGCCGGATGTGCGTCACTTACGACGTGACCCCGCCGACATCTCGTTAGATATATCGTAGCATGTAAAGCCCGCTTTAGATTCACTAGTTTTGGGGATCCTACGAACACCAAAAGGCTCGGGTGGGCAAACAGGAAACAGGTGCAGCTAGGTGAGGCATGTTGAAAATAGCAGGCAGGCAAGATGCTGGAAACTACTTGCAGATAAGGGACATCCAGGTGACCACAGACAATCAGGTTGGAAGCTCGAACACCTGGCAAGGTAGGAGACATCCAGGAGACCAACTGCAGGCAGGTGTAATGCCGGAAACCCCTAGCAGGTGGGAGACATCCAGGAGACTGCAGACAGGCAAGTGGGATGCTGGAAACCACTGGCAGTTGGGAGACATCCAAGAAACTACAGGCAAGCAGGTGGGATGCTGGACCCGCAGGCAAAGCGGGAGGGATGCAGGAAACCACTGGCAGGTGGGAGATGTCAAAGAGATTGCAGGCAAGCAGATGGAATGCAGGAAACCGCTGGCAGGCATAAAATGTCCAGAAAACCACAGGTAAGCAGGTGGGAGACTGGTGTACCAGCCAGAGTCTTAAGGCCGCTTTACATGCAACGACATTGCTAACGAGATATCGTTGGGGTCACGGAATTCGTGACGCACATCCAGCCTCGTTAGCGACTTCGTTGCGTATGACACCTACGAGCGACCGCTAACGATCAAAAATACTCACATAATCGTTGATCGTTGACACGTCGTTCATTTTCAAAATATCGTTGCTGGTGCTGGACGCAGGTTGTTCGTCATTCCTGAGGCAGCACACATCGCTATGTGTGACACCCCGGGAACGACGAACAACAGCGTTCCTGCGTCCTCTGGCAACGAGGTGGGTGTGTCGTTAATGCAGCTGGTCTCTGCCCCTCCACTTCTATTAGCGGGCCGCTGTGTGACGTCGCTGTGATGGCGCACGAACCTCCCCCTTAAAAAAGAGGTTGTTCGCTGCCCACAGCGACGTCGCTGGGAAGGTAAGTATGTGTGACGCGTCCTAGCGATATTGTTCGCCACTGGCAACGATTTGCCGGTGACGCACAAACGACGGGAGCGGGTGCGATCGCTAGCGACATCGCTAGCGATGTTGCAGCGTGTAAACAGCCTTTAGCACTACATAATTATTAATACAAAAACAGAGCAGTTTGTCTTGGTGGGCCTTATATACAGTAGGCCTGGATGGAGCATGTCCGATGTGGAGCAGAACAGAGTCTAATGGACTGGGGTGAGGGAACCAAGGCACGGATCTGGCACAGGTGCGTAAACAGTCAAGCTGTCACCAGAGTTCACAATACAAACTTCAAACATTATTAAATAGATCTCTCTTACAGCTGATGAGTGAGGGGTATTTACTTTGAAAATTCATGTCAGAATGGTACTATAATCCTAAAATTAAAATAAACATTTTAGGAGTCCAGCTAAAGAATGAGGCGTTCACGAGTGTGATTTCAGTCTTCATTCACCCAGACTGACTTAACAGCTGCAGCTTGCACTGAGCAGTGTGAGATCTCCGTGACAGGGAAGAGGGCCACTCAGGAGCTGTCAATCAGACATGAATTTTCACAGCAACATATATTTTCCAAGTAATAGATTTTCATAGTAAGCACACAAGCCTCATAGGTTTAACAGGTCTCTTTAATAATTATGCCATTTGTATTTTCAAACTTTTGGACTGATTCACTTTAAAGAAAATTCATACTAACAGACTTGATTATTTTGGATTTAGCTTTTAATATCCTGCATGTCCTTATACACACATGGTCAAAATTGTTGGTACCCCTCGTTTAATGAAAGAAAAACCCACAATGGTCACAGAAATAACTTTAATCTGTCAAAAGTAATAATAAATAAAAAATCTATGAAAATGAACAAATGAAAGTCAGACATTGCTGCTTTTCTACTTCCACAGAATTTTTTAAAAATAAAACTCATGAAATAGGCCTGGACAGAAATGATGGTACCCTCTGTGACAACATGGACACTCACTGCCTAGTATGGGTTAACTTTCTTAGAATTCAGCCAGACATGAAGACAGATTGTTTATAGATGGGAGATAATCCCTCATTGTTCTACAAGACTCTTGTTGACTCATGTAATTGCCTTGGCTAATGAAGGCCAGACACCCAGATAAATCAATTATGCAAACTTCCCATTGTATTACTAAGTGAATTGCTAGATGTCATGTAACTTACCTGTCTCACCCTTGTCTCTGGATATTTGAATATGGCTTGAAATCTAGCCAATAAGAGCCCAGTCTTTTCCACCAATCGTGAAGACCCCAATGATCTGAATGGAGAGCTCAGGGGTATAAGAAGGATGACTGTCCATTGCCCAGGGAGACTCTTGCTACATGCTACCAATCTAGGACCTGCGGATCCGATTGACAAGCCATAACCAAACCTGGATTATAAAACTATATAGACGTCAGCATCGAATGCAAGGATTCGGCTTTGATATTAAGGACTACATAAGGAAGGAATCCAGCTTGGGACAACCCAGTCATCTGACTACAGACTTTGCAGACCTCATCCAGCTTCCTAAATCTGGCGTTATTCCATTCTCGGTGGGTGCCCGCCGAAAGCGGGGTGCTGCTGGATTGGAGTAAGTAGCCCTGGAAGCTCTGAGTCATGGTCATTCTAAATCCCTGGTGAGCCAGTGGAAGGGTGAGACTCTGTTGCCTGTTACATTTGTGTGTTTTGCTGGTTATGTGCTATGTGCCGTTAATTGTTTGGGGATCCAATAAAGTCTTAATATTGTGATTCCCTCATCCTGTGTTGTCTGACTAGTGTTCTGCCCATGGTTAAGGAGGTCGGGCGTTCAGTTGGGATGAGCCCTGGGCCATGCTGTCTTTCTAAAGGCGGCCAGAGCAGTGGACGAGAGCACCCACCGACCCCCGCGTGTCCACACCCTCCTCCTTAACTTAATATTTTGTTGCCCAGCCTTTTGATGCAATCACTGCAATCAGACGATTCCTGTAGCTGTCAATGAGACTTCTGCACCTCTTGACAGGTATTTTGGCCACTCCTCAAGAGTAAACTGCTCCAGTTGTCTCGTGTTTGAAGGTCGCCTTTTCCAGAAGGCATGTTTCAGCTCTTTCCAGAGATGTTCAAAAGGATTTAGGTCAGGGCTCATAGAAGGCCACTTCAGAATGGTCCAATGTTTTCCTCTTAGCCTTTCTTGGGTGTTTTTAACTGTGTGTTTTGCAAACTGCCCAGGCCAAAAAAGACTAATGCACTACCAGGATGCAGCAAAGCTTCCAATAAATGGAGACATCACAGGTGCAAAAGGAGCTAGATGGTAAAATTGCACACTTGTGGCTTTCATAGGGCACTGTTCACACATGCAGGTTCACAGTATCTGGTAAGCAGCCTATTAGTTACAACCATCACAATAGATGCAAGTGGGCTGCGCCAGTACTATATACTGTATGTGCTCCATGCAGGGACAGTGACTGTAATATGCAAGGCCTAACATAAAGAGGCCTGATTGCATCCTGTATAAAATATTCTGTGCAAAATAATATATAAATATATGAGGTATTGGTAGGTAATATGGCCATAGTACGGAAGCCCACGATCCACGTCACGGCCTTGCATATTATAGTCACTGTCCCTGCATGGAGCACATATATAGTACTGGCGCAGCCCACTTGTGTGACGCCCTGGACTAGCCAGGTAGTCACAGATAGCGCCCCGCACAACACCAGTCCCTCATTAGGTAACACCAGCCAAACCATAAACCCTAGTCACCTCCCTCAGTGCTTGATGGCCACACCAGGGGGCAGAGCCAGGCGGTTGGCCACGCCCACCGAGGAGTTCAGAGTGCCTGAGGCAGGAAACACAGGGAGATGAGAGTTGAGTTTGAGTGAGTGAGGAGTGAAGGAGTCTGACAGGTGCCGGGGTTGGAGCCCGGGCACCTTTGGCTAGGAGGCAGACGGTGGCTTAGCCTGCAGGAGCCGGGAAGACGGCTCGGTGGAACCGTGGTGGACCAGGACAGGGTAGTGGCTCGCTGGTACCGACCCGGGGAACCGACTGGAAACCGGAGCACGCAGGGGGGTACTCAGACCGTGAAACGAGGTCCAGAATCCACTGGACTGAGTTAATTAACTGATTGCGGTCTGGACTATAGGTCCTTTCCCACCCAAGTCCCGAAAGCCACCGCACAGGCAGAGAGATCCCAAGGGCCAGCATCTGTGGGCAAAAGGGTTCTCCCGACATACATACAGCCGGGGAGCGGACTCCCGTCGCTGGAGCGCAGGCAGTCTAGACATACACTACATGGTGCAGGAGAAAGGAAAAGACCACCGAATTCGGTGGGGGACCAGACGCAGCCAGCTGCGGGCACCGACCACCATCAACTTTGTTTACCAGAGACTTGTGTGTGTCAATAACAGTGAATACAACAGTGCCATCCGGCCGCGCACCACCCAGCTCTCCCCAACGGGTCCCCGGGCCACCACCCCTGCCCACTCAGGGGTTAACACCTTGCTGCATCACCATCTGCCCCAAGTGCCCAGTAATTGCAGCGGTGGTGTCCACCTTCACCACAACCCGTGGGTGGCGTCATGAACTTAAACACGGCTCTGGTCGTACACCTACCTACCACCCCCCTAAGTAGCACCAGCACCCTTTCAAAGCGAAGTGACCCCGGGTCCGGAGATGCTCGAGCCACCCACCAACGAGCCCGGATCCGAGCGGCTCGGCTGCAGCTGAGCACGGGGTGGTACACATCGACTCTTGTGGCGTCACGAACAGGATACTTACCTATTCACTTACCTAGTGAAGTGCGCCTTGAAATGAAGTCAGCGGTGACTGGCGAAATTTGCAGAATCCGCCATCTTGCCGCCATTTTTTGGCGAGAAGATTCCCGCCAGAGTCTTCTTCCGCGCAGAAAGGGCGTGAAAAACTGAAGCCCCGCCCCCTGGGAATGCGGCTGTGCAGCTAAGCGAGAGGTCGAAAAGCGAAACTGACCGGCCGAAGAAGGGAGTGCCACAAAAAGACCAAGGGGGAGCAGATGGAGAATGTCTGCTCCCAAGCCTGATGCCGGCCCCACTGGAGCAGCGGCGCCCGCAGAGAATGCCGCCGGTGAGAAGAAGGTTACAGTTCCCGCTACGGTCGCAGGAGCTGCGGGTCCAGAGGCTCTGGTGGTGACTCCCCGTGCAGCAGCTGGTGGTGAACCGCCTGCCGCAGGAAGGATGTCGGCCCCGGCAGTCCACCCGGCCGTGTCAGGAACGGCCCCCGACTCCGAAGCCCCCCCGATAGCCAGCTCGGAGCCAGAGGGGGCGACCGACGGGAAGGCCGTGGCCCCCGCCCTGGATGCTGGAGCTGAAGCGGCATGGGATCGGTTACCGCCGGGGACGGCGACGTGGTTGGAGAGGAAGCTGGCGCAATTCTGTATCCAGGTAAGGGTCGAGTCAATGCAGCAAGCTTTAGCTTGGAAGCCGGAGATGCAAAAGATGGTGGCTGTGGTGCAGGCAAACGAGAGGCCTGCCTCATGGAAGGCACTCCAGCAAGATAAGGCCATGCAAACCCTTCCAGACACGTCGGGAGACAGGACCCACTCACGGTGAAACCGGCAAACCCCAGATGTCCAAGATCTCCGTGCCAGCCTTGGGTGCAAGGAGGGCATACATGGGTGCACAGTTGCACGTCCGCCCCTCTTCGCCATTCTCTGACCATGAAGATGAAGAAGCCTGTTAAAAAGGTAGTGATTCTCGGCTACCATGCTGCCCGTCTCCGTTGGGACTTTGTTTGATTCCCGTTGTTTACCCTGTTTTACCATGAACATGACCGAGAACTTGCAAGCCACCCAATAACTTTTGGGTGTGTAAATAATCCCGGATCAACCTTTAAGGTCCTGCAGCCCCCGGGGAGGCTGGTTGGAGGAAGGGCCTGTGGCAGAGGAGGCCGGGGTCCCGTCACCATTGCAACCGGTGAAAACCCTCCGGGTCAGGAGTCCCCTGGACGTGGGGACTCTGAGAGACTGCCGGGTATGGAACTTTGTACCCGGTCCATATGGGCAACACCCAGACCCGAACCCGATTCCTGGACTGGGGAAAAGGGGTGCTGACCTGTTTTTAGAGGCAGCTTCAAGGTTCAGGTTTGCTTGGGTGGGCAACTGAAAGGACCCGGTCCCGTCCCGTTCCCAGTTAATAAAAATGTGTTTTTATCTGTTTGCAATATTTAAGCAAAATGCCTCCTGTCAAGGGAAGAAGCAAAAGTTTTCGTAATTGTAAATATGTTGGCATACTTGTATACATGTTCTCTTTTATCTTTTGCAGTTCAGAAAAATAAACGGTGGTGGTCGGACAGCCCGCGGACGGTCTGTAGTTAACCAAGGGGGAGTGTGACGCCCTGGACTAGCCAGGTAGTCACAGATAGCGCCCCGCACAACACCAGTCCCTCACTAGGTAACACCAGCCAAACCATAAACCCTAGTCAGATGAAGACAGAAAAAATGAATAGCACTCACCGATAGTTGCTGTGAAAAGTGTGGATATTTTATTCACATGTGCAAGTTAACATGCTGTGAGCCAAGCGGGGAGGGAGTGAGATGGAACAGCACGTCAGACGACGGCCATTTCGCACCCTATACTGGTGCTTCGAAGGGTCAGCCCCGTCGTTGTGCTTTTGAATTAGCACCCCGTAGCTGTGGAGAACTTTTTCTAGTGGCTCTGTTGCCATCAGATTGCTGCAAATAATCAGCGGTAAAATGCTATGTATGAACATGGACTGAAACATATGCATCTCTGTATACTGAGTACTGCCCTGTCTTTCTTGCCTTTATTGCATAAACCCTAGTCACCTCCCTCAGTGCTTGATGGACACACCAGGGAGGTGAAGCCAGGCGGTTGGCCACGCCGACCAAGGAGTTCAGAGGGCCTGAGGCAGGAAACACAGGGAGATGAGAGTTGAGTTTGAGTGAGTGAGGAGTGAAGGAGTCTGACAGGTGCCGGGGTTGGAGCCCGTGCACCTTTGGCTAGGAGGCAGACGGTGGCCTAGCCTGCAGGAGCCGGGAAGACGGCTCGGTGAAACCGTGGTGGACCGGGACAGGGTAGTGGCCCGCCAGTACCGACCCGGGGAACCGACTGGAAACCGGAGCACACAGGGGGGTACTCAGACCCTGAAACGAGGTCCAGAATCCACTGGACTGAGTTAATTAACTGATTGCGATCTGGACTATAGGTCCTTTCCCACCCAAGTCCCGACTGAAGACAACAACCCACCGAGGGGGATAGAAAGCCACCGCACAGGCAGAGAGATCCCACGGGCCAGCGTCTGCGGGCAAAAGGGTTCTCCCGACATACATACAGCCGGGGAGTGGATTCCCGTCACTGAAGCGCAGGCAGTCTACACATACACTACATGGTGCAAAAGAAAGGCAAAGACCACCGAACTGGGTGGGGGACCAAACGCAGCCGTCTGCGGGCACCGACCACCATCAACTTTGTTTACCAGAGACTTGTGTGTGTCAATAACAGTGAATACAACAGTGCCATCCGGCCGCGCACCGCCTTGCACCACCCAGCTCTCCCCAACTTGTCCCGGGGCCACCACCCCTACCCACGGAGGGGTTAACACCTTGCTGCATCACCATCTGCCCCGGGTGCCCAGTAACTGCAGCGGTGGTGTCCACCTTCACCACAACCCGTGTGTGGTATCACGGTGGCCGTACACCAACCTACCACCCCCCTAAGTAGCGCCAGCACCCTTTCAGAGCGAAGTGACCCCGGGTCTGGAGATGCTCGAGCCACCCAGCAACGAGCCCGGATCCGAGCGGCTCGGCGGGAGCCGAGTGCGGGGCGGTATACTTGCATCTATTGGGATGGGTGTAACTAATAGGTTGCTTACCAGATACTATGAACCTGCATGTGTGAACAGTGCCCTAAGCAAGCCACAAGTGTGCAATTTTACCATCTAGCTCCTTTTGCACCTGTGATGTCTCCATTTATTGGAGGCTTTGCTGCATCCTGGTAGTGCATTAGTCTTTTTTGGCCTGGGCAGTTTACATCTTCTGCCATCTCTCTGTGAGTATTTGCTTAGCTTTTGGAGGATTTAATTCCTCTTTTTTGTTGTTGTTTTATATATACAACTGTGTGTTTTGTGTCATTATCCTGTTGCAAGACCCATGACCTGCGACTGAGACCAAGCTTTCTGACACTGGGCAGCACTTTTCTGTCTAGAATCCCTTGATAGTCTTGAGATTTCATTGTACCTTTGACAGATTCAAGACACCCTGTGCCAGATGCAGCAAAGCAGCCCCAGAACATAACAGAGCCTCCTCCATGTTTCACAGTAGAGAAAGCGTTATTTTCTTGATATGCTTCATTTTTCTGTCTGTGAAACCTAGAGTTGATGTGGCTTGCCAAAAAGTTCCATTTTTGTCTCATCTGTCCATAGGACATTCTCCCAGAAGCTTTGTGGCTTGTCAACATGTAGTTTGGCAAATTCCAGTCTGGCTTTTTAATGATTTTTTTCAACAATGGTGTCCTCCTTGGTCGTCTCCCATGAAGTCCACTCTAGCTCAAATAATGACGGATGGTGCAAACTAACACTGGTGTTCCTTGAGCTTGAAGTTCTTTAGTTAGAAGTTTAACTTTAATGTCTTTAGAAGTTTTTCTGGGCTTTTTTCTTACGATTCGTATTATCCGTCTCTTTGATTTGTCATCAATTTTCCTCTTGCGGCCACGTCCAGGGAGGTTAGCTACAGTCCCATGGATGTTATATTTCTGAATAATATGTGTAACTATAGTCACAGGAACATCAAGCTGCTTGGGGGTGGTCTTATAACCTTTACCTTTATCATGCTTGTCTATAATTTTCTATTTAATCTCCTGAGACAACTCTTTCCTTCGCTTCCTCTGGTCCATGTTGAGTGAAGTACACACCATGTCACCAAACAGCACACTGGGTATCTGTAGCCCTATATACAGGCCCACTGACTGATTACAAGATTGTAGATACCTGTGATGCTAAGTAGTGGACACACCTTGATTTAACATGTCCATTTTGTGACATTATTTTCAGGGGTACCATCATTTCTTTGCAGGCCTGTTTCATGATTTTTATTTTTTTTAAACTGTGGAGGCATGGTTGAAAAGCAATGTCTGACTTTCATTTGTTAATTTTCATAGATTTTTTTTATTTATTATTACTTTTGTCAGATTCAAGGTATTTCTCTGACCATTGTGGATTTTCCTTTAATTAAACGAGGGGTACCAACAATTTTGACCACGTGTGTATACGGATACTTACCGAGTCTCGTCAGTAACTCTTCCCACAGCTGTACTTCCGGGGCCAATAATTTTCCCTTATCCATATTCACTGCTTTCTCTGGCCACTGGCATCTCTGATTGGCTGCAGTCAGACTCTGCCCCCAGACTGCATCTGTGATTGGTTGGAATCACAGACCCTGTCTGCCCGTCTATATCGTGGTAAAAAATAAATAAAAACAATTGACATAGGGTCCCCCCATCTATTGATACCAGCACAGATAAAGCATATGGCTACAGGCTGCAGACCCCAGCCGTGTGCTTAATTTGGCTGTGTATCAAAATAGGAGGAACCACAAACAGAAAACTGCAATTTTTTTAAAAAGAGATGTACATTTGGTGCTAACATTTTTACATGGTAAAGAATGAATATTCCAGCTTCTGTCAGACTTGCTTGAGTAAAAAATGTAATCTGTTAATTATTTTTTTTTTTTTTTTAAATGATAAGGTTCAAATCTCTCATGGGAAATATGCTAGACTCGGGAAAGGAGTGCAGACACCAGACGCTTGAAATGAATCTGGTGTCAGCACTCCTTTCCCAAGTCTATCATATTTTCCTTGACAGATTGAACTTTGTCATTTTAAAAAAATTAAGCCTCAAGCTGGATCACTCATTCCTTACCATGTTCAACATGCTGACGCAGCAGCAATATTCCATGTTTCCAGACATCAGGGACTAAGATGTCTATTGCACGGTGAGCTGGACTCTTTCTTTTTCCTTTGCTAAAATTGTTCCACCATATTCCTGCACCCAATCTACACATCCTGGCAAAAAAAAAATCATAAAACTGTATGTGGTCTGATGCAGTAGTGAAGCGATTTTTTTTTTTTTTTTTTTGCCAGGAGGTGTAGATTGGGTGTAGGAATATGGTGTAAACATTTCAGCACCAAATCTGCATCTCTTGGCAAAAAAAGCACAAAACCGGTTTTGGTGTTGTTTTGGTGGGATTTTCTTCCAGGAGGTACAGATTTAGTGCTGAAACCTGATGTCAGGTAACCTGCAGTCACAGGTGGAGGGCTGTGGGGAAACTCCTGCTATGGCTACAACTAACCTGAGTGATGTCACCGCTGATAGCTGTGGCTCAGTCTCTGCCGGAAGCTCACAGCGTTCGGTCATGTTCTATGGTGCTCACTATGAGCTTCAGATGTAGCAGAGCTGGAATCGTCGTGGGACCTCGTTGTGTGGATTATGTCGGACCTGGGTGTTTTGGGGATTAATACACTAGTGAAAGAGGAAGGATTTTTTTTAAATAAACAATATTTTTGTGTTTTGTGTTTATTTCTTTATACTAATAAAATTAGTGGTGGGAGGGTCTCATAGACCCCTACCCATCAATAATCCAGGACTTAATGGCAGCTGTGAGCTGACATTAAACCCCTTGTTACCCCAATTGCCACCACAGCGGGCAATCAGGAAGAGCTAGGTAAAGTGTTGTGTGGGTCTCCCCAGCCTTAGAATACCAGCCCCCAGCTGTCGGGATTTATCTTGACTGGGTATCAAAATTGAAAGGTACCGCATGCAGTTTTCTAAAACTATTCAGGGAAACACAATATATTCCAATATGAGCGAACTCTAAGCTGCAGCCAGAGCATTCTGTAAGTTGTAATTGCTTTTAATAATATTCCCTAATATAGGTTGGTGATAGAACTTCTTACATACAAAAGAAAAAAACGTCATCTATAAGATTTTGCTTTAGAAAACGATTTTGTCAAATTTATACTTTTATTTATACTACACAAATTTTCACAGCCAGCAAGTCAATTTAGACAGGTCACAATGACTAATGTCACACATTGAATTACAGTGAAATGTTCATTTTCAAAAGTAAGAACATTTTAAGTGCCACAAACAAGAACTAAATGTACTTACTACATTCAGTAAAATGTCATTTTAAAAAGGAGGTAATAACGTGTACTCCTATTCTAAAACCACTTCTAATAGGAGCTGTACATTGAATAGACGTGGGGTTTAATGGATGAAAGGGGAACATATTGAAAATGTTAAAATAAAGTATAATAACACTTTTTATGACCTCACAGGTCTTAGATCTTTGCTGGTATGCTGCATTAGTTAGAAGTGAATATTTTTTATTTCCTATTATTGTGTTAAATTTAAAGATTAGACATTTCAATTTTATTTAGAAACTAATAGAAAAGTAAAAGTGAAGATAAACTTTGTAATAAATCTTATTACAGGAAAATGGCTCTTCTCCCATCTCAGATTCCTAGTCTATGTTCACACGTTGCGTGTTTGCTGCATTTTTATGCAAATTAAAAGCTGCCTTTTACAATATCTGAAAAATCTATGAGATTTCTGAAATCTCAATCACACGCTTCTTTTTTTTCCTGACTGAATAGGAAAACTGCAACATGTCAATTCTTTCAGCATTTTTGTAGCATTTTTTTCACCCATAAATACCACTGGCTGGTGAGGGGTATTTTTGCTTTCTTTTGTCAGTCAGTACTTATAGAGAGCAGTCACACTTTGTGGTGACTGGGTCAATTGTGAGAGGGCTCATACTGTGTGAGGGTGAATTGTACATATTGTGTGGGGGTGGATCATGATATGTGGAGGTATGTACTGAGGGAACATCTGTCACGACTGTCTCTCGAGGGTGAGAGATGTGTGATGGTTTTGTGATGTGAGCTTCACTCATTCTTGTTTGGATCAGCGTAGTAAACATTTGCTTTCTGTTGGCACTTCAGGAGCCAATGTAAGTTTCTTCCTGTTAGCAGCTCCTAGCTAATCACCTCTTGTGCAGCCGGTTTGTGACCCCTCCAATCTCCTTTATGCAGTCTCCCCATCCTTTAGCTTCCACCGGAAACAGAACCTTGTGTTCCTAACCATCCTGGTGACTGCACGTCTCTAGGAGCTGCTGCTTATTCAGTTGTTGGAGCTGTGTTGTTACAACTTTCAAGTTTATGTTGTGTCTTTGTTCCCCTGTATGTCTGTCTACAACTGTGTTGTTTTATTTGTAGTGGTGGGACTAGTGTTTTCGTGGGCCTGTTCACTAGCCAGGGTGAGTGCAGGACTAGATGCGGTACAAGATATCCTATTCGGCGACAGGTTGAAAGAACCTGTATAGGGATGTTAGGAGTGCATGGATCAGCCTCAGGTGAGATCATGAGGTATCCCCGCTCCCCTCTCCGTAGAGCCAGAGCCCATCATTGTTATTGTGACCCCCTTGTTCTTTGTGTGTTGTGAAGTGCCTCAGATGACCGTAGGTCTGAGCGTAACTGTCATGCAATGTATTTGGACTCTAGCCACTCCGATCGTGAAAACAATGTACTGTTTTGGAGACACTGGGGTCATAATACAGTACATGCAGGGGTATCGTGTGTTAGGTGCATTTTTAGAGGCATTATACGCTATGTGTAACGCCCTGGGCAAGCCAGGGGTCACAGGTCATGACACCACCACACCCTACACCCCGGATAGGTACACCAAAGCTACATAAAAATCCTTGTTGCCTTCCTCCAGGGGCTGATGTCCACACCAGGGGGAGGGCTAGGCGGTTGGCTCCACCCACCGAGGAGTACACAGCCCTGGAGGCGGGAAAACCAGGCAGAAGAGTTTTAGATAGAGTTAGAGTTTGGAGGAGTGAAGTGGTAGAGGATCAAGAGAGGAAGGAGAAGGAAGACATTGGGAGTAGTGACAGAGAAAGTGACAGTTGAGAAAGCCTGAAGTTGGTCCGGGTGTGTGCCCCGGACTAAGAACAGCAAGGTTAGCAGACGGCGGTGACCGTCTGCAAGAGAGGCTGCTTGGAGGTTGCCGAAAGGACCGTGGACGGGTGGTGGCCCGGCGGTACCGGAGTGGTATACGAAGAGAAGCCAGCACCATTGGCAGGGGCCTTTCGGATCCCGGCAAGGCTAGGAGTCGTCGTGAATTTGCCACATCCGTCAGTGAAGGGGACCTCTGGGTCTCCCAACAACCAAGTCCCGATTGAAGGCAACAGTCCAACCGTTAGAGAGAGACACCGCCACCGCCAAGGCACCAGTTTCTCAGGGCCAGCGCCCGCGGGCAAAGAGGGGCTCCTCCGGCCCATATCCAAGCCGGGGAGCGGGTTACCGGTGGGAACCCATCGCTACCAACATAGACTTAGGTGCAGGAAAAGGGACCATCACCGTCAACTACTGGGGAAAAGCAACAGCAGCCCTCCGTGGGAACCGTCTTTCCAGCCGTGTGTTTTACCGAGAACTGTGTCCCCGTCTCAGGCTGAGTGAGTACCACAGTGCCGTCAGGCACAGAGCTGCCCCCGCGTCCCTGCACCCCACCAAGCCCTGCACCGGCCTCTCCATCCCTCATCCCCCAACTCATCACTGGGCCCCGGGACGACCACCCCCTACCCACGGAGGGGAGAACCAACAACTTTGCTGCTCCCTGTCATCGCTCCCGGGATCCCCATACAGAGCAGCGGTGGTGTCTATACAATCACCACAACCGTGGGTGGCGTCACGGACAATAAACTATCCCAAAAACCAAACCCCTTTCACTCACGGGCGAGGAGCGCCGCTCGAGTCCCCGGGATCCGGCCCATCGCTCGAGCCACCGAGCAGCAGCAGGCCGCAGCAGCAGCGGCGGCCGGACCCGAGCAGTGGGAGAGCGCAGCACCCGCGACACTATGCACCCATGAACGGGGTTTTTGTAGTGGGTGAAAAAGGTAAGTTTTGTTCTCACTGAAGCCCTTTACTATTGACATACTGCAAAACTTGTCTCTCCCTTTTCTTTAACACTAGAAGTCACAGAGAGGGGTCATTTAATATTTCTACCTTTGGAACCCAGAGACGGGTCGAATGACCTGAAGGATTTTAGCTAACATCCTATAATCACCGTCTTTTGTTCTGTAATTAAGGCCATTACTGTCGCACCACAGGAGGTTGTTGTTTTCCATTGAGTTTAGCCATTTAGTTTCTAGTTAGTTCTATTCAGTTTATTGTATAGTGTCATTTGACCCTCTTTCGGGACTTCAGGGGGGAGCTCGAAATTTCTGGGACTTCTAGTGTTAAAAGTTCTGGAACATTCTGTAACTCCTCCTATGTGCCGCGACTCTGCCTAGTCCACCAAGAGGGGTGCGGGATTCTGTGTACGCCCCTACATCTATACAATGTTGAACTGGGTTGCCTGATGTGCGAATAATGTTTTTTTGTGGATTTATAATTTCATCAGCATTGTTTCCTAATGCCTCCGACCAGCAGCGCTTCTAAAGTTATTTTCTCCACTCTTATTTTTTTATTTTTCATTGCATAGACAATGAATGGAACACATGCTTGTCCATCGTTCCATTAAAACTGATGTGTGCTCAGACCTCAAACCTCCAATGATCAGTAAGATATAACCTATAAATAGATGATGACAACTTGTAGTCTTGGTGCATCTCTAGGGGGTCAGTTTTGGATGTATGGAGCTATAACCATTAACTTGGTAACCCAATCCAGGAGTGGCCTTGGAAGCATCCACAAATTTTTGGAAAAGACCATTTCTAAATTGTCAAAATATTTTGCAAGTTAGGTATATACTGTATACTATATATATATATATATATATATATATATATATATATATGGAAGTTTTTTCCTGGCTTCCGCCTTTGGAAACTTTCCTGGCATTACAGCCTTTCCAAGACCACTAACAATATACAATGCACTGTTAATAAAGCATATGAATAATAGTGTAAGGAAACGACCTGGCGACATGGTGGGTTTTCCTATTACATACCTGGAAAATGCTTTTCTACAAGTTTTGGAATAATTATTTCCCGGCTTGATAAATCTTTGCCGCATTTTTTGATCAATACATTCTATGGACACAATAAGCCACATCCAACCTCCATCATTTTCACGCTGCTTTACAGACTTCCCTTCTGTGACATTACGCAGCTGTGTGAGCTACAAAACATTTTGACTATAATAATTAGAAAAGCCGTTTGTTCATTTTTTCTGGCAACCGAGGGCCTATTATTTAGAATCTTCTGAGGTGTTCCTTTCGGCTTAGTTCTTTCAGAGGAAAAAATTGGCAAAAAGTAAAACGCACTAAAACAAATACTTTGAAGATCATTGGCGCCCTCTATGGGATAAAAAAGTCATTTTCTTACAAGCTCTGTAAATATTCATCCACCAAATATGATGAAATCTGAAGCCAGACGCATTCAGTACAGAGAAATGTTTATGAACGATCCAAATTAGGGAGAAATTGTGTAAAACAAGTTTTTGGAAAACCCCTGTCCCCTGGGGCAGCGCTCACTAAACTGTGGGGCATCCCAGTATTTGACTGAGGGCCCCCTGACTGCTGTGCCCCGTGATAAGGGGTTAATCTGGTCGTCCCATGTAATTTCTCCCTCCTCCCTGTTTTGTTGCAGCCAATGGTTCTGTTCTCCTTCTCCTGCTTCCTCCCTTTATAAACCTCTTCCCGGCCTCTTCCGGTCTCTCCCCACTTTGTGGGACCCGGAGGCAGCTGTCCCACCCTCCCTCCCTTTTTCAGTTTTGATGTGATGGTTTTGGTGCAAAAAGCTGACCTGCGCCGGGAGTCCGGCTGCTACACAATGATATGTACGAGTTTTGGCTTTCCTGCGCCGGGAGTCCGGCTGCTCACACAATGATATGTACGAGTTTTGGCTTTCCTGCGCCGGGAGTCCGGCTGCTACACAATGATTTATACAAGTTTTGGATTTCATAATATCGTATGTAGTCACAGCAGCGGTCAATTCAGCAACGTTGGTGGTTTTTGGTACAAAAGCAACCCGCGCCGGGAGTCCGGCTGCGGCGCAACGCTTTGTACTGGCTTACTGTGATTTATTACAGTACTTTTATTTTGATATTTTGGGCTGTGACCGACCACCATCCACTAAAAGATGAGATTTGGTTATTCAATCTCCAAATAAAAGAGTTCTGATTTATATACCTGAGTCTGATTCTTCATTACATGGGACGATTGGTTGTGGGTTTGTTGGGGTCTCAGCAGTCTCAGCGACTGCAGAGTTCACTAACTGGTGGCAGCATTAATAACAGCAATGCGGATAATAGACACCAGGAGCAGTGACAGAGACAGCACTGGGCCAGGGGAGGGTGAGTAAAGCACAGTTTATATTCTTAAAACAAACTGGAGTTTTCTGAAAGTTCAGGTGCCTTTTAACCCTTTACATTAGACAAGACCGATGGGGGTGCACCTACCAGCACAACAGTGTTGAGCTTTTAGAGCATGGGCTATGGATACATTGTCACCAGTGTGCAGTCTGTTCCCATCCCTCTTTGGCTGGTGAAGGATTGCACAGAATTTTTTCTGTTATTTGTTTCCTAAAAGCAGAGTTTAGTAACTTAGTAACTGAATAGTCTTGTCATGCTAGGTACGGGGAAGTACCAAGAAAATGGCGAAAGGGAAGGGAAACCCTGTGTCTAGGGAAGAGAAAGATGGTGACCCCTGACCAAATCTACTGCTGATCCCTGGCATCCCTCACCACCCTAGATAGATTCTGCACCTGTGCACCGAGCCGGATACCTGACCCTAGTGCTGGACCCTAAATAGTGAACTGGTGGGATGAGCTCTTTGTCAAACTCACTAAACACTAAAGAAAGACACAAGGGGGGACACACAGTGGAAAATAAATTAACTATTTATCCACAGATGACTCCGGTGACTCAGCAAAGTTTCAGAAACGATACCACAGTTGAGTACAAGCCGCCTGCTTGCAACCAGAGCTTGTATGAACTGAATATTCTCACCAGCACCAGTTCAGGGAACATGGGAGTATTTAAGCACAAGGGGCATACTGATAAGCAGCAGCTGGATGGAAGGAAGGCTCCCCTGGATCCCAAAGGTGGAGAGATGAAAATCCAGCAGGAAAGCCACCTAGAACAATGAATACTAACAGCAGGAACAATAGAAAGTCAGGGAGCATTTTGCGCAGCCAAACGCTCTGACCTTCTATTTACAGACATCACATGACTGTCATTTATCTAGCTGGTCCTGGCCACTTTCTGCTCGCATAGTCCCGGGCTAGGGGACAGAATTGTATACAGATCTGTACTGGACAGAGGAAAGAAGATCTTGGTAAGCACAGAAAAAAAAGGCAGCATCACCCTGGATACATACAGATCTAACATCGAGCCCGTATTACTGGGAGAAACACTCCAACAAAAGAAAAAGATGAAACTTGCATTAGGCTGCAAACTGCAAATCAAGGGGTCCAAAAATTGCAGGTAACACTCACATGTAAAATTATGTGTTCCATGTCAAAGGTATCCAAATCATTTAAAGTGTTGGCCCACTACTCAGCATAGTGGCCACACATCGATTTAAAGCTCATAGAGAAGGCTTTTCTCAAATACTTTGTGTAGTAAATTCTGACTCTGAGCGGCTCTATTGTGGTACGCTCATCTCCATGCAGTGACCCCCGGGCTAAGTGACCACTGAGATCTGGTGATGTCCCGTCAACTTCCAGTTGACCTGACATCACCGAAGCAGCACCCAGTCTTCCTAAGTGACTGGGCTGTGGGTGGACGTTCACCGCTCATCACTGCCCAGCATCTCTCACATCTCTCCTTCGCTGCAAGCTGATGCTGGACTGTGATGAGCGGTGAAACTCCACCCATAACCCAGTCTCTCAGGGAGACTGGGGCCACCTCGGTGATGTAGGGTCAACTGAAAGTTGACGTGACATCACCAGATCTGAGGTCACTTAGCCTGGGGGTCACTGCATGAGGATGAGCGGACCGCAATAGCGCCACTCAGAGTCAGAACTTTCTACACAAGGTATTTAAGAAAAGCCTTCTCTATGACCTTTACATCAATGTGGCCACTAATGCTGAGTAGTGGACCACCTCTTTAAACTATAAGAAGTCTAGAAGTAGACTGTCTCCTCTAATGCCTTCACTAAACTAGAATGTCAAGTTAGCGATTTTGCTCCACCAGTTGGTTTGGTGCTGTCCCATTACTAATGGATTTTTAGCTACAGCTTTCTTTGACTCCATTAAAATTGTATCATCCTCAATATTAGGAATAATAGTTGGGACCATTTAATAGCTAAGTGATAATTATTTAGGTAATATACTATAGTATAGTGTAGTGTAGGAGTTATATATTTATGTTTACTGCATATAAATATATATATATATATATATATATATATATATATATATATATATATATATATATATATATATAATTAATGACTTAAAAAGTTTTTTAAAAAAACAAAAATCTGTATTAAATAAGTAAAATATTTGTTATATGAACTACATATAGGATAAAGCACCAATTTATTGGTTTAGGAGTTAGGACATTTTTTGAAAGCATTTTTAAGACATTTGTTAAGAATTAGTTGGCTGTCCTTTGTCCTATAACTGTGTGACATGACCCCATATAACATTACATTACATAATTTTATGATAAAACATTGTATGGAACTGTTCCAAGGCAATGGAGTCTACCGACCTATCGACTATGGCACTAAGGTAATGTTTTGACATGACTGCTGTTTTTTTCTCTCTGTACACTGCACTATATGGCTAAATGCTAAAATTATAAAATTAATGATTGCATTAGATAATTTCTTTAATTATAAATGTGCATTAGTAAGAATTTGTTCATAGATCAAGTCCTCACTATTTCACCTGCTGTAGGGTTTTGCTACTGTAATGTAATGTGAGGCTGCATCTTCCATTCATTTCCATATTGGGATGCTCATGGGATTTTCTTCTGTAAATGTTGTCCCATCAGTCTACTTACGTTACTGGCTAGTAGATAGACAGCAGATATTGCCAAGAAATCTGACAGCTGCCACCTGTGATTTTCTCTTATAAATTGATCTACAGTCGGCTTGAGGCTTTTCAGTACTCACATCACTAGTTGCCAGATACGCTAAAAGGCGCTAATTGATTTTAAATGGTGATTGAATAAAACATGAATGGAAATAACCTTAGACGACTGTGTGTAGCATTAACTCTCAGTTGCACAACGGTCATTATTGCAAAGTACTTACTGTACAACCACTACAACATAGATAATCTGCAAGCTTCTTTGATGGAAACTCCAACAGGTTTTCTCATTCCAGTTGTTCTTGATGAGTCCACGTCTCCCGGAACTACATGAGATGTAATGTTGAAAGGAACAGAGTGTTAATTAAAGAGGTTGACCAGTACTTTAACATTATTTTCCTATCCTTAGGATAGGTCATCAATATCTGATCAGCCGGGGTCTTAGGGGTACTTTGCACACTACGACTTCGCACGTGTGATGTCGGTGGGGTCAAATCGAAAGTGACGCACATCCGGCGTCGCTGTCGACATCGCAGTATGTGAATCGTTTTTACTATGATTAACGAGTGCAAAAGCGTCGAAATTGTATAATCGGTGTAGCATCGGTCATTTCCATAATTTCTGAAGGACCGATGGTACAATGTTGTTCCTCGTTCCTGCGGCAGCACACATCGCTGTGTGTGAAGCCGCAGGAGCGAGGAACATCTCCTACCTGCGTCCCTCCGGCAATGCGGAAGGAAGGAGGTGGGCGGGATGTTTACGTCCCACTCATCTCTGCCCCTCCGCTTCTATTGGCCGCCTGCCGTGTGACGTCGCTATGACGCTGAACGACCCGCCCCCTTAGGAAGGAGGCGGTTTGCCGGCCAGAGCGACGTTGCAGGGCAGGTAAGTGCATGTGAAGCTGCCGTAGCGATAATGTTCGCTACAGCAGCAATCACAAGATATCGCAGCTGCGACGGGGGCGGGGACTATCGTGCTCGGCATCGCTACCATCGGCTTGCGATGTCGTAGTGTGCAAAGTACCTCTTACACTCCGCACCCTACCGATCAGCTGTTCTTGATCCGCAGGCAGCTGGAAATGCTTAGTTCTGCAGCTGACCCATCTTCTGATAGCGGCCCGGGCCAGGTACTGCACGTCCGAATCCTATTTATTTGAATACGAGGTAGATGTGCAGTACATGGCCACTGCTACTATCAGTTGAAGGTGCAACTCCAGAACTGAGCATTTTCAGCTGCCACAGCCAGGCAGGGGTGCGGGTGTAAGACCCCGGCTGATGAGATATTGATGGCCTAGCTTAGGGTTAGGCCATCAATGTTAAATTAGTGGCCAATCTCTTTAAGGATCCTCAGCAATGAAGTGTAATTCCTTTTCTTCTGAAAATAAAGTTAAATTTTTCCCTAGTTTTGCTACAAGTAAAATTGCACCCTCTAAGGAAAAAATCAGAGTGACCTCACCACTTGTTAAGTCTGCCATGATGTAGTCAGCCACACTCACTACCCCACAACATCGCTAACCACAAGAAATGCCTATATGCTTTTGGGAGCCACCTTAATTGCCTTCATACATTGACAATTACAATCATTAAAACCATAAAATTGTCAGTTACATTTGATGCATCTACAACATTATCAAATATATTGAATATGGTAGGAAGAGTGCAGCAGCTCTAGTTCCACCTATTGCAAACATCAGTCAATCTTAAGAGTCAGTATTTACCCTTTAAAGGACCTTGCCAGATGACCCAAGATATAAATCACTACCAGAAGCTTTAATTAGAGATACATGTTTCAGGGGTTTTTCACCTCATCAGTGCAACAAAGAGAACTGGTTGACTGGGTGTCAGGCATTTGAAGCTATTTAAAAAAGTTTTCTCTAATGGAGGACAAGTTGGCATAGGGAGATGTATAGGTTTACCCCTGAGATCCCTATCAAAGGCCACTAACCTAGTCAATTAGTTATCATGCTTTGCACTGAAAAATCTAGAAACAAGTGTCTGTAAAAGCATCTTCTAGTTTGGCTTTATATCCTAAGTAACATGACAAAGCTCTTTATAGGGTTGATATTAACTTTTAGGATTACTAATTCCAATAGGTGAGTTTAGAGACTCTATGCTCTTCTTCCATGTATAGACTATTTGCATAGTTAATTTACCAGGGCAGCATTGCGTGACCTATAGGTCTCCATATGCCAACCTAGTACTCAGCGATATTGAGTCCCACCATACCATTTCAGCCTAATATAGACTTCCAATAACATTGTCAAACAGTAAATGCCATCATTGCCAGCTAAATTTACCATGCTCATATTATTATCAACCACATTCTGTGCGACTTTAGTATTACCAGTGATAATCAGTCCTCCATAACATTGTCATCCTAATCTAGGACTCTTATAATATCAGCTACAGTGAGTGCCTCATATCAGTAAATGGAAACATATCATTAGTAGCCACCATTATTACCTTCATACATTGCATCTACAGTCACAAAGACTTTTAAAATTGTCAGCAAACTTTGGTGTCTCCATAGCATTCATAGTCATATTCAGTATCCCCATATAATATTGGCAGTCATATCCAAGCTCCCCCTAAAGGCCACGTCACACTAAGCAACATCGCTAGCAACATCGCTGCTGAGGCACAACTTTTGTGACATAACAGCAATGTTGCTAGCGATGTTGCTGTGTGTGACATCCAGCAACAACCTGGCCCCTACTGTGAGGTCGTTGGTTGTTGCTGAATGTCCTGGACCATTTTTTAGTTGTTGCTGTCCCGCTGTGAAGCACACATCGCTGTGTGTGACAGCGACAGAGCAACAACTAAATGTGCAGTGAGCAGGGAGCTGGCTTCTGCGGAGAGTGCCGGCTCCCTGCTCCCTGCACACATAGCCAGACTACACATCGGGTAATTAACCCGATGTGTACTGTGGCTAGGTGTGCAGGGAGCTAGCGCTAAGCGGTGTGCGCTGGTAACCAAGGTAAATATCGGGTTGGTTACCCGATATTTACCTTAGTTACCAAACGCAGCATCGCTTCCACGCGTCGCTGCTGGCTGGGGCCTGTTTGACAGCTCACCAGCAACCCGTGTAGTGATGCTCCAGCGATCCCTGCCAGGTCAAGTTGCTGGTGGGATCGCTGTAGCGTCGCTTAGTGGTACGGTACCTTAACATTGTTATAAGACAGCCATATAGACCTTAATATCCTAAATCACCAGATATAATAATATCCGTCATGTGCATTGTTGCATTTAATAATAGATACCCTATGGATGAAAATATACACATTGTTATATGGATACAAAGCAGCAAAAACTGTATGGAGGATGGGTCTAGGCCGTCTGAGATCGAGGAACCATGAGGAAATGTTCTGAAAAGGCAATCGATGGTTAATGCATTAGAGAGAGTATCCAAAAGAGCTTGGCGGCACAAGGAGCTATGGTTGGAATTATTATTTTGTTTCGTTAGAATTCTCTATGAAGTTCTTCGCTCAAGGCCCCGGCCAAAGAATAAAGCATTTGTTCCAGGCTTCCCTACTTCACAGGCACCAGAGCCGCTTCATTTATCACTTGTGTGCAGTCCTGCTGGATGCCATTTGTGCTTTCACTAGTACTATAAACATTACTTATTCAGCCTAGTCATGAAATCTTATGAAAAGCCGCACTTCTGAAATGGTCATGAACTTTCAAGTTTGGTTAGAAATACTTTTTGCTTTTGAATATTTCCTATTTACTTGTTGTTTCCCTATATCTTCCCTCCTGGCACTAGGAAGCAATGACTGCCTTTAAATATGTTTCTCTTTTCCTTCCTCGAATATTCAGTTTGGTATCCTTGTAGAGTGGTGCGGGGGGGGGGGTAGTCATGGGTGAAGGTTTGGCTCCAGATACATTAAAGAGCTGGTCCCGGCTTAGTGTGTGGACTTGTGTAGTTGGGCCGTTTTCCCGTGCAAATAAGGAATAACGTTTGGAACTCCATTCTATGTCTGAACTGGGTTCAAAAACCTAAAAAAAAATCACTATATGGAGATAAGGTATGCACACCAGTGACTATGTAAGGGGAATACATGTAATAGCAGAAACTGCTGTGTGAATACTGACATGAAAAATTCAATAGCTATATGTAAGAATGAAAGGTGAAAAATGGAGCCTGCATTACTCCCATGAATATATGATTACATGTATTCCCCTTGCATAGTCACTGGTGTGCATACCTTATCTCCATATAGTTTTCCCGTGCAGACCGCATTTTGACGCTGAGGTTGGCTGACCAGGACCAGATGATGTCTCATTTCCTCTAGGAGAACACCAGTTCATTTTAAACAACAGTATTTTACTTCATCTTCATTAACAACTTTACACATCAGATAGCAGACATCCATCATACTCCGCACTCCCATCGTGCTGCATCCCCCATGCTGCGCACTCCCAAACGTGCTCCATCCGCCATGCTGCGCACTCCCAAACGTGCTCCATCCGCCATGCTGCGCACTCCCAAACGTGCTCCATCCGCCACGCTGCGCACTCCCAAACGTGCTCCATCCGCCATGCTACGCAATCCCAAACGTGGTCCATCCGCCATGCTGCGCACTCCCAAACGTGCTCCATGCGCCATGCTGCGCACTCCCAAACGTGCTCCATCCCCCATGCTGCGCACCCCCCATCGTGCTCCATCCCCCATGCTGCACCAGCATCAGCCTCTCTACCCGCAGCATCAGCCTCTCTCCTCCCAGCATCAGCCTCTCTACCCGCAGCATCAGCCTCTCTCATCCCAGCATCAGCCTCTCTGTCCCCAGCATCAGCCTCTCTGTCCCCAGCATCAGCCTCTCTCCTCCCAGCATCAGCCTCTCTGTCCCCAGCATCAGCCTCTCTCATCCCAGCATCAGCCTCTCTCATCCCAGCATCAGCCTCTCTCCTCCCAGCATCAGCCTCTCTCCTCCCAGCATCAGCCTTTTCTGTCCCCAGCTGATGCCTTTTCGGTCCCCAGCATCAGCCTCTCTCCTCCCAGCCTACCCCAGCCTCAGCCTCCCCCAGCATCAGCCTCTCTTCTCTCAGCCTCCCCATCCCAGCCTTCCCCAGGATCAGCCTCTCTCCTCCCAGCCTCCTCCAGCACGCCGTGCTCCTCTGCCGACACTCACAGATCCGATCGCATACACTCACACACACCCGATCGCATACAGTCACACACACCCGATCGCATACACTCACACACACCCGATCGCATACACTCACACACACCCGATCGCGAACACTCACGCACACACACATTGACGATATTGCACATACGCACTCACACTCACAACATCCGGAGATACCACATGCTTCCGGCCATGTGATCCTCCGGCAGGTCCTGGAAGCTCACAGCACAATATCGCCGCCGAGAAGCAAGCGATATCCCAGGATGTTGTGAGTGTGTGGATGCGATGTGATGTGTGTGTGAGGTGTGTGTGAGAGTGAGTGTGATCTGATGTGTGTGTGACACCGCTCTGATTCCTGGAGGCTCTAACACCTTAGGCTATTATGCTTCTTTGAAAAATGAAAAAAATCTCCTGATGAGCTCCGTCGTGTATTTTGTATGGAGTGAAACGCGTTGAGATGAGACATGAGGAGATCCTGAAAAGATGAAATAAAATCATATGGACTCTGTATAAAGAATATGATGGGCAAGATTTGACGAGATCATGTGAAGATGAAATGTAATCATATGGACTCGGTTAAAAGAAATTGTTGGAGGTCTCTAGGCACATAGGAGACAGATTTGGAGATAAGTGGATAAGCCCCATTTTTTTGAATTAATAGTACTCTTCCTGAGATTTATGAGCCGATATATATATGTATATTTCAGGAGTGTAGGGTCATTTTTAAGGCAAGCCGCCGAGGAATGGGGGCACCGTAAAAATAAGGGTGTACTCCATTGCTAGGCAGGTGATAGATTATTGAGGGATAGCTCCTTCCTCATAACTACTGCTTGTCTTTACTAATCCAACCCTTGTAATTTGTATGTGCCAGAGATAATGGTGGTACTCACCACATTTTGAGACGCTTATATTATTATTTGAGAGGGATAGAGAAGGGACCTTTAAGGGCGAGCCGCCGAGGAATGGGGGCATCGTTTAATTAAGGATGTGCTCCATTGACAGGCAGGGACATTTTTTGAGGGGAAGACTAAGGATAGAATATAGTCCTATCCGTTTCTTTGACTATTGACGTTATCCCGGGTGGAAGTGCTGGTAGTCATCCACTCTAAAGGTCCAGTCACACTAAGCAACTTACCAGCGATCCCAACAACGATAGGGATCGCTGGTAAGTTGCTAGGAGGTTGCTGGTGAGATGTCACACTGCAACGCTCCAGCGATCCCACCAGCAACCTGACCTGGCAGGGATCGCTGGAGCGTGGCTACACAAGTTGCTGGTGAGCTCACCAGCAACCAGTGACAAGCCCCCAGCGCCGCGTGGAAGCTGCTGCGCTTGGTAACTAAGGTAAATATCGGGTAACCAACCCGATATTTACCTTGGTTACCACTGCACGGAGCTACACGTGCAGAGAGCAGGGAGCAGCGCACACTGAGCGCTGGCTCCCTGCTCTCCTAGTTACAGCACACATCAGGTTAATTACACGATGTGTGCTGCAGCTACATGTGCACAGAGCAGGGAGCAGCGCACACTGAGCGCTGGCTCCCTGCTCTCCTAGTTACAGCACACATCAGGTTAATTACACGATGTGTGCTGCAGCTACATGTGCACAGAGCAGGGAGCAGCGCACACTGCTTAGCGCTGGCTCCCTGCTCTCCTAGTTACAGCACACTTGGGGTTAATTTCCCGATGTGTGCTGCAGCTACATGTGCACAGAGCAGGGAGCAGCGCACACTGCTTAGCGCTGGCTCCTTGCTCTCCTAGTTACAGCACACATCGGGTTAATTAACCCGATGTGTCCTGCAGCTACATGTGCACACAGCAGGAGCCGGCAGCACAGGCAGTGAGAGCGGCGGAGGCTGGTATCAAAGGTAAATATCGGGTAACCAAGGACAGGGCTTCTTGGTTACCCGATGTTTACATTGGTTACCAGCCTCCACAGAAGCCGGCTCCTGCTGCCTGCACATTTAGTTGTTGCTGTCTCGCTGTCACACACAGCGATCTGTGCTTCACAGCGGGACAGCAACAACTAAAAAATGGCCCAGGACATTCAGCAACAACCAACGACCTCACAGCAGGGGCCAGGTTGTTGCTGGATGTCACACACAGCAACATCACTAGCAACGTCACAAAAGTTGTTCGTTAGCAGCGATGTTGCTAGCGATGTTGCTTAGTGTGACGGGGCCTTAAACCTCTCTATTTGTCTCCAACAAAGTGGTTGAGACTACCTATTGTCTTTTATTATATGTGTCATTGCTAACTATATGTTTTGGTGTTTTGTTTGTGTGTCGCCCTGGGCAAGCCAGGGGACACAGGACACAACACCACCACACCCCACACCCCAGGTAGGCACATCTGCTAACCAGAAATCCTTGTTGCCTTCCTCCAGGAGTCTGTGATGCACACCAGGGGGTGGGCCAGGCGGTTGGCTCCGCCCACCAAGGAGCTCACAACTCTGGAGGCAGGAAGTTATCAGGCAGAAAGCTCAGGGAGGAGCAGGAGTCGAGTCAGAGACATGAAGGAGTGAACAGCAGATAGCCCCGGGCAGGGGAAGAGTGCAGTCTAGCTGAGGGCTAGAGTAAACAAACAACAAGTGAAAGTGAAGGAAAGCAAAGTGGAAAAGGAGGAAAGCAAGAAGTGGTGACAGAGCAGAGGGAAGGAGAAGCCTGAGAGCCCAGCTGTGTGTAGGGCTAGAACAGCAAGGTCAGCGACGGCGGTGACTGTCCGGAGGGGGACCGTTTGGAAGTTCCTGGAAGGACCCCGTTGGCTGTGTGCCCGGTGGTCTGGAGCAGTGTTCCGAAAGACAGTCAGCACCAGGGCAGGGGCCTCTCGGACCCCGGCAAGGCTAGGAGTCGCCAAATTTGCCGAATCCGTCAGTGAAGGGGACGTAGATTCCCCCAACAACCAAGTCCCGATAGAAGGCAACAGTCCAACCTGTACAACAGAGGCACCGCCACCGCCAGGGCACCAGTCTCTGAGGGCCAGCGCCTGCGGGCAAAGTGTAGTGCTCCTCCGGCCCAGCTTGAAGCCGGGGAGCGGGTTACCGGTGGGGACCCATCGCAACCATCCGTACATACAGGTGCAAGGAAGAGGGACATCACCGTCACCTACCGGGGAAGCAAAGCAGCCGTCTGTGGGACCGTCCTACCAGCCGTTTGGTTTACCGTACAAACTGTGTCCGAGTCTCAGGCTGAGTGAGTACCATAGTGCCGCAAGGCACAGTGCTGCCCCCGCGTCCCTGCGCCCACCAGGCCCTACACTTCACATCTCTTCACCGGGCCCCGGGATCACCAACCCCTACCCACGGAGGGGCAACACAACACCTGGCTGCTCCCATCACCATCCCCGGGATCCCCATCCAAAGCAGCGGTGGTGCAATCACCACAACCGTGGGTGGCGTCACGAACTATAACAATCCCCACACCCAACAAACCCCTTTCACTCACGGGCGAGGAGTGCCGCTCGAGACACCCCGGGATCCGGCCCACAGCTCGGGCCACCACTGAGCAGCAACCGGACCCGAGCAGAAGGGGTGAGCGCGGTGTGCTGACACCCTCCTCCCCGCCCGCGACAACTTGGCGTCACGAACAGGATCTTACTGCTCTGCCGTCTGGTAGAGGTGCGCCTTGTTACCGCCGGAGGTGTCCGGCAGGAAAATTTCAGAAGCCGCCATCTTTGGCGCGAAAAGTTCCCGCTCGAGCGTCTTCTCGAGCAGTAGAGGCGCGAAGGTCAAAACCCCGCCCCGAGAGAGGAGGGGCCGGAAAGAGCTAAGGGGGACGGAAACAAGATGTCTGCGCCCGACGGAGCCACTGGAGGAGCGGTGGTCGCAGCCGCAGCGGCACCCGCGGATGGGAATGGGCCTGCCCAGGTCCCGGCCGTACTGGCGGGAGGTGCCGCGGCCCCCGCGCTTGCTCAGGTCATGCCGTTTTCCTTGCCCTATGCGCCCGGAGCTGCCTGGCTACCGCAGTATGACGGGAAACCGGATGCCTTACAGGCCTTCCGGAAAAAGCTTAACCCGTTGCTAGAGCTGTACCCCCTGACTGATAAGTAACGTGCAGCGATAGTGCTAGGCCAGTTAACCGGTGCGGCGGAGCAGGAAGCGGAGACCTGGGCCGAGGGGGACCGGCTCTCTGTAGCCACCATCTTCGAGAAGCTACAGACTGCCTTCGAGACCCGGACTGAAGCTGAGCTGAGGATGCAGTTTTACCAGTGCCGGCAACGAGCTGGGGATAGCATTCGGGACTATGCTCTACGTCTGCAGACCGCCCTCCGCACGCTGAAGCGGGTGAACCCTATTAATGAGGCGGATAGCAACAAGATGTTAGTGGAGCAATTTGCGCAGGGGATGAGGTCCCCTGAGGATCGTAAACAACTCCGGCTGTGGGCCCTGGAACACCCGGATGTGGACTTTCCTGTGTTAAAGGAGCGGGCTATTAAAGCACTACAGCCCCCAGCTGCTGAAGCTCTGGAACCCATCCCGTGGCCCGTCGAGACAGCTCCCGTTGTGGCCGCCCCAGCCAAACCAACCTCCTTAATACCTGCAGCCTCGAGCAGCACAGTGGAAGAACTGGCAGCCCAGGTCCGTCGCCTGGACGGAGACCTTGCCAAAATCCTTGCTGCGCTACAACCACTGACCAGATCTCAGCCCCCAGCACAGATACAGCTTGCTGACAGTCCCGAAGATGTTCCCTGGATGCAGCGGAGAAGCGCTAACAACCCGCGGAGCAGACCTCCAATCTGCTACAAGTGCCGTAAGCCGGGCCATTATTACCGACAGTGCCCGTTAAACGAGCAACCCCTGGGGCCCCGGGCCAATCCTCAGGAGTAGAACACCGTGGCCCCCCGGACTGGCGAGACCGATATGTCGGGGCCCGCCCTATCATCCCTGTGGCTGTGGACGGCATACCGGTGATGGCTCTCTTGGACACTGGATCACAGGTAACGACCATACCGTACACGTTGTATCAGCGATATTGGGCCACAGACGAGCTGGCGCCTCCAGACAACAGTATAAATTTGATTGCCGCTAATGGACTTCCATTGACCCAAGTGGGGTATAAACAGGTGGCTATGACAGTGGGGCAAGCTGAACTGCAACACCTGGGTATGATTGTGATCATGAATGAGCCTAGTGATCATAACCCGAAAATAGTGCTGGGAACCAATGTGATGGAACACTGCATGGCTGATGTGTTGAACCTATTGCAACAGCTAGCCGCCACGGCGGCGGGGAGCCGGCAGAGGGCTGTGCAGCGTGAAATCCGTGCCCTGATGTACCGCCAGCATGTAAGCTCAACCGGAGGGGAGATTGGTGGAGTGAGAGTGATGGATGTTGCTCCATTGACTGTGCCCCCTAGGAGTGAGATGATGATCTGGTGTAGGGCAGCAGTAGGGCCTCAGGGGCGTGACTACCCTGCGATGATGGAGCCCATGCCTTCCGAGCACTGGCCCACTGTAGTGGCCGCCCGAGGGGTGGTAGATGTGAAGAAAGGGAGAGTGCCTGTGAGAGTGTTGAATTGTGGGGAGGAAGAAGTCAGGCTCCCCCGGTATGCCACCATTGCCAAGCTGCTCACCCTAGACCCTCACACTATCCAGGAAGCCAGTCCATCCACACTCCCACCTACCACCAGCACTTCCCCACCCCAGGGGGACACCAAGGAGTGGCACCAACAGCTACATGTGGGCACTGATGATACCCCTACACATCACAGGGCAGGGGTACACAGGGTGGTGCAGGAGTACGAACAGGTTTTCAGTAAGCACCCCCTAGACTTTGGGCAGATTAAGGGGGTCCAACACCACATTCCTACGGGAGAACATCCCCCTATCAAAGAGAGGTATAGACCTATACCCCCTGCACATTACCAGTGTGCCAAAGATATGTTGAAAAATATGAAGGAGGCAGGGGTTATTCGGGACAGCTGTAGTCCCTGGGCCGCTCCGTTGGTACTGGTCAAGAAGAAGGATGGTACCATGCGGATGTGTGTGGACTACCGGAAGATCAACCAGATAACCCATAAAGATGCCTATCCGTTGCCTCGTATCGAAGAGTCTTTGGCTGCACTGAGAACTGCAAACTACTTCTCGACCCTTGACCTCACCAGCGGATACTGGCAAGTGGCCGTGGCCCCGGAGGACCGGGAGAAGACCGCCTTCACCACCCCGATGGGACTCTGCGAATTCAATAGCATGCCGTTTGGGCTGTGCAATGCCCCCGGGACTTTCCAACGGCTGATGGAGTGCTGTTTGGGACATTTAAATTTCGAGACCGTCCTGCTGTATTTGGATGATGTGATTGTTTATTCCCAGACGTATGAAGCCCATCTGGAGCACCTGGCCGAGGTGTTCGCGTCCCTTGCTAAGTACGGGATGAAGTTGAAGCCCTCAAAATGCCACCTGCTGAAACCCAAGGTGCAATATCTAGGGCATGTGGTGAGTGCGGATGGTGTCGCCCCCGACCCTGAGAAGATCACTGCTATCCAAAGCTGGCCGAGGCCCGCTACCGTGAGGGAGGTAAGGCAGTTTTTGGGTCTGGTGGGGTACTATCGGCGCTTTATAAAGGGGTACACGAAGATGGCCGCCCCCATGCAAGATCTCCTCGTGGGACAGACCAAGGGTGGCAGACCCGTCGGAGCCCCACTGTCGTGGGAGGACAAGCATGAGGAGTCCTTTTGCCAGTTGAAGGCGGCCCTGACCGGAGAAGAGGTCCTGGCGTACCCTGACTACGGGCGCCCGTTCATCCTCCACACGGACGCCAGTAATGTGGGGCTAGGAGCGGTCCTCTCCCAGGTCCAGGATGGAAAGGAGAAGGTGATCGCCTACGCCAGCCGAAAACTCCGTCCGACTGAAAGGAACCCTGAGAACTATAGCTCTTTCAAGCTCGAGCTACTGGCGTTGGTGTGGGCTATCACGGAGCAGTTCCGTCACTATTTGGCGGCAGCAAAATTCACCGCATTCACGGACAACAATCCGCTGACTCACCTGAACACGGCCAAGTTGGGCGCGCTAGAGCAGCGGTGGGTAGCCCGGTTAGCCAACTATGATTTCACCATAAAGTACCGAGCTGGTCGTGTCAACATCAATGCAGATGCACTCTCCCGGATGCCCCATTTGTCAGAAGAGGGGTGCGAGGATGACGACCTCGAGGAGATTGAGTTGCCTGCATTTCACCAGCCGCCTCCTGAGAGGGTACAAGTGTGTCAGCAAAGGGTGGATCTGGACCCGCGGCCCAGTCACGAGTGGCAGGACGCCCAGGACCAAGCGCCGGCTGTCCGCCTTGTCAAGACTCTGGTGGAACAAGGCGCCATGGGAATGGACCCTAGCGCTCCAGCCGAAGCCCAACGCTTGTGGAAAGAACGAAAACGGCTCTACCTACACCAAGGGAGGCTGTGCCGTGAGCTGATCAACCCAAAGACCCATGAGAAAATATGCCAGTTGATCGTTCCTCAAGCTGAGGTCGCTACCGTCCTGCGGGCATACCATGATGGTGCTGGCCACTTCGGGTGGAAAAAGCTGGAGATGCTGTTGAGGGAGCGGTTCTATTGGAGTGGGATGCGGGAATCGGTGGAAGCCTGGTGCCGAGAGTGCGGTCCTTGTACACTGAGGAGAAAGGACGAGACTAGCCAGAGGGCACCATTACATCCCATCGTTACCCATCAGCCGCTGGAGCTGGTCGCCCTGGACCATGTCAAGCTCACCCCTAGCCGAAGTGGGTACACCTATGCATTGACCATGGTAGACCACTATTCAAGATTTATGGTGGTCGTCCCTGTTAAGGAACTAACTGGTCGAACCGCTGCTCGAGCGTTCCAGGCTTATTTCTGCCGACCCCACGGGTACCCCGAGAAGGTGCTGACAGACCAAGGCCCGGCTTTTGAAGCAGAGGTGTTTCACGAATTCTGCCAGTTGTACGGCTGTAAGAAGATTCGGACCACCCCGTACCATGCCCAAACCAACGGCATGTGCGAGAAAATGAATCACTTGGTCCTGGGGCTCCTCAAGACGCTGCCGCTGGAAGAACGGAACATGTGGCCGGAAAAGTTGCCCGACTTGGTTGACATGTACAATAATATCCCGTCCAGCTCGACGAAGTGCACCCCAGCGTATCTGATGAGGGCTCGGCCTTGCCGCCTGCCGGTGGATCTGGAGATGGGGTTGGAGGCCCCGGAAGCACTCCCTTCAACGGCAGAGTGGGAAAGTCGGAGGAGGGCACAGTACCGGCAAATCCAGGAGTATGTGGAGAAAAACCTCGGTCGAAGTCGAGAACAGCAAGAGCACCGGTTCAATCAGAAGGCGCCTGCAGGTCCTTTCCAGCCAGGAGATGTGGTGCTGAAACGGAAGAGAAAAGCCCACAAGCTGGATGATCAGTGGGAGCAGGTCCCTTACGTCATACAACCCACAGCCTGGGAAGATGGGAAGACCTACCAGATCAGTCGTGACCAAGGGGGCACCCTGGCCACTGTTTCCCGGGACCATCTAAAAAAATGCCCCCCAGCGTTGAAGGCAGAGGCTGAAGTACCGGTTCCTCCACCCGTGGAGAAGGCAGCAGAGGTAATCCACACTGTAATGGGTGACTTCCCAGCAAACTGGCCTACACAGAACGGCGCGGTGATACTTCCAGTGATACTGTTCCCACAACCCGTGGATGAAGAAGTAGTGGAAGTGGTTAACCGTGAGCCAGAACCAGTGCCAGTGCCCAGGGATGAACCTGTACCCAGCCCCCCTATACCTCCGCCTGCCCCACACTATAGCAGGGAGGAGGAACCGATTGTTCCCTCTACCCCACTGTCCAGCAACACTGACACCGGGCCCCGAAGGTCCACCCGTTCCAACCTAGGTAGACCCCCACTTAGGTACAGGGAGACCGTTCTATGAGAAAAAGGGGTCCGCAAATGTAAAAGAGTGTTGTGTGTCTGTTGAAAAAGTTTGAAAGTTGAAAAAGATAATGAAAATGATCCGAAGAAGTAACCTGATTTGTTGTTGATTTGCAACCGGCTGGAGCCGGCACCGTTGTCCCCGCGGGGACCGTTTAAAGTTTGCATGGGAACTATCCATGGACAAGCCCGTGAACTCTGCAGGGCAACCACAAACGTTAGTGGCTTGTAAAAATGTTGGGTACCGTTACCGTTTCCGCAGGCCGCCTCCGGAGAGGCAGGTTGGAGGGAGGGCCCTGAGCAGAGCAGGCCAGGGCCCAGCCACCAAAGGAACCGGTGGCTACCCTCTGGAGGGAAGGACAGATCCCGCTCGGGTACCGTGTGCTGGACTGTGGGTCAAGGGGTGCTGCCTGGGTTTTAGGGGCAGCATCAGGGCCAGGTTACTTGGGTGGGAGAGAGCGGAAACCGTAACCGTATACCGTTGAAACGTTAAAAGTAAAATGTGCCTCCCGTCTTGGGAAGAAGTTATTAAAAATGTATTGATGTTTGTTTAACCCTGTTATCCCCTTTTTACAGAAAAATAAAACCGGTGTAGGACGGCAGCCCGCGGACGGTCTGCGTTTTGCTAAGGGGGAATGTGTCGCCCTGGGCAAGCCAGGGGACACAGGACACAACACCACCACACCCCACACCCCAGGTAGGCACATCTGCTAACCAGAAATCCTTGTTGCCTTCCTCCAGGAGTCTGTGATGCACACCAGGGGGTGGGCCAGGCGGTTGGCTCCGCCCACCAAGGAGCTCACAACTCTGGAGGCAGGAAGTTATCAGGCAGAAAGCTCAGGGAGGAGCAGGAGTCGAGTCAGAGACATGAAGGAGTGAACAGCAGATAGCCCCGGGCAGGGGAAGAGTGCAGTCTAGCTGAGGGCTAGAGTAAACAAACAACAAGTGAAAGTGAAGGAAAGCAAAGTGGAAAAGGAGGAAAGCAAGAAGTGGTGACAGAGCAGAGGGAAGGAGAAGCCTGAGAGCCCAGCTGTGTGTAGGGCTAGAACAGCAAGGTCAGCGACGGCGGTGACTGTCCGGAGGGGGACCGTTTGGAAGTTCCTGGAAGGACCCCGTTGGCTGTGTGCCCGGTGGTCTGGAGCAGTGTTCCGAAAGACAGTCAGCACCAGGGCAGGGGCCTCTCGGACCCCGGCAAGGCTAGGAGTCGCCAAATTTGCTGAATCCGTCAGTGAAGGGGACGTAGATTCCCCCAACAACCAAGTCCCGATAGAAGGCAACAGTCCAACCTGTACAACAGAGGCACCGCCACCGCCAGGGCACCAGTCTCTGAGGGCCAGCGCCTGCGGGCAAAGTGTAGTGCTCCTCCGGCCCAGCTTGAAGCCGGGGAGCGGGTTACCGGTGGGGACCCATCGCAACCATCCGTACATACAGGTGCAAGGAAGAGGGACATCACCGTCACCTACCGGGGAAGCAAAGCAGCCGTCTGTGGGACCGTCCTACCAGCCGTTTGGTTTACCGTACAAACTGTGTCCGAGTCTCAGGCTGAGTGAGTACCATAGTGCCGCAAGGCACAGTGCTGCCCCCGCGTCCCTGCGCCCACCAGGCCCTACACTTCACATCTCTTCACCGGGCCCCGGGATCACCAACCCCTACCCACGGAGGGGCAACACAACACCTGGCTGCTCCCATCACCATCCCCGGGATCCCCATCCAAAGCAGCGGTGGTGCAATCACCACAACTGTGGGTGGCGTCACGAACTATAACAATCCCCACACCCAACAAACCCCTTTCACTCACGGGCGAGGAGTGCCGCTCGAGACACCCCGGGATCCGGCCCACAGCTCGGGCCACCACTGAGCAGCAGCCGGACCCGAGCAGAAGGGGTGAGCGCGGTGTGCTGACACCCTCCTCCCCGCCCGCGACATTTGTCTGGGTCAAAGAACTCCTTTTTAATATATCCAAATAAAGTTAATAATTTTTTTTAAAAAAACTCCTTTTTGTCACTCAAAGTGAATAGGTATTTTTCTGACATAATATTGATTTGAGATACCTCCTAAAAAACTAAGATTCTGAGAATTTGTGGCTCTATTTACTCAGGATTCCCCAATAAGCTTATTAAATGTAAGTTCATGAATAGACATTGCCTTTGATAGTGGAACAATAAGCAAAGGCATTGTGCCTGCAATATCATGAAATTAAACTTCTTGACTTGTTCTCAGTAGACAATTTGTTTGCAGTAGTTAATCATAAATGCTGGATATACAGAAAACGGAATGTGGCTGGTTAGTTTTCCAAGAAGAAGTGTTTGTGATGTAAAGCTTGAGTGGTTATGATTCTCGGAGAACGACAAAAGGATGTAATCAGTGAAGTAAGCAGTTCAGAAATGCAGGTTCAGATTGATTTTAAAGTCGTGTTTTACAACACTGGAAAGAAGACTTGTATCTAGAAATGTTCGGGAAGAGAAAGAATTAAGTACTGATGCAGAACAGCGGAGATAAGCCTGGGCCTGCCAAAGATGTTACAACTCATGATTTGCTCTAAGTGCAAGTTGTCATTTTAGCAAATTAACTGATAGAATTTTTAAAACTGTGCTTGTACAGATGGCACTGAGAGGTGAGGAGGGAAAGGTATGAGTATTAAGAAGGTGTGCTGAACAAATCTGGTCCTTACTGAGATGTTAGTGATATCCAAGCTGGGAGATGTAGCCTACACGGCCAAGAAAGTGGCGCACAGCAGAGGTGAAGCATTCAAACAAAAGGACAGGAGAATTGGTGTTATGATTCTGGCTAGTCATGCTCTGTCATCCTGCAGAGCCCATGCTGGGCCTTATATTTACCTCTGGTTCCCAGTCTAGTCCTGTGTTGTGTGGGAGCCTCGTTCCAGGTGATTGCTCTGCTTTATCTGGGAGTTCTTTCACCTGGAATGCCGCCAGTGATTGTTCCTTTTCGGCAGTGTACGTCTTTGGTCCCTGTAAGTGATTGTCCTGATCTTGTCCCGCTACCTAGTTCCTCATACCTCATCCTGTCTCCTCCCCTACTCTGACCTGACTCCCTGTCTCCCTGACCTTTGGCTAGTTTCCTGACCCCAGCTCCTCTCACTCCCATGTACCCGACTTGTCCTCTTGGCTTCCCAACCTTGGCTCAGCCCCTGACTCCGGCTCCGCTTTCCTCCTGGTTGTTGACGCGACTTTATGGTTTATAGACTCTTGGCTCTCACTTAGACTTCAGCTTGTCTTTCTCCCTCCGTCACTGACATTATCTTCTGACTCCTGGCTTGTTCGACTATCCCTCACTAGTGTGTCTAGTGACACCTAGTTTACACCCCCTGCAAATATCCTCCACTAGTGTGTCTGGCAACACCTAGTGGTGTAGTGTCTCATTACATCTGGGTCTTTGGCATCACAACTGGATCTTTAAGGAAAGAAAATTAGAAAAATATCTCTATGCAGTTTTTTAGCATCAGCTGGTGAGAGACCTTTTTCAAAAAATGTTTACGTTTTGGAAAACCATTTTACTTCATGATCATAAAAAAATACTATTCCTGGGAGGATACATCTTATCAATGTGAGTCAATGGCATTAAACAGTAAAGTAAAGAATATCCACCTGATGAAGATATTGTGTATATCAAAACGCGTTGTGGCTGATAGAAAACAATAATTTCTAAAAAAATTAATCTAATACTGTGGCCTCCTTAGCGCTCTATCAGACCGTGCTTCTTTACTTTACTGCTGATCTTCCCTCTGTGGGTTCACGGCAAGAGCTGCTTGATACGGAGGTCAGATTACCAGAGACGCCCAGTGATCTGTCATGTGACCAGCTCTTCAGGAATTTGCTTCCCTGGATGGACATCGTGGGCTAACAGGTTAGAAGATTACTGACTCCACACTCCTGCCTCATACCGTGGTTGTGCGAGGGCTGCACAACCACATCAGGTGAGCAGATTCCTTTTCTCCTTCTCACCGCCATCTCCCAGAACCTTCACATGCGCTCCCTTGTTTAATTTTTTATCAATGGCATTAAACGACGCACTATCATTCATATATATGTAAAAGGGTGTAGACAATGGTGGGCACATTTCTACTCTACTCTGAAGACACCAATCACGTCAATGTATTGTCTTATATTGTGATGTTCCTGTGTAATGCAAATTTTAACATGGTATAATGTATGTGTATTAGGATACGGTGTAATGTAAGGTGTAGAATGTTTGTATAGAAATGTAGGTAAAAGGTTAAATCTGCCCAGCAACAGACTACAAGGACAGAAACAGTTAAGTGTTGGGATAGCCCACCCTGGGAGGGGTCAGCTGACAGTGAAAGTGATGGTTCATTCTAGAAGACAATGATAGCCTAGTGAACAAATGTGACAGACATATAGTCAGTCGGTCTTGAAGGTCACATACAATGGGTGGCTTGTGGCAATGGAGCAAATTAGAGAGATCGCAAGACAGAGTGAAACTGAAGAGAGGCCTGCGACACAGGGTGTCAACAGCATTGTAACTAGAGACTGAACCTTGAATGAAGTGGCTCCAGGTTATCGGAGCCAGAGAATGGAACCCTTACATCCTGGCTCCTTAACTGTGAAGATAGCAAGTGACTTCTACTGGAGTGGGACTATAGGGGCCAGGCCCCCAACCATCAAGGTACAGGGTTAACCTCTACTGGGGTGTGACATTGCCAACCAACCTACTGATGTTCCACTTCATGTCCCGGTGTGCAAAGCTTTACTCCAATCATTATGGAGCCCCTGAGGAGACCAGACGTGGGACTGCAGGATGTTAAGGTGACTGCCACAGTGTACACTGTAACGCTGGACTGGGTTGCAGAGGGACTCACCAGCCCAGTTAGATCGATCGCAACCCAGTGGGAAGTTGAACTTTGTCTGTTAATGAAAAGTGAAATGTAACATTCTAGAAGATATGTGCTGCTATCTGGAATGTATAGTTGTGAATGACGATGAACCGTCCAGTAAAGAGTTGTGGTTTGAAGTGAACGGTTGGTCTCATTGTGAGTGTGAGTTGTCTTCCGATCTTGGGTAGCCGACACAAATGGCAGTATGTGTCCTACATGGGTTCCCAACCCACAGAACCAAATTCCATCCAGCTAGGACCAGGTGTTTCATGTAGCATGCCAAGCGTCTGTAGTCAATCCCTTGCCTTCAACTACTGCACCACAACGCTCTACATATACAAGGTATTGTACTTGTCTATTTAGTAAAATCTTCCCTGCTTGTTTCTAAACCACTATGTACATCAGGAAATTGTTTTCCCAGTTGGGATCTTGACACTGTAAGATGTAGGTCTACTCGATGATGAGCGTACTCGGGACCATTTCAATTAAATGCATTATTTATTACAATATGAATATTTTAATAAGAGCAAAATGTTACAGTGCCTGTTTGTCTTTCCTTTTCTTGTTGCTATGTTACCAGTTTATATTTTTGTAAATTTTACCTAAACACACAAGAATTGATCTGTATACCTAAACACATAACAAAAAAGCACTTTCCAAAATAAATCTAAATGCAAAGGAGACCTCATCGCTCATGATCCAATCTAGACAGCCAGGACCACAGGCCACTTGCACAACAGGGGATATGTTATTGCAGCTTGAACTAATTCTAATTATGTAATTAAATAGATTGCCAAGAACAGGTTTTCAGGGTATTTTTAACTTCTGGATTTCTGGATCTTTTTATTGTGGTGTTCTAGGCGGTGAATGTGTTTAAAGGGTTATTCTCCTGATGATAAAAACTGAAATGTGCTAGTAAAAACATGCAACTTTGTAATATAGTCGTTAAAAATTAAAAATTCCCTCTTTTCTCCAAAACAGGATTTTTAATAATTTTGTTTACTAGATATATTGCCTCAGTTCCTAGCCTACAAGTGCAGTGCTTACAAGCTCTTTTTTAAAGCGCTGCCCTGAAGCTTGTCAGATTGCTTGATCCAGCCAACAAAAGTGCCATTGTGTTCCTCCAATTCTGCAGAGGCAAATTTCTGCATGCAGCACCAGAGCGTGTAGGAGGTGGTCAAGCCTTGCAATATAAAATATATGGTTATGTAGAGTGCAGTGTGTTATGCCTATTGCTAAATGTGTAAGTTGATATATCATGCTGCTAGCTTTGAGCAGGTTCCGGATACAGTAGAGCGGGACTGTTACCATAGGTGCTACCTAGTGGGCTGAGTGGCAGCAGTATAGAAGAGAAAGGGTTAAAGGGGAAGTGACAGATGTGGGAAAGAGGTTGGTTGGGAAGTATTGAGAGGAGGTAGGCTAGGCTAGGGTTCAAGTGTGAGAAGACATAGCCTTGGTGCTAGGACCAGTCAGGGAACCCTGAAGTATTTTCAAGTGGTCTGGAGCCTATGGCTCACTCTGGCGGGCTTCTCCTGCTAGAGAGCAGCTGGGACCCAGCATCGGACAAAGGTGAATGGAGTCAGGGGGAAGGAGACACAGACCACAAACCTTGAGTACAAGATCCAAGATAGCGAAGGGGGACAGGTCGAGAGGAAGTACCCCACACTGAGAGGAAGGAAGAAAAGGAAGGCCATGTCTTTCATAATGGTGTGAAGAATAAAGTGAACTTTGTGGTTGGCTGAGCGAGCTCTAGAGTCGCATGTGTCTCTGACTGCCTACGATGAGGACTACCAGCAGGGTGACGGACACTGGCCTAAAGAAACAAGTAAATGCCGTACACCCCACCCGAGGCCCCATGAGCACCGAGAGACTCCTGTCTGTGGTTTGAGCAACATAAATTTCCTTTCAGGTTCTGTATCGGGCGAAGGAATTTGAGGCTGTATATTAACAAAATGGAGCTTTCTCTGTTAGAACAAGATATTTAGATATCAACTTATTTGATTTTAGCCTATTTATATGCAAAACAAAATGTCTTTTATGATGGACATTTACTTTAAAGAGTAACCATCGATTCATAGTAATCAAAGAATGTTAGGGATATGAGGTACTCGGTCATGGGCAGTAACAAATGGGAATGTCACTCTGGTGGCCGTTGCACGGTTCCGTGCCCTGGGCCCCTTTTGTAATGGAGGGTATTTACAGGGGAGTTAAGAGCTTTTTTGTCATGTGACGCCACCTGTGGGTTGCGGTTAAGGATGGAGAACCGCCGCTGCTAAATGTAGGTACTCCCAGGGCTGGTGGTAGTAGCAGCTGTGATGGTAGGCCCTCCGCAGGTAGGGCTGTGCCTGGGAGATGTAACAAAGGCAATAATGGAGACCACACCAGGTTGTATTTAACAGTCTCTACTCACTGTGGACCCCGGGGTTGCTGGTTCAGGTCCCTTGGAGGACCAGTGCCAATGTAGTGACCCAGATTGCTCTGTCCCTTTGGGGTACAGTCTCCTTCTCCGTACGGTGGGCAGTGCGGACCCTGCGGGGAGGTAAGTGTCCGAACCCCGATCCTAGTTTACTGCTGATGCTCCCGTATTATTTGGTTCGGTGAAGTCCGTGAAGGTATCCTTCCCGGGGACAGGTATTTATCAAACCGTTTGAAACTGATGCTTGACCTAGGGCTCTGTGCGTACTCCGGTCCCAGCGGTATCTCCGGTACCCTTCCTGGCGACCTCTCTCCTGTGCCCCTGGGGTCACCATTACACGGACCCAGCTCAGGCACGTCTGCACACCTCTCCTGTGTGCTACTCGACTCACTACCCACTACTGACTGACTGACTGACCCCTCCCACCAGGCTGGCTATACCCAGGGATTTGTTCCTGAGGTGACCATCCCCTTAAATGGTTAACCCTCTATGCCTAGTGTGGAGTGGAGGACTAGGATTTTGGTTGTGTTTTGATGGAATCGGCACTGGTACTCTAGGTCCCAGGGGGTAGGTCCTGCATCCCCAAGAGGATGGAGCTTTCTGTAGTGCCCTGAGGGTCTGATAGGCACTACATTAGTGTCACAAGTGTATCTCACTCTAGGGAGACCCCGGGTGAATCTGGAGTCAGAAGGTCACAGCGCCTTGCCGCTGGCAGTTTTACTACTGTTATTTAATAACATCTCCTTGCTTGTGGTGCTGTAAGGGTTAAACACCCTTTCCTGCCTGGCTGCGGGCTGTAGCTGCCAATCTCAGATGTAGCTCTTTTGGAATCACGCCCCTTCCCTATTTAAGTCATGTGATCTGATCAAATGATGCCTGTGATAGAAATTGAATCCTCATTTCTATGTGATCCACTTTGGAAGGAGCATGCTCTGGAAGAATTTTGTAATTTTGTGGGCAGCTGTGTTGTTTGCTGCACTGAAGCCGTCTGGAGTGTTTTTCCTTCCATGTCTATTTCCCCTATTTATATTCCTTCCCTTGTGTGTCTGTATTGTAGCGGTGAGCATAGTGATCTTGTTGGTCTCCTCATTAGCCAGAGTGAGTGGAGGGGTAGCTGAGGGCCTAAGGTATCAGGCTCGGCAACAGCTTGCAAGAACCTGTATAGGGATGCTAGTGAGCTCAGAAGTCTGGTGGAGGTGAGTGCAGGAGGTGTCCCCTCACTCCTCTCTCTAGCGGCAGGCACCTCCAATGTATTGTGAACCCTATGTTCTCTGTGTATTGTAACATCTTCTGGGGGTTTACCTAGTACCAGGTAAACCCTGCTAGTCTTGTGCATGACAATCAGAGTTGGGAGGGACCTCCAGGGTAATGGTGTCCAACCCCCTGCTCAAGCAGGATTCACTAAACCATCTCAAACAGATGTTTGCCCAGCCTCTGAATGAAGACTTCCATTGAAAGAGAACTCAGAGTCACCACCTCTTATGGGAGCCTGTTCCACTCGTTTATCACTCTCACTGTCAAAAAGTTTATTCTAATATCTAATCTGTATTTTCTCCCTTTCAGTTTAGTTCCATTGCTTCTCATGTTTCCATATGCATATTTTAGTTTTTAGTTTTTTTTCATCAATCAGTAAAACATGTGAAGATAAGAAATTTTGTAATCAGGTACGCCATCAGCAGCCGACGCACTCAGGCAATTGCCAGGGGTCTGGACAGCTGAGTGGCCCAATCGACGTTGCCAGTGGCGGTGATCAGTTCTTTGGCAAGTTCCGGGAACCGCAGTGCTCCTAGAACTGGGAGCTGTTCATCAGACACAGATGGATTCCTTATAGTGAATGTACAGGTGGTAGTAAATTATGTTCACTGTATACTCAGTCCTAAACAAGCACTACGTACAGGGCATGTAGAAAGCGCTAATTGCACTTCATCCTCCGGACACAGTGGTCATGTAATTGTTGGGTGTAGGGACGGAGTAGGATCTGTTCAGTTCTAGAAGACATAGTCAACTCTGCTATGCTCCCAGAAGGCTGAATAACTGAGACTAAAGCCTGCTTTACACGCTGCAATGTATCTTACAATGTGTCGGCGGGGTCACGTCGTAAGTGACGCACATCCGGCATTGTAAGTACATTGCAGTGTGTGACAGGTACGTGCGATTGCAATTGAATGGTAAAACGTTCATCGCATACACATCGTACCTTTCTCTAGAATTGCATGTCAGATTGTTCATCATACCCGGGGTAGCACACGTCGCAGTGTTTGACACCCTGGGAACGATGAACAGATCTTACCTACGTCCTGCGGCTCCCGGCCCACATTACGGAAGGAAGGAGGTGGGCGGGATATTTATGTCCCGCTCAGCTCCGCCCCTCTGCTTCTATTGTCTGCCTGCCGCGTGACGTCGATGTGACGCCGAACGTCCCTCCCACTCCAGGAAGTAGACGTTCGCCGCCCACATCGAGGTCGTATGGAAGGTAAGTACGTGTGACGGAGGTTAATCGTTTGTGCGGCACATTCAACAAATTGAACGTGCCACACATACGATGGGGGCGTTGCAAATCGCATACGATATCGTATGCGAAATTGCAACGTGTAAAGCAGGCTTTATATGCTAGTCCCAGTTACATGAAAAATGAGGTAAAAAAAGAACTTAAATGCTTGCAAAAAGTCTTTTATAATAATAATAATAATGCCTTATGGGGGGCCTAGTATGAGAAATAAATTAAAAATAAATAAATAAATAAAAAAAGGGAAAAAGTAAAAAGAATAAATATTACAGTATATAAAATTTACTATGAAAAGGAAAACAAATTTAAAAATGTATTTCAGTAGTCATTTGTGGTTATAAAAAAATAATAATACTCACAATTGTAGCCAGAATCCCCACAGAGAAGGTCTGCTATACAAGCAGAATAGTGAATTTCACCTGCAACTGTGGCTAATAACTTCCCAAGTTACAGTAGAAATCAGGGGGAAAAAGCGTTTTCAATGTTTAAATGCCCATAAAAGGTCTTTTATGACCTTATGAGGGGCGCAATATGTGAAATAAAAGAAAAGTAAATGCATAAATAAATAAAAAAAGGAGAAATAAATTAAATTTAAAAGATGCTGGCACATCAAATCATTACTAGCCCCACCCCTCAAAAAAAATCCAATAAATAAAAAAAAGGGGATACATTTTTAAAATGTATTTCAGTGGTCCTTTGTGGTTGTACAAAAAATAAAAAAAATTACACATTCCCCTTATTTTCCCACCATTACTAGCAAAAAAACAAAGAAGGAGATAATTTTTATGTTATGTTTCACATGTTGTGAAAAAAGATACAAAATGTATCTGAATATCCGAACAAGAAAATTATTTTACTTTACAGTGAAAACCAGCAAAGAAAAAAAATGTAGTTATGTGTTAAAATGCCCCTCAAAATGGCTTTTAAAACTTTATGGGGGACACAGTGTGTTAACTAAATGAAAAAATAAATAACTAAATAAAAAGCAGGAAAATAAATAAAACAAAACAAAAAAAGAGACATTGCTAGTATATTAGATTTATTTATATGTAGTACCTATATTTATTTATTGATAAGTCCCTTCTTCTGTCGTATATATTATTATATATTGACACGCCCACCCCAGGGACTCAGAATCGGGCCGGACTAGTCTGGTGATGTCAGCGGTGGCGGAGTCCGGTTCCGTGACCCTGGCGGTATCTTTTAGAGTAAATAAAAGGGGGTTTTAAATAAAAGAAAAGAAAAAGAGGTTTTTGTCGACTACGCCACTTGCGGTGTGCGGCCAGGTTATTTGGGGCCGCCGCTGCAGGTTTCTGCTGGGGCTGATGGAGTGATGCAGCCTGGATGGTTAGAGCCCTCTGCAAGCAGTTAACCCCTTCAGCCCCAAGCCTATTTTGACCCTAAAGACCAGGCCATTTTTTGCAATTCTGACCAGTGTCACTTTATGAGGTTATAACTCTGGAACGCTTCAGCGGATCCCGGTGATTCTGAGATTGTTTTTTTGTGACATATTGGGCTTCATGTTAGTGGTAAATTTAGGCCGATATTTTTTGCATTTCTTTGTGAAAAAAACGGAAATTTCGCGAAAATTTTGTAATTTTCAAACTTTGAATTTTTATGCTCTAAAACCAACGAGACATATGACACAAAATAATTAATAAATAACATTTCCCACATGTCTACTTTACATCAGAACAATGGGAAAAAAAAAATAAAATTTAAGGAAGTTATAGGGGTTCAAAGTTTATGAGCAATTTCTCATTTTTACAACAAAATTTACAAAGCCACTTTTTTTAGGGACCACATCACATTTGAAGCGATTTTGAAAGGTCTACATGACACAGAACACCCAAAAGTGACACCATTCCAAAAACGGCACCCCTCAGGCTACTCAAAACCAAATTCAAGAAGGTCATTAACCCTTCATGTGCTTCACAGTAACTAAAGCAATGTGGAAGGAAAAAATGAACATTTTACTTTTTGCAACAAAAATGTTAATTTAGCCTCAAATATTGCATATTCACAAGGGTAGCAGGATTAAATGAACCCCCAAAATTTGTTGGGCAATTTCTACTGAACACGCAGATACCTCATATGTGGCGAAAAACCACTGTTTGGGCGCACGGCAGGACTCGGAAGGGAAGGAGCGCCATTTGACTTTTTTGAACAGAAAATTAGCTGGAATCGTTAGCCACACCATGTTGCGTTTGGAGAGCCCCTGAGGTGCCGAAACAGTGGTGCTCCCCCACATGTGACCCCATTTTGGAAACTAGACCCCTCATGGAATTTATCTAAATGTTTATTGAGCACTTTGAGCCTCTGGGGGCTTCACAAAAGTTAATAGAGTTGAGCTGTGAAAATAGAAAAAAAAAATTTGACCACAAAATTGTTACTTCAACCAGGTAGCTTTTTTTTCACAAGGGTATCAGGAAAAATTGCACCATAAAGTGTATTGTGCAATTTCTCCTGAGTACACAGACACCTCATATGTGGTGGAAATAAAATGTTTGGGCGCACAGCAGGGCTCGGAAGGCAAGGAGCGTCATTTGACGTTTCAAACGCAAAATTGTCTGGGATAATTAGCGTATTCCATGTTGCGTTTGGAGACCCCCTGAGGTGCCGAAACAGTGGAGCTCCCCCACATGTGACCCCATTTTGGAAACTAGACCCCCATGGCATAGGAAAAAAAAAAAACAGCGGCAGATGGGGGGGGGGCAGCAGATGGGGGGGGCAGCGGCATATAAAGGGAGCATCTGTGATTGTGAGACGGCGGCTGGGATAGGGTGGGGGCGGATGGGAGAGGGCGCAGTGGATGCAGAAGCGGCAGAGGGTGGGGGGAGGGGGGTGTGGGGAGGATGGGTGGGAAGGGGAGTGGGAGGTGAGATTGGGGATAATTACCCTACAGGATGGATCTAGGCAGCTGGATCACAGGAGATGAAGGAGGCAGCAGATCGGGGAGGGTGAGAGGTGGGGGAGGGAGCGCAGCGCAGATCACGGAGGAGACAGGTGAGCAGAGCACAGATCACGGAGGAGACAGGTGAGCAGAGTACAGATCACGGGGGTGAGAGGTGAGGGAGAGCGGACAGCAGATCACGGGGGTGACAGGTGAGGGAGCACAGAACACGGAGGTGACAGGTGAGGGAGCACAGATCACGGGGTGACAGGTGAGGGAGCACAGATCACGGGGGTGACAGGTGAGGGAGCACAGATCACGGGGGTGACAGGTGAGGGAGCACAGATCACGGGGTGACAGGTGAGGGAGCACAGATCACGGGGGTGAGAGGTGAGGGAGCACAGATCACGGGGGTGAGAGGTGAGGGAGCACAGATCACGGGGGTGAGAGGTGAGAGAGCGCAGATCATGGGGGAGACAGGTGAGCAGAGCGCAGATCACGGGGGTGAGAGGTGGAGGGAGAGCGGACAGCAGATCACGGGGGTGACAGGTGAGGAAGCACAGATCACGGGGGTGACAGGTGAGGGAGCACAGATCACGGGGTGACAGGTGAGGGAGCACAGATCACGGGGGTGAGAGGTGAGGGAGCACAGATCACGGGGGTGAGAGGTGAGGGAGCACAGATCACGGGGGTGAGAGGTGAGAGAGCGCAGATCACGTGGGAGACAGGTGAGCAGAGCGCAGATCACGGGGGTGAGAGGTGGAGGGAGAGCGGACAGCAGATTACGGGGGTGACAGGTGAGGGAGCACAGATCACGGGGGTGACAGGTGAGGGAGCACAGATCACGGGGGTGACAGGTGAGGGAGCACAGATCACGGGGGTGACAGGTGAGGGAGCACAGATCACGGGGGTGACAGATGAGGGAGCACAGATCACGGGGGTGACAGGTGAGGGAGCACAGATCACGGGGGTGACAGGGGAGGGAGCACACATCACGGCGGTGACAGGGGAGGGAGCACACATCACGGCGGTGACAGGGGAGGGAGCACACATCACGGCGGTGACAGGTGAGGGAGCACAGATCACGGGGGTGACAGGTGAGGGAGCACAGATCACGGGGGTGACAGGTGAGGGAGCACAGATCACAGGGGTGACAGGGGAGGGAGCACACATCACGGCGGTGACAGGGGAGGGAGCACACATCACGGGGGTGACAGGGGAGGGGGCGGGTAGCTGACCACGGGGGTGAGAGGTGGGGGGAGCGTGCAGCACATCACATAGGGGAGGGGGCGAGCAGCACATCACGGAGGGGAGGGGGGCGAGCAGCACATCACGGAGGGGAGGGGGCGAGCAGCACATCACGGAGGGGGAGGGGCCGGGCAGCAGATCGGAGGGAGCGGTGGCACTATGACAGATGGAGGAGGACAGGGATTGTGCAGCACATCACAGAGGTGAGGGGCCGGGCAACGATCACAAGGGGTGAGGGGCCGGGCAGCAGATTGGGGGGAGCGGTGGCACTGTGGCAGATGGAGGGCGGCGGCGGCAGCGGATCGGGAGGTGTGGGGGTGAGGGTGCGGGCAGGAGATCGGGGAGACAGGTGGCAGATCGCGGAGGGCAGCGGCGGCAGCGGATCGGGACGCTTTTCAACGGTTTCATACAGTGCAATGGCAGCGCGGCAACTTCCGGGTCCCATGCTCCGATCTCATAACAGCATGGGACCGGAGCTTGTCGCCCTGCCATTGCACTGTGTACACTCACTGTGCTCAGTGTTCTGGCATGCTGCAGGGACGACAAGTGAAGCTGATGGGGGCGGTCACCGGCAACAGGTCCACTGTGATTGGAGAAATCGGTCACAAGGCCGATCTCTCCAATCAGAGCTACTGGAGCTGGGGGAGGGTGATCCAGTGAGGTCACCCAGCTCCAGCCAATGGCCAGTGCTACAGCTGCACTGGCCAGGGCTGGGTTTCAATGTTTCAGTCATTTTAAATGGCTGGAACATTACAGTGGCTGTGATTGGTTGAGCGGCGTTCGTCAGCCAATCACAGCCTCCGTAGGTCCGGGGAGGAGGCACCACCCCTCCTAAGGTCAGGAACAGGTCCCCTCCTCCCCGAATCTGCGGTTTATGTTAACATATTGCAGTCACCGGAGGCTCCGGTGCCGCGATTCCGCCATGACGGAAAGATCCGTCCTTGGTCGTTAAGGCCCAGGGCACAAGGACGGATCTTTCCGTCCATGGTCGTGAAGGGGTTAAAGGCCCCAGCAGTGGATGATGGGGGTTGTAGTGGGAAAACAGTCTGTGAGTGCACGCCATCAAGGAAACAGTTCACACCAGTGTTGTAGTTTAACTTGCCTTGTTTACTTTGCTGTGGTGGTACCTGAACCCACGGGTGCCTGTCCCAAGTGTACCCGCTCCCCTTGTTCTCCGTGCCAACTGTGACCTGGGTTGGCTGTCCTCCGTGCACATTTGTTGTTGATTGTCTCCCGTGGCCTAGAGCTACTTGGGAACCCCTCGGTTTCTGTCTTGGTTTTATTGCATAAGCCTGGACTATTTAAGGGGTTCAGTCCCCGGTTCCCTCTTTGCTGCTTTTGCTTCAGACTTTTTGGGTTGGCAATGGACCCTGGAGATCTTCTCGCCTGGCAGAGTTAACAGCTGACCATAAAGTGTCTGCACCCCGCCTTGTGCTGAGTCCTGTGAGCCTTGGTTCCGAACTTCCACAGGCCCTCCGTGGTACCTGGAGTTTGCTACTTCCACACGTAACCCACGGTGCCTGGAGTCCCGTTCCGTACTCCACAGTTCTCACTCCTTTTACAGCTCTCCGTTCTCACTGCAGGTCTTTTCGGTACTTTCCACTTTCTACTACGTCTGGCTACTACTCCTCTCCTCCTCTCTCCTTCACTTCCCCTGATTTTCTAACAGAATCTCCTGACAGAGACTGCTTCCTTCTTTCCCTCATTCTGACTGACTGCACACCACTTCCTCCCGCCTTTTTCAACTGACCACTGTCCCCTCCCCCTCGCTGGGTCTCTCCCTACAGGCTGGGTGGTACTATCCAATCAGTGCCCTCCCCTTTTACCTGTTACTAGGCAGTCTCCCAGGTTGGTGTTGGGGTTGTGTGTGTGTGGCCTGAAGGTGCTGGTGTGTTTACTCTGGCACAGATATTCTGAGGTTTGGATTTCCATGGGTTACATTTGTGGCACCTGGTACCTCAGGGGTGCTACATTATTATCTAATTTATTGTACTTTCCTGTTGGATAATATGTGTTTATAGCAATTAACTTTTTTTTGTTATTGAATCATTCTGGTTCATTACCATGGTGGCAGTGTATTTTTAGCCATTTGTGCCTGATCTCCTTATGTTTTATATTTTTTTTAGTAAATAATACATATATATCGAATATATAAAGCTGACTGAATATGTTTGTGTGTCCACCAAAAAGAATCCGCACAATCGCATTTACAATCACGAAATTTTGCACGGACGCCTCATGTGACTCAGGGAACATCATAGACTATGTTTTGATGGGAAAATTTAACCCCACGCTTTACAGTTACTCTCCAAAAAACTGCCTCCATTAAAGTTTATGGAGCTTGGAGCTACAGGTCATTAATAGGAGCTGTGATTGGTTGCTATAGAAACAAAGAACATTCTTAGTATAAGAAGCTTCGGTGTGAAGTAATATGATTTCTATGGAGAGACTGATAGAGAGAGACAGACACCCAGGGAAAGACAGAGAGATAGAGACATATAGGGAAAGAGACAGACAGGGAAAGAGACAGATAAAGGCATACAGGGAAAGAGAGAGACAGGGAAAGAGACAGACAGGGAAGAGACAGACACAGAAAGAATCACACAGATGGAAAGAGACAGACAAACGGAAAGATACACACAGGGAAATATATAGACAGGGAAATAGACAGAGAGGGAAAGAGACAGACAGGGAAAGAGACAGACAGAGAGGCAGACAGATGGAAAGAGACAGACAGGGAAAGAGACAGAGAGGGAAAGAGACAGACAAAGGCAGACAGGCAAAGAGACAGACAGAGGAAGACAGGGAAAGAGACAAAGAGACAGAATGGGAAAGAGACAGACAGAGAAAGAGACAGACAGTGAAAGAAACAGACAGATAGAGACAGACAGAGAGAGACAGATAGAGAGAGACAACCCAAGACAGAGAGAGATAGAGAAATAGACAGACAGACAGGGAAAGAAACTGACAGAAACACAGAATTAGACACACAGAGGCAGACAGACAAAGAGAAAGAGAGAGACTGATACAGAAACAAACAGACAGAGAGATAGACAGACAGACAGATAGAGACAGACACGAATTGAGACAGAGACAGACAGACAGACACAGGCAAACATACAGACAGAGACAGGGAAAGAGACACAGAGAAAGAGAGACAGACACACAGACAGACAGACACAGAGAGAGACACAGAGACAGGGAGAGGGATAGAGAGACTGTTACTTTCCCAGGCAATGTCGGGTATTATAGCTAGTTATTATAATATATTTCAGTGCTGTGCTTTTTTTCACATACAGGCAGTGCATTTCTGGTTCCTCAGATTGATGAGCTTCCAAAAATGATGATTTTTAAACTTTCTTAAAGGGAAACTGTCACCAGGCTTTTCCCTTATGACCTGCATCCGCCAGCAGTGAGCCCTTATATACGGCATCCTAGAATCTATATATATAATTGCCTTATTCTGTCTGTCTGTCTGTCTGTCTGTCTTGCTCCAAAATTGTGTCCTTACGGTGACACAAAGCTGATTGGCCGCTGGGCTCGCCATGGCCCCGGCCCCCGCACGGATTGGCCGCTCGCCCAGGCAACTCGCCCACGCCCCGCCCCCCTCACGCAAAGCACGCTCGCTCTGGCCCCGCCCCCCGCACGCATTCCCCGAACCGAACGACACGGAGCCACGACTCCCAGGTGAGTACTGTACCCCCGGGAGCCCACATAAGCATACGCCGCCAACCCAGCCGACACATACCCTCGCATTGCTGGGGTTGCCGCCGTATGCTGGTGTGGGCTCCCATGCGAGCGGGGGACGGGATATGCTGGTAACCATGGTAGCATAGTTACCAGCGCATCAAGGTCCTGCAGCGGTGGAACATACACAAACGCACACACACATCAGATCACACTCACTCTCACACACACCTCACACACACATCACATCGCATCCACACACTCACAACATCCTGGGATATCGCTTGCTTCTCGGCGGCGATACTGTGCAGTGAACTTCCAGGATCTGCCGGAGGATCACATGGCCAGAAGCATGTGGTATCTCCGGATGTTGTGAGTGTGAGCGCGTATGTGCAATATCGTCAGTGTGTGTGTGAGTGTATGCGATCGGGTGTGTGTGAGTGTATGCGATCGGGTGTGTGTGAGTGTATGCGATCGGGTGTGTGTGAGTGTATGCGATCGGATCTGTGTCGGCAGAGGAGCACGGCGTGCTGGAGGAGGCTGGGAGGAGAGAGGCTGATCCTGGGGAAGGCTGGGAGGGGGAGGCTGAGAGAAGAGAGGCTGATGCTGGGGGAGGCTGAGGCTGGGGTAGGCTGGGAGGAGAGAGGCTGATGCTGGGGACAGAAAAGGCTGATGCAGGGAGGAGAGTGGCTGATGCTGGGAGGAGAGAGGCTGATGCTGGGAGGAGAGAGGCTGATGCTGGGAGGAGAGAGGCTGATGCTGGGAGGAGAGAGGCTGATCCTGGGGAAGGCTGGGAGGGGGAGGCTGAGAGAAGAGAGGCTGATGCTGGGGGAGGCTGAGGCTAGGGTAGGCTGGGAGGAGAGAGGCTGATGCTGGGAGGAGAGAGGCTGATGCTGGGAGGAGAGAGGCTGATGCTGGGAGGAGAGAGGCTGATGCTGCGGGCAGAGAGGCTGATGCTGGGAGGAGAGAGGCTGATGCTGGGAGGAGAGAGGCTGATGCTGCGGGCAGAGAGGCTGATGCTGCGGACAGAGAGGCTGATGCTGCGGACAGAGAGGCTGATGCTGCGGGCAGAGAGGCTGATGCTGCGGGCAGCATGGGGGATGGAGCACGATGGGGGGTGCGCAGCATGGGGGATGGAGCACGATGGGGAGAGCGCAGCATGGGGGATGGAGCACGATGGGGAGTGCGCAGCATGGGGGATGGAGCACGTTTGGGAGTGCGCAGCATGGCGGATGGAGCACGTTTGGGAGTGCGCAGCATGGCGGATGGAGCACGTTTGGGAGTGCGCAGCATGGCGGATTGAGCACGTTTGGGAGTGCGCAGCATGGCGGATGGACCACGTTTGGGAGTGCGCAGCATAGCGGATGGACCACATTTGGGAGTGCGCAGCATGGCGGATGGACCACGTTTGGGAGTGCGCAGCATGGTGGATGGAGCACGTTTGGGAGTGTGCAGCATGGCGGATGGAGCACATTTGGGAGTGCGCATCATGGCGGATGGAGCACGTTTGGGAGTGCGCAGCATGGCGGATGGTGCACGATGGGGAGTGCGCAGTATGGCGGATGGAGCATGTTTGGAGTGCGCAGTATGGCGGATGGAGCACGTTGGGGAGTGCGCAGCATGGCGGATGGAGCACGCTTGGGAGTCCGCAGCATGGCGGATGGACCACGTTTGGGAGTGCGCAGCATGGCGGATGGAGCACGTTTGGGAGTGCGCTGCATGGCGGATGGAGCACGTTTGGGAGTGCGCAGCATGGCGGATGGAGCACGTTTGGGAGTGCGCAGCATGGCGGATGGAGCACGTTTGGGAGTGCGCAGCATGGCAGATGGAGCACGTTTGGGAGTGCACAGCATGGCGGATGGAGCACGATGGGGGGTGCGCAGCATGGCGGATGGAGCACGTTTGGGAGTGCGCAGCATGGCGGATGGAGCACGTTTGGGAGTGCGCAGCATAGCGGATGGAGCACGATGGGGAGTGCGCAGCATGGCGGATGGAGCACGTTTGGGAGTGCGCAGCATGGCGGATGGAGCACGTTTGGGAGTGCGCAGCATAGCGGATGGAGCACGATGGGGAGTGCGCAGCATGGCGGATGGAGCACGTTTGGGAGTGCGCAGCATGGCGGATGGAGCACGTTTGGGAGTGCGCAGCATGGGGGATGCAGCACGATGAGGAGTGCGCAGTATGGCGGATGGAGCACGTTTGGGAGTGCGCAGCATGGCGGATGGACCACGTTTGGGAGTGCGCAGCATGGCGGATGGAGCACGTTTGGGAGTGCGCAGCATGGCGGATGGAGCACGATGGGGAGTGCGCAGCATGGCGGATGGAGCACGATGGGGGGTGCGCAGCATGCGGGATGGAGCACGATGGGAGGTGCACTCCCCCCAACACACACACACGCGCACTGAACAACACACACACACACTGGGAACCACAAACACCGCCCTACACAGACACACACACACACAGACAGACAACGCTGCACACACACAACACCCAACACACAAACACCGCGGCATACATAAACATACGCACATACCGCACAACACACACATTGCACAAAACATACCTCCCCCCAAAACACACCACACACACAAACCGCGCAACACACACACACACACAACGCTGCAGACACACAGCGCTCCACAAACAACGCAACACACGCAACACACATACAACACCGCTCTCACCCCCCGCCACACCCAGACAACACCCAGAACATGTACAGCGCCCTACACAAACACTTGGTAAGTACACACAACAACATCTATATATATAACAAAAATCATACATGAACTACACAATACGTAAATTCTAGAATACCCGATGCGTAGAATCGGGCCACCTTCTAGTACTGTATATAAGAGCCCAGACTGCATTATATAGCATTAAAAACACCTTTATGATACTCACTTAAGGGGCGGTCCGGTCTGATGGGTGCCTCCGGTGCCTCCTCTCTGCTACGTTTGCCATCATCCTTCTTCCCAGCCTAGTGTGGATGACGCATGCTATGTCATTCACACAAAGGCCACAATTGCGCTCCTGTGCAGGTGCACTTTGATCTGCATTCTGAGAGCAGAGCAAAATACTGTAATGCACAGGTGCAAGGAAATGTCAAAGACCACCCGCGCATGCGCACTACAATAAATTGATCTGTCCTCAGTGAGCAGATGAAAGTGCGCCTGCGCAGGAGTTCAATGCCGGCCTGTGTGGATGATGTAGGAGGATGGCGATGGAAGGAAGATAGGAGGCACCATACCAAGAGCAGCACACCCATCGGACCGCACCTCCCCCTAGGTATTATAAAGGTCTTTTTTATGTTCTACAGAGCAGCCTAGGCTCTTATATACAGTATTCTGGAATGATGTATATAAGAGCTCACTGGTGGTGACCGCAATTCATATGGGAAAAACCTGGTGACAGGTTCCCTTTAAAAATCATCTCACCTGACGAACAAGCATTTGGTTCTTTTTTGGGGTTTAGAAGGGCTGATAATCAGCCTGACAGGAGTGTTTTGCAGACATCATACCTTCTCTTATGTGGCTCATGTAGCCAGGGCAAAATGTTGTTCACAAAATACTACCAAGCAACCATAAGAATCTAAATATAAAACAAATTATAAATATACTGTATATATAAGTTCTACTCATGGCATAAGTGCCAGAGTGACATTTCCCTTTGATAGGCACATTATGACTATAGCTCCACAAATGCGTAAGGTCAGACTGTTTGACTAAACACAACTCTATGTGATATTTCATGAAATTGTCCAAATAAGCATCGTCATGGCAACTGTGATCAAATATGACACCGTTGTGTGGAAAAACTATGAATATGAATTATTCATTGTAAAACATCAGTCATGCATGTGACACAGCCTAAGATATCCCAGCGCCGAGCACAATCCTCCTGCGAATACACAATTTATACCAAACCAAACATCATCAGCATATAGTAATTGTCAGAAATTGCGGCAACGGATAACTTAAACATACAAATGATCCCATCTTACAGCCTTTGTAGAATCAAAGGTCGGTCTCTGCAAGTGTAACTAATTAACACATCTATAGATAGGAAGCGCTGAGAAAGACAATCTCTGCAAATGAAGTGTGACATGTAGCAAAATTACACTCCGTTCTATATGGAAATGTGCAAAATCCAGACATGCACATATAAATTGTAATATTTAGCATCATTTAGATTTCTTTTCATTTCTTTGAAGCAGATCTGGCATCAGACTTTTACTATGCAAACTGCATACATTTCTAATTAGATCTCCTAGACCTGATGCGGCTGGTATGCTTACTTTGAAAATCCGGGAAGATCTGGATAGGGAAAAAGGCCCACAGATAGGGCAGTACCATAAGTAAAAAAAAAAGGGGGTGAGGGTGATAGAGTTCACCTGGAGGGGTTGTGTAAGGACACAACACTTGTAGAAGCCGGTTACGGTCACCGAGGAGAGGCGAGCGTCCAGGGGTGGACCCACTGGGCCGTACACCGAACTCCCCTGGAGAAGCTTACCTAAAACTAATCCCTATAATAGGATTGTCAGGCGCAGCCCCAGGGACCTAAATGGACAGCCAGGACCTGTGGTATCGACCTTTTTGGACAGGAACCTCAGACGTTGCAACTGGACATGATATCCAGGACGGAGATGGTGACTCAGACATGTCAGCACGGAAGTGGAGGTATTTCAGACGTGACAGCATGGTGGTGACAGCAACTGCAGGCTCAAGGAAGAAACACAAGTTAGCGGGTCCAGGTAACTGGTACTAGGATACGAGACACAGGACTAGACACAGTAACAGGTCCTGGAACTAACAACTAGCAACGCACTAAGGATAGGCAACATTGCTCACGCATCAACCCTAAGGAGAGAATTACTTAAATACTTAGAGGATGATTGCAGATCTCAGGGGTCACTTCCGGGTAATAAGACTACAGCCCTTTAAGAAAGGGGGCATGGCCATGTGCGCACCCTTTGGGCACTCCCAGAAGGCCTGAGTGTGGTCTGGAAGCAGTAAGAGGCTGCGGCAGACCCCAGGGCAGGAACGGAACGCCTGGGAGCATGAGAAAAACGGCACCCCCAAGAGTGGGAGCGTGTGGGGGTACAGTACAGAGACCGAGCGCTGCAAATCCGTAGATGACAATGCTGCAACTGGAGAAGAGTATTGTCCAGATAGCAGTTTGGTAAAGCAAAGCATTATCCCGATGTGCGGGCTGTGCTAACGGAAAGGAGTATAAGTAAATATTTTATACACTCAAATGCATTTCGGTACCGGATCAGCACCTTTTTTCAAGGTAAAAAAAGGTCACATTTGGTATTTTACCTTGAGAATGGCGTTGGTCCAGCATTGGAGTGAATAAAAAAACATGTGTGTCGCCCAGGGAAGGGAGTGCTCGGTCCCGGGCTGTAACAAATGGGAATGTCACTCTGGTGGCCGTTGCCCGGTCCCGTGCCCTGGGGCTTCTTTTGTAAAAGGGGGTATTTACAGGGGTGATAAGAGTTAACGTAATGTGACACCACCTGCGGGTTGCGGTTAAGGATGGAGAACCTCCGCTGCTAAATGTGGGTACTCCCAGGGCTGGTGGTGATTGCAGCAATGGTGTTAGGCCCTCCACAGGTAGGGCTGTGCCTGGGAGATGTAACAGGGTAATGACGGAGACCACACCAGGTTGTCTTTAACAGTCTCTACTCACTCGGACCCAGGGATTGCTGGTTCAGGTCCCATGGAGCATCAGTGCCAATGTAGTGACCCAGGTTGCTCTGTCCCTGACACTCTCTGTTGGTTGGGTCCCCGTAGCGTGGAGCGTTTAGGACCCGAATGTCCCTTTTGGGGTACAGTCTCCTTCTCCGTACGGTGGGCAGTGCGGACCCTGTGGGGAGGTAAGTGTCCAAACCTCGATCCTAGTTTACTGCCTATGCCCCCGCATTATTTGGTTCGGTGAAGTCCATTAAGGTGTCCTCACCGGGCAGGTTTTATCAAGCCATGTAGAACTGGCACCTGAGCTAGGGCCCTGTGCCCCGTTCGTGCTCCGGTCCCAGCGGTATCTCCGGTACACGACCTGGCGACCTCTCTACTGTGCCCCTGGGTCACCGTTGCATGGACCCAGCTCAGGCACGTCCACACACACTCCTGTGTGCTACACTTCTTTCGACCCTTGACTGACTACTGACCCCTCCCACCTGGCTGGCTAATCCCAGGGAGTCGTTCCTTTCCATGGCAACCATCCCCTTACATGGTTAACCCTCTATGCCTGGTGTGGAGTGGAGAACTAGGATTTTGGTTGTGCATTGGTGGTATCAGCACTGGTACTCCAGGTCCCAGGGGGTAGGTCCTACATCCCCAAGAGGGTGCAGTTCCCTGTAGCGCCCTGAGTGGCTCAGGGGCGCTACACTTGCTTAGGATCTCCTCCTTTTCGTGAGAGCAGCCCGCACATCGTGATACTATCTGCTTTACAGCACTTTGAAAGTCCTTGTCAGAATGGCTGTCTATTCTTAATGTACACATTTTAATTTTATGGGTCCAACTAGGGCCATAAAAGGCTAAAACAACATTTTTTGGGGAAAAGCAATTTTTAATTTCCACAGTCCAATGTTTTAAAATTCTGTCAAACACCTGTGGGTTCAAGATGATCACCACACCTTTAGATAAATTCCTCAAAGGGCAGTTTCCAAAATGGGGCCACCTATGTGGGGTTTCCACTGTTTAGACACATCAGGGGCTCTGCAAACGCGAAATGGCGTCCGCTAACAATTCCAGATAATTTCACGTTTGCAAAGTCAAATGGCGCTACTCTTCTAAACCTTACTGTGCGCTCAAAGTGTAGTTTTCCACTACATTTGGGGTATCGGCATACTCAGGAGAAAATGCATAACAAATTCTACAGAGCAAATTTTGTTTTGTTACCCTGTGAAGATAAAAAATTTGGAGCTAATAACATTTTTTGAGTGAAAAATGTATTTTTCCATTTTCATGGCTCAACATTATAAAATTCTGTGAAGCACCTGGGGATTCAAAGTGCTCACCACACTTCTATATAAATTCCTTGTGGGGTGTAATTTCTAAAATGGGGTCACTTGGGGTTGTTTGCAATGTTTAGGCAACTTAGTGGCTCTGCAAACACAACATGGCGTCCACTATTTATTCCAGACAGTTTTAGACTCCATAAGTCAAATGGTGCTGCTTCTCTTCAAAGTCCTGTCATGCACCCAAACAGTAGTTTTCCATCACATATGGGGTATCGCCATACTTAGGAGAAATTGTTCAATACATTTTAGGGTCCATTTTCTCTCATTACGCATGTGAAAATTGAAAAGCAACATTTTTTGAGGAAAAATATTTTTTATTTTCAAAGCTCAACTTTATAAAATTATGTGACGCACCTGGGGGATCAAAGTGCTCATCATACCTCTAGATAAATTCCTTGAGGGGTGTATTTTCCTAAATGTGTCACTTGTTTAGGCACATCATGGGGCTCTGTAAAAACGACATGTTGTCTGCTATCTTTTACAGTCAGTTTTTGGAATCCAAAATGGTGCTCTATCCCTTCCAAGCCCTGCCGTTAGTGTACCATAAAATTTGAGGTATCAACGAACTTAGTAGAAATTGCACAACAAATTGTACAGTCCATTTTCTCATGCAAAATTTGGAGTTAAAGTAACATTTTTGTGGGGTAAAAGTCAAATGTTTATTTTTTTCCTTTCAAATTGCTTTAATTTTTTTGAAGCACTTAAAGGGTTAATACATTTCTTAAATGTGGGTTTTGAGCAGTGTGAGGGGTGCAGTTTTTAAAATGGTGTAAATTTGGGGTACTTTCTGTCACATAGTTCACAAAAAGTCACTTGAAAGGTCCTTAAAAAAATTGGTTTTGTAAATTTTGTGGGGAAAAAGAGAAATTGCTGATATACTTATTGTGTCGACATGGACTCTCATGGGTTAAAGTTTCTTAAAATCCAGCCAGACAGCATGATAGATTGTCTATAGACGGGGAGAAGTCCCTCATTGTTTTTACAAGACTCTTGTTGACTCAATGTAATTGTGTTAGCCACTGAAAGCCAGACGTATTGTTCTCCAGACATTTCCAGTAACCATTGTATTGTAGTTGTGTATTGATAATGTAATTACCTTAGTAGCCATTGTCTAGTCGGTGACTTGCCGACTCCATGTAGATATACTGAGTCTTTCTATGCACATCATTTAAATGAACATTATCCATGCAGCTTGAAATTCATCCAATGGGAGAAGCAATCTTGTCCAACCAATCGATGAGGACGCAGTGTATCCTAAGGGAAGGTTATGGCTATAAAAGGGACGTCTTTAAGCCACCAGGGTTGATGAAGGTTGATGGATGCTGATGGATCCAGTCTAAGCTCTTTGGAGCTGACTAGAGGATCAGGATATCTTATGGCTTCAATCTAGGGACTCCGGATCCGGTTGGAGACCATATCCACAGCCTAGGGATTTCGACTCCGGCTGCCAGGATTGTAACATCATACCAGGACTACCTAAGGAGGACACTCAGGTTGGGACAGTTCAGTCACCTGTTACACACTTTGCAGACCTCACACAGCTTCCTAAATCTGGCGTTATTCCTTTCTCGGTGGGTGCCCGCCAAAAGCGGGGTGCTGCTGGACTGGAGTAAGCGGCCCTGGAACCTCTGAGGCATGGACATTCTAAATCCCTGGTGAGCCAGCGGAAGGGTGAGACTCTGTTGCCTGTTACATTTGTGTGTTTTGCTGGTTATGTGTTATGTGCCGTTAATTGTTTGGGGATCCAATAAAGTCTAATTATTGTGGTTCCCTCACCCTGTGTTGTCTGAGTAGTGTTATGCCCATGGTTAAGGAGGCCAGCGTTCAGTTGGGATGAGCCCTGAGCCACGCTGTCTTTCTAAAGGCGGTGGGTTTTAGTGGACGAGAGCACCCACTGAGCCCCGTGTCTCCACAATTGGTGGCAGCAGTGGGATACTACTAAGCCTGGTTTACCCAGGGGAGCTGCAGCGGACTGGTGTTTTCGGACACCGTCCAGGGTTCAACAACCAGGGAGGCACATAAGCATACCCAGCAGGCCATAGGGGAGGCATTCAGGTTTCGGACGCTGCCATGTCCAACCCCACCAGCTCAGCCATGGGACAAGGACAAGAGAGGAGTTACGACCGCTGCAGTAAATGGATGCTACAGGATCTGTGCCAGAGGCGAAAGATTATCTACTGGAACGCTGAGACTCGGTCAGCCTTGATCCACAAATTAGTCCGTTGGGATGCCCAGAATGATGCAGAGGATGATGAGGATCCCGCCGATATTGACCCAGAGGATTTAAACTATGTGCCACATCATGGATCTAGTGACAATTGGGAATCAACTTTGTCCAAAATGGCCCAAGCCACAGCGTTGTTGGATGCATTGGGGCCTAGATCCTCAAGAGAAGAGAGGGCTTATGTTCTGGAATATGTTTATGGGATTCCAGCTGCAGTACTGCTAACACCAGCCGGTCGAGAAGGATGGTCCCGCTACCCAGCAGAAGCTGCGCCAAAACAAAGGACTACAAACAGGGCCTGTGACTCGCCCAATCTATGGCGCTGTTATACATGTGGACGCAATGGACATATAGATAAAGATTGTCTCCAAAACCGAGGCCGCATGCTTGGAGCCCGTCTGCCACTCCAACCAGTCAACATATGCCGAGATGAACCGAGACCTGAGGAATGCTACTCCCAAGAAACACCAATAGCTGAGGAAGTGGTTTATCCAGTCCACACCCTACGGCAGGCCGGACACCGTACACCAGCCAACATCCATCCCCACATCCAGACGGTCAAGGTCGGTGATATACAGGCTCAGGGACTTCGAGACATTGGATCTTCCATCACTCTGGTAAGCCCAGTTATTGTTTCTCCAGAAGACCCTGTACCAGATTCCCAATTATCCATCTCCCTGGCTGAGGGCCAGCGCTCAGACGTCCCTCTGGCATGTGTGCAGTTGGACCTAAAAACCGACCAGGGAGAGGTCGAGGTGGAGCTTGTGGATAGCCTCCCCACACCTGATATTTTGGGGACCATCCAGGAAGTGATCGATGTGGGGATTGTGAACAGCCTCCCCATACCTGACATTGTGGAGACTGACCAGAGCAAGGCTGATGTGGAGCTTATGGACACCGTCCCCACACCAGTTATTTCAGGAAAGGACCAGGGAGAGGTTGATGTGAGACTTGTGAACAGCCTCCTCACACCTGTCATTGTGGAGACTAATCAGAGCAAGGCTGATGTGGAGCTTATGGACACCATCCCCACACCAGTTACTTTGGGGTCTGACCAGAAAGAGGCCCATATGGAGTTTATGGACAGCCTCCCCACACCTGTTGTTTCAGGGACTAGCCAGGATGAAGTTGAAGTGGGGTTCATAGATGGCCCCACCAAGCCTGTTGTTTCGGATACCACTCAAAGGGAAGTGAAAGTGGGGCTTGTGAATTACCTGCTCACACCAGTCATTTTGGAGAATGACCTAGGACAAGGACTATCCAGTTAGTTTGAAGAAGCCATCACCCACCTCCAAGCCAAGCAGGACCCTGATGTGGATCTTTCTAACATCTTTTCCAGGGATGGTTTGCATTCCCGGTCTCCATCATCCACTTCTGAGCCAAGAACCGTGAGTATGCCTAACCACACTGTGGCTATTGACTGGGGCAGGATTGATAGTGGGAGATTTGTGCAGGCCCAACTCATGGACCCCACCTTAGTGCTTGTCCACAATATGGCTGCTCAACTTGGGGGAGGTAATCAGGGGGAGGTGTATAGATGCAAGCCTCTGTTGCTGACCTCACCATTAAAAAGGACAATGCCGTCAAGAGGAGAAGGATGATCGGAAGCCTATCGTGTCTGGCTAATATTAAGAAGGGGGAGGAATGTGACGACATGGACTCTCATGGGTTAAAGTTTCTTAAAATCCAGCCACACAGCATGATAGATTGTCTATAGACGGGGGAGAAGTCCCTCATTGTTTTTACAAGACTCTTGTTGACTCAATGTAATTGTGTTGGCCACTGAAAGCCAGACGTATTGTTCTCCAGACATTTCCAGTAACCATTGTATTGTAGTTGTGTATTGATAATGTAATTACCTTAGTAGCCATTGTCTAGTCGGTGACTTGCCGACTCCATGTAGATATACTGAGTCTTTCTATGCACATCATTTAAATGAACATTATCCATGCAGCTTGAAATTCATCCAATGGGAAAAGCAATCTTGTCCAACCAATCGATGAGGACGCAGTGTATCCTAAGGGAAGGTTATGGCTATAAAAGGGACTTCTTTAAGCCACCAGGATTGATGAAGGTTGATGGATGCTGATGGATCCAGTCTAAGCTCTTTGGAGCTGACTAGAGGATCAGGATATCTTATGGCTTCAATCTAGGGACTCCGGATCCGGTTGGAGACCATATCCACAGCCTAGGGATTTCGACTCCGGCTGCCAGGATTGTAACATCATACCAGGACTACCTAAGGAGGACACTCAGGTTGGGACAGTTCAGTCACCTGTTACAGACTTTGCAGACCTCACACAGCTTCCTAAATCTGGCGTTATTCCTTTCTCGGTGGGTGCCCGCCAAAAGCGGGGTGCTGCTGGACTGGAGTAAGCGGCCCTGGAACCTCTGAGGCATGGACATTCTAAATCCCTGGTGAGCCAGCGGAAGGGTGAGACTCTGTTGCCTGTTACATTTGTGTGTTTTGCTGGTTATGTGTTATATGCCGTTAATTGTTTGGGGATCCAATAAAGTCTAATTATTGTGGTTCCCTCACCCTGTGTTGTCTGAGTAGTGTTACGCCCATGGTTAAGGAGGCCGGCGTTCAGTTGGGATGAGCCCTGAGCCACGCTGTGTTTCTAAAGGCGGTGGGTTTTAGTGGACGAGAGCACCCACTGAGCCCCGTGTCTCCACACTTATAACCCTCCTAATAAAAAATGTTTCACAAATAGTGCTGATTAGTGATGGGCGGACTCAGATAATTGGGACTGCTGGGTGTGACACCCTGGCAAAACCAGGTAGTCACAGATGTGTACATTCTCCTTGTTACCATCAAAAACCCGCACTTAGGAATAACACACAGCCATTAAACCCTAGCTACCCCCTCATGATAATAGGGACACACCAGTGGGCGGGATCAGGCGGATGAGAACGCCCACCTAGGGTCCTGAGGTGTCAGAGGTGGGTATACGTGAGTTAAGTTCAGTTCAGTCAGTTGAGTGAGTTCAGTAAAGTGGAGTGGAGTGGAGTTGAAGTGAAGAAGAAGTCAGGTGCAGACTGTGCAGTGGTAGTCAGGGGTAGTGGCCCTTGGACTACTTGGCTAGGTGGCAGACGGTGAGCAGAGCCACAGGCGACGGAGATCCGGTCACGGGAGACCTAAAGTGGACCGGGGCAGGGTTGTAGCCCGCCGGTACCAACAGCAAGAATCCAGTCCGGAGGCCATGCACAGTTGGGGTGCCTGGACCCTAGGGCAAGGAAGGTTGCAAGACCCTCTCCAATTAACCAGCCGGGGACAAGGTTCCAGACAGTGTTCCAATTAACTGCCCAGATAGAGCGAAATGGAAGTCCAACGCAGGGGATAGGGTGTCCGCTAAGAACCCACTGAAATCCCAAGGGTTTTGCTGGCCACAGCTCCCAACACAAATAGAACCGGGAGTGGACTTCTCTGTTCCATGCAAAGTTGTCCAAAAAGAAGGAAACACAAAGTGCAGGAGGAAGGGATATCTGTTCATCAATCTGGGTGCAGGACTCGAATGCACCCTCCAAGGACAGCCGGCCACTGACAACTTGGTTTACTACTGGACTTGTGTGAAATTATTGAACTGTGAGTACACCACTGTCCCCCGGCCCGGTCCGGTGCGCTAGCTCCAGCAGCCATCACTCCCGTGCTCGACCCGTGGGTGTTACATCTCGTGGCTCTCCTGAGGCAAGGACTGAGGCAGTCTCCCATTCCTTGCCTGCCACGAGCACTCCTGCTCAGCAGCGCCGAAGGTCTGCCAGACTGCGCAGTGTGCAGGAGATACCTTCTCAGAGAGGCAGCAGAAGGGTGACACCTAGTGGTTCTCCTGTTACAAGGAGTGAAGCGGTCTCCCATTCCTGGCCTGCCGCAGACTCTCCTGCTCAGCGGCCCCGAAGGTCTGCGAGGCTGCGCAATGTGCAGAGGTTTACTGCTCAGGGAAGCAGTGAGATTCCCGTTATCTCTGCACATTGTGAGACCGAGGATCCCGCCTCTATTTCCCAGAGGCAGGAGGGTGAGCATGTGCAATGCGTGGTGGGTCCTGATTCGCTCACTGACGTCACACGGCTTGATGACAAGGCTGGTGACGTGGTGAATCCTGACTGGCCAGGCTGGGACGTCGTGGACCCTGATTGGGTCAAGTCCGTCATCTCCGCCTCGCGCCCGCCCTCGGGTGGAGCTGCACCTCCTTAAAAGCTCCCCCTGCCATCATGGCGGCGCGCGACCGTCCTTCTATGTTTGGATGTCTGGCAGCGTGCTGCCACGCCACTGCTCAGGCATTACTGTCTCTTGTGGGCTTGGCCCTTGCTGCTCCGGCAGTACCTCGTTTGCAGGCCGTGTTCCTGCCTTGCTGCTCCGGCAGTACCCCCGTCAACAGGCCGTGTTCCTGTCCCAGGTGAGCTCCTCAAGTCTCCATTGGACTCACCTGGTTATTGAAAGCACACGTGCGTGGGCACCTCTGTGCTACCCTCGTGCCATATTCTCGTGACTTCCACTGGCACACGTGCGTGGGCACCTCTGTGCTTCCCCGTGCAACAGGTACACCGAGCCATGAGATCTGTGCCATACAACCCTCAGGGGTTAGGGCAGATCGGTGTACATAGATCGTCTGTGACATTCCAGACGATCGCTAGCAGCAACCCGCTCACTCTTCACCCACCATAGCGGCGGTCCCTTACACCGCACAGTGGACCTTGACCGGCGGAAGCAGTCCATTTCCCATCTTGGCACGCTTCCCCGGGTCCCCCTCGTAACACGTGGGCCCCGGGACTACACCTCCCCTACCCGTGGAGGGGATCCCATCTTGCTGCCCCCCTGCTTCATCAGCCCCGGGCGCCCCATCAACAGGCAGCGGCGGTGCCAACATCCTTCACCGCAACCCACGGGTGGCGTCACAGACAACCTCCCTTGTAAATATCCCCTTTGCGACGGTTGTGAGGATGGGCGGCCGTGGGAGCCCGGGTCCGGTCACCACTCGAGCCGTAGCAGCAACCCAGATCCGAGCATGCCCCCCGGGAGAGAGAGAAGCGGCGGCCCCCGCCCGCAACATGGGTCCAACTGAATTTGTTTAAAAATCCAATTCAGTTCCAGATGTCGGTCCCCATATAAGTTTACAAGGACCATAATCCGGCAATTAAAAATAGTGGTAGAAGGGATGGGGGATAGAAGCAAGCGCTTCATACTTACCGAGGCTCCAGTGTGGTTGTACACAGCTTCCAGGCCACTAATTCACTTCCGGGGCTGCGCATTAGCCTTCATCCATATACACTTCTTTCCCTGCCCACCGGCGTCTGTGATTGGCTGTAGTCAGATTCGCCTCCAGCCTGTGTGACAGCGTGTTTGACTACTTCCAATCACAGACGCTAAGCGCGTCTATCGTGGTATAAAAATAAATAAAAAAACAATTGGTCTAGGGTCCCCATCATTATGATACCCAGCACAGATAAAGCATACGGCTACATGCTGCAAATCCCAGCCGTGTGCTTATCTAGGCTGTGTATCAAAATAAGAGGAACTGCATGTGGCTATTTTTAAAACAATATTTAAATATTAACTAAATAATTTTAAAAAAGACATATGTTCCTCCCAATTTTAATACCCAGCCATGATAAAACCCAACAGCTAGGGGCTAGTATTCTCAGGTTGGGGAGACCCATGCTTATTGGGCCGTCCTAGCCTAAAAATAGCAGCATGCAGCCACCCAGAATTGTCACATCCTTTAGATGCGACAATCCCAATACTTTACCCGGCTCTTCCCGATTGCCCTGGTGCGGTGGCAACTGGTGTAATGAGGGGTTAATAATAGGACACAGCTGCCACTAAGCCCTAGATTAGGAATGGGGTAGATCTATGAGACCCCCCATTACTAATAAAATAAACACAAACACCGAAAAAAACTTTATTTGAAATAAAATACAAAACAAAACACTCCAGCACCCCTTTATTTACCCCAAAACACCCCTGCAGGTCCAACATAATCCACATGAGGTCCCACGATGATTCCAGCTTTGCTACATCTGAATTGACTGCTCACGATCGAGGGACATGACTGCCTGCTGTGACTTTCAGGTAGAAAATGAATGAGCGGTGACATGACTCAGGTTAGTTGCAGTCACAGCTGGAGGTTCCCACGGTCCTCCAACTGTGACCACAGGTAACCTGACCAAAGAGGACCTCATGTGACCTAATTAATCTCCGTGAACTCACCTGCATCTGCTGGCAGAAAACCGCATTTTTTTTGCCAAGAGATTTGGTGCTGAAATTTTTATATCATATTCCTGAACTCATTGTACACCTCCTGGCAAAAAAAACCGCATCACTACCGCATCATACCGCATGCGGTTTTGATGCCTTTTTGTTGCCAGGAGGTGTAGATTAGGTGCATGAATATGGTGTAAAAAATTAATCGCCAAATTTGCATCTCTTGTATAAAAATGCAAAAACTTTTGTCCTGCCAGTAGGGGCAAATTTGGTGCTGAAATCTGGTGCAGAAATTTCATCACCAAATTTTCACCTCCTGGCAGAAAACTGCACCTAAACTTTTTTTTTTTTTTTGGCATTTTTAGGACAAGAATTGTAGATTTGGTGATGAAATTTTTCTCTGTTTAAGTTTATTTCTTTTTACTTATAGGATTAGTGATGGGGGGTCTCACACTAATTCTGGGCTTGATGACATTTGTGCACGGTTATTAACCCCTATTACTCCAATTGCTTTTATTCTTAGCCCGGGGGGTCCCAATAACCATAGGACACCCCAGGCTGAGAATATCAGCCCCCAACTGTTGGGCTTTTCCATGGCTGGGAATCAAAAGTATTAAAGTTTTTTTTTAATTATTTATTTAAATAATTTTAAAAAAAGCCGCATGCGGTTCCTCTTATTTTGATACACAGCCAAAATAGGAGCATGGCTGGGGGTTGCAACCTGTGGGCTTTACCTGTGCTGGGTATCATAATTTGGGGGACCCTATGGCAATTGTTTTATTTATTTATTTATTTTTACCACGATACTGACTTGCAGACAAGGTTTGTGATTGGTTGCAGGCAGATGCTGTCACACAGGCTGGTGTCGCATCTGACTGAAGCCAATCACAGACGCCAGGACGGCTGGTGGGCGGGGAAAGCAGTGCATATAGTTGAACAATGATGAGTGGCCCAGAAAGTGAAAGAAGCCACAGGAGCAGTGTACTGCTGCGCCGGAGCCTTTATAAGTCTGAAGCGCGTACTTCATTCTTATTTTCTTTATTTTTCAATCCTGAGTGCCGGATCCGGATCAATATCTGGAAACCAGGGCCCGGGTCCGGCACTCGGGTACCTTTGAAAACGCGCACATCCGGACTTTTACAGTCCAGGTCCGCCCATCACTAGTTGCAACATCTACACTTTTCCATTCTTCAAGAAAAAACTCTTTAAGAGCCGAAATGCTGGATGGAGAATGATCCATCAGAAAACGTGATTGCCCACTGTGTTTTCAGGCAGAGACTAATAGAGCCACAGCTGTGAGCGGTGATGCTAGTCAGTTTATTTGCGGTCACAGTTAGGGGTTCCAACGGTACCCCACCTGGGAATGCAGGTACACTGAGCTCAGGTGACCTCATTGAACTCAGTGACTTCATGTCAGGGGAGGTCATTCAGTTCAATCAGACCTGCATCTATTGGCAGAACACCATGGGTTTTTTTCCAAGAGATGCAGATAGGGGCTGAAATTTATACATACTGTAAAATTGCTGCACCAAACTGCATCTTCTGGCAAAAAAACGCATCAAACCGTGATGCAGTGTTGATGCAATATTTTGCCCGAAGATGCAGATTTGGGATAAAATTTATACACCAAAGTTCTGCACTGACTCTGCTTCTTGGTAGTTTTGATGAGATATTGATGTGCTTTTTTTGTAAGAAGATGCAGATTTGGTGCAGATCCTGGTAAAATATCGCATCAAAACTTAATCACGTTTTGATGTGTTTTTTTGTTGGTTTTTTTTTTTTTTTGCGAGGAGATGCAGTATTAGTGCAGGAATTTGGTGTATAAATTTCAGCACCATATCTGCATCTCTTCGCAAAAAAAGTGGTTTTCTGCCAGGAGATGCAGGCCTTATTGACTGAATGAGTTCACCTGAGGTGAGGCCACTGAGTTCAATGAGGTCAACTGAATTCAGTCTACCTGCGGTCACAGGTTGGGTACTGTGGAAACCTCCAGCTGTGACCACAGATAACCTCAGTGATGTCACCACTCACAGCTGCAGCTCAGTCAGTCTCTGCCTGAAGACGCAGAGGGCAGTCACGTTTTCTAATGTGCCTGCACACTGCAACTTCAGTATGTAACAAAGCCTGAATCATTGTGGATCCTTGTGTGGATTATATCAGAACTGAGAGTTTCAAGTTAATAAATTCCAGAACGAGGGGGGTTCGCATTTTATTTCAAATAAAGGATTTTTTTCAGTGTTTGTGTTTATTTCTTTTCACTTACAATATTAGTAATGGGGGGTTTCATATATGCCTTCCATTACTAATCTAGGGCTTAGTGGCAGCTGTGAGTTGTCACTAACCCTTTATATTCCACGAATTGCCACTGCACCAGGGCAATCAGGATGAGCCGGGTAAAGTAACGGGATTGTCACACCTAATGGATGCAACAATTCTGGTTGAATGCAGACTGCTGTTTTTAGGCTGGGGCATCCAATAACCATGCACATCCCCAGCCTGAGAACACCAACTTCCATCTTTCGGCTTTATCATGGCTGGGTATCAAAACTGGGGGAACTACACGCCATTTTTTAAAATGATTTATTTAAATAATTTTAAAAAAGCCCTCTTATTTTGATACATAGCCAAGATAAGCACACGACTGGGGGCTGAGCCCTGTACCCGTATGCTTTATCTGCACTGGCTATCACAACATGGGGGGACCTTATGCCAATTATTTATTTCTATACCATTCTAGGGATGCAGACAGCGTGTGTGATTTCAATCAATCACAGACGCTGTCATACAGGGTGAGTGCACAGTCTGACTGCAACCAATCTCACACACAGGGACTGATGGTGGGCAGAGGAAGAAGTGAATATGTATGAGGGTGAATGACCAGACCCGTAAGTAGTCTTACAGCCATGAAGGAGACTTGGTAAGTATAACAGTCCTGCTTTATTCCTTGTTTACTTTCTTTTTCCTTTTTTTTTTTTTTTTTTTTTAATTATCCAAGTGCTTGAATTCGAACACAGAATTCCCAGGGAACTCCATGTAACTTTTCGAAGTCCATGGTTGGATACTAGGTATCTAGTGTGGACCGTTTGGATTCACCCATCACTATCCATGATATCAATTATTACCGTAACATAATAACTGCAGAAAAAGACATGAATTGCACATCGAAATAGTACACATTGATCTACTACAGCTAAGCAAAATTTAGAAAGCTGAACATGTGATTCTTAGCTAACAATCAGAATATTTCTGCCCACTGCAAGGTATAGTGCAGTGTCACCACCACCGCCACTGCTACACCTCATTAGCATGGCATTGCAGGACCTTAGGTATCCATAGTTACGCCATTCCTACCGGTTCACCCTGTTCCATATAGGTGAGTGTTTAATACTTTAGATGGTCCCCTATGCAAGTATTTTTACTTCTAAATCGACCTTCAAGATTCCCCCCTACGTGAGTGCACAGACTAAGTACACTTTGGGGTCATTACTTACTATTGTCTAGCATTGACGGTATCTAATATTTAGGTTCACCCTTGTGCAATGGCGCTTCCTTCTTGTTTGTTTGTATTACTTGCTACCATTGTTCACTTCTCTAATAAAGGTCATCACTTGTTTCAGTACATGGGTGTCTGATCGCGGTCATGTCCTCCTGCTAGTGTTCATGTAAGTGATTTTCCCAGATCCATTAATTTTGCATGTTTTTAGGGCATTACATATGGTCTGTCACCATTTTTGGTCACCATGCTGTATTTGATACTGTTGATTTCTATTAATGGTTACAACCATGCATATAGTAAAGGCCCTGTCACACACACAGAGATAAATCTGCGGCAGATCTGTGGTTGCAGTGAAATTGTGGACAATCAGTGCCAGGTTTGTGGCTGTGTACAAATGGAACAATATGTCCATGATTTCACTGCAACCACAGATCTGCCAAAGATTTATCTCTGTGTGTGACAGGGCCTTAACAGTTAGTTATTTAGTTAGTTTCTCGTGGACATAGCTATAGATACCTAAGGTCCTGCAATGCCCTGAACATGAGGTAAGTGTCGCGGGCGGAGGGGACGCGCTCACCACGCTCGGGTTCGGGGCTTCTGCTGCTGCTCGGTGGCTCGAGCGGTGGGCCGGACCCGGGGACTCGAGCAGCGCTCCTCGTCCACGAGTGAAAAGGGGATGGTTTGTTTTGGGAGATAGTTCGTGACGCCACCCACGGGTCGTGGTGATAATGGGCACCACCGCTGCTGGTGACGGGGATCCCGGAAGCGATGGTAGGGAGCAGCTAGGATGTTGTCCCCTCCGTGGGTAGGGGTTGGTGATCCCGGGGCCCGGTGGTGGTACAGGGAGGCTGAATGGCTGGGGTGCAGGGTTGCAGGGGCAGTGCGGCGCGGTGCCAGATGGCACTGTTGTACTCACTCAGACACAGATGCACAGAGTCTCTGGTGAACCAAACGGCTGGATGGACGGGTCCTGTAGCCGGCTGCAGTGTTTGTGCTCTCCCCAGACAGGGTGATGGTGGCTGTCTTTCCCTGCACCTTGTTAGAATGTTCTGACTCCTGTGGTTGCCCACCGGTAGTCTGCTCCCCGACGTATAGGTACCAAAGGAGCCCGTTTTGCCTGCAGGCGCTGGCCCTTGGATCTCCAGCCTATGGCGGTGGCTGTGTATCCTCACAGGGTGGACTGTTGCCTTCTGTCGGGTCTTGGTTGTTAGGAAACCCCTGGGGTTCCGGTCACTTTCGGATTTGACCGTTGTCGGCGGCTCCAAGCCTAGTCGGGGTCCGATGGCCCTGCCTTTGCGCTTAGCTTCACTCCACTCCCCAGTTCGGTACCGGCGGGCCACCGCCCGACCCCAGTCCTACGGTTCCGCAGAGATCCACTAACTCCTGCAGACGGCCACCACCGTCTGCCAACCTTGCTGATTGTGCCTGGGCTCCGACCCAGACACACACAGACTTTTGCTCCTCACACTTCCACCTCCAAACATAATCTGTCACTTTACCTGCCTCCAGGCCTGTGAACTCCTCGGTGGGTGGAGCCAACCACCTGGCTCCGCCCCACCTGGTGTGGACATCAGACCCTGGAGGGAGGCAACAAGGGTTTTGTTTGACTGGTGTGAAATGTCCAGGGGAGGGGGTGTGTGTGATGTTATGTCTGTGACTACCTGGCTAGTCCAGGGCGTCACATAAGCAACATAGGGAATCAGGAAAACTATACTACATTTCTAATTGGAGGTATTTGCCAATATTATTATTATTACACCTACTACATATGGGGATAGGATCTTGGAGATGGTGCAGGATAGGTTCTCAATATCATGAGAACGGAGAACCCTCTTAAGTACATTTTTTGGCAATGTGATTTTCATAGAAATAGGTGGGAATTTATTCTGATTTACACCTCAAACATTGAAAAATAACAATTAATGGCACACACCATATTTGCACAATGATTTGCAACATTTTGCTCATATTTACTTCTCTCACTATGTTTAAAAACTATCAAATCAGTCTGGAGAGCGTTATGCTAAACTGTCAGATGACAACCACTATTGTCTTTCACCTCCAATCTCATATAAGTAAAATGACGAGGCAATGGAGTAGTTTGCGATAGCTTTCGTTTTGCAAAATTTTTCACATTAATGTTTCATCAAGCAAAAAAGAATCACAACAGAACTGAAGATGCTGTAATCCCAATAGTTCTGTAAAACTACACATACATAAAGTGAGCCAAGTCCCTGAGAGCTGCCATCATCTGAACGGATAGATCCAGAAATATACTACATGCACATTACTGCATTGTATGGCCCCAGGGCTAAGACACACTAAGGATACTCAGTGGAGAGAACCTGACAGATATTATCTTTGTAAGACCACAGAAGCAAAAGGAACAGGGAGATTAAAGTGAATTAATAGAACTACAGATTCAAACCTAACCGCGGAGAGAAGAATCCAGAAAATGAATTCCTTTGTCAATGGCGCATTCTAATTTAAATTAATCCTCCAAGATAAAGCCACGGTTCTTACAGACGTGTACCATCCTTCTACTTTATAAAGGCCTTTTATTGATCACAAAAGAAAAATGTATTAGATCAATCCGTGATTCTACAAAGAAGATTAAAAAAGGTATTGTCCTTCGTTGTGTGCCATGAGAATATATAAGAACTGTATCATACACTCCAACAAGATTATACCGGAAGAATTGCCATTATACTATTACATTATACACTTGAGACTTTATTTCCTGTTGCAATTGTGCATTTACGATACATTGATTTCGGGCAATCGTACTAAATGTATATACAGAATACTTATGTATGAATTTTACAAATTTGGGGACACAATCAAGGAGCTACAAAAGTGGTTATTTCAGGCTTCATTCATGGTTATGTACACGCTGGCATAATGTATGGAAACTCGACCTCTCTTGTTTTCATTTCAGGTGCACTGCCAAGTCAGTGTTACATTAATATGGTTGAGGAACCAGTGGTATGGTGATTTCTGCAAAAAGTTACCCAGGAGCCATTTTTCAACACGACAACACTTGGCCACATGTTGCTCATGCTACTGTGAGCAACCTACATAGCCTTAATGGTCTACCATAATCTGCAGCATCTCCAGACTTGTATACCCATCAATCACATGTGGGACATCATTAGACGGCAATTGTAAAAGGAGCTGCCAGCAGAGGATCTTGATTATTTGCTCCTCAAGTGCATTCAGTGTCCCAGAACATTCCTTTAGCAAACATGAATAACCTCACCAATATCATACCAGTTATATAAGGATGTGTATTTCTGTGTGTGTGACTCTCATACATGATACTGAATAAATCTTAATGTTTTGAAAATATTGTTTCCATTTTTTCATCATTTGCATATCATTAACATATTTATTTATTCTGTAATTTCCATAACTCCATGATTTTTCCTTCTTGGTGTTTCAATTTCAATGTTCACAAATGTAATTCAATTGGCATTCATTTATGAAGTCCAGCCGGAAACCTAACTTCACCGGAGAGCTACAATGGCAGTCATAGACTCCTGGCTACCATAAGAATCCTGGGTTGTGAGTAGAGTTGAGCGCGGTTCGTGGTTCTCCAGTTCTAGGCTCGAGTGATTTTTGGGCTGTTCGAGATCGAACTAGAACTCGAGCTTTTTGCTAAAAGCTCGATAGTTCTAGATACGTTCGAGAACGGTTCTAGCAGCAAAAAGCAGGGCTTTTTACAGCTACAGTGAGCAGGAGCCATCGCTGGCAGCCTGCCACAAGCTGGTAACCAAGATAAACATCGGGTATCCAAGCAAAGCGCTTTGGTTAGTAACCCGATGTTTATCTTAGTTACGTGCAGGAAGCCCACACTTTCCCGCTCAGCTCGCTCCACCCCCTCCTGCCCGCGGCATGTACACATACATACACATACACAAACACACACACACACACACATCCACTCCCCCCCCCCCCCCGCCCGCCCGCCCCGCTCGCTCGCTCGCTCGCTCGGCTTACCTGCGGTGATGAAGTCCCGCCATCCCGACCTCAGCGCTGTCACTGTCCTCCATGGCCGCCGCTTGTCACATCACCTATCGCTTCCGACCCGAGACTGACACTGGCGGTGACGTCACGGACCTCTCGCGATACTTGATGTGAAGGCGCCGGTCATTGACCTCAGTGACAGGGGCTGTCAGTGTGCTGGAGATCAGCGCAGGTAATGTACCTCACTGACAGCAGCACTTGTCACCCCCCTGCAGTGACCTGGGCTGACCCATTGATGTTATCTCAGGTCACTGCACTGCTCTCCCAGCCAATGGGGAACATCCTGCTCTTCATTGACTGGGACAGTGTGCATCGTCATGGCAACCCCTTGGATTACACCAGACCTGGATTTGTTTTTCAATCTAATAAATTGGTTAAAGAGGGAATGTTTTGGGGAGTGTTTTTTCAAATAAAAATGTGTTTGTCGTGTATTTTTTTTTTATTACTGACTGGGTTGGTGATGTCGGGTATCTGATAGACGCCTGACCTCACCAACCCCAGGGCTTGATGCCAGGTGACATTACACATCTGGTATTAACCCCAAATATTACCCCGTTTGCCACCGCACCAGGGCGCGGGATGAGCTGGGGCGAAGCACCAGGATTGGCGCATCTAATGGATGCGCCACTTCTGGGGCGGCTGCGGCCTGCTATTTTTAGGCTGGGGAGATTCCAATAACCATGGACCTCCCTAGTCTGAGAATATCAGGCCCCAGCTGTCTGCTTTACCTTGGCTGGTGATCCAATTTTGGGGGACCCCTACGTGTTTTTTTTTTTAATTATTTATTTAATTTAAAATAACAGCGTGGGGTGCCCTCAGTTTTGGATTACCAGCCAAGGTGAGGTTGCCAGCTGTGGTCTGCAGGCTGCAGCCGTCTGCTTTACCCTAGCTGGCTACAAAACTAGGGGGAACCCTATGTCATTTTTTTTTCATTTTTTTGGCTAAATACAAAGCTAAGCACCCCTTAGTGCCACATGAAAGGTACCAAAGGGTGTTCCACTTTTTCTCCATTTTTTTCTCCACTTTCTCTCCACTTTTTCTCCACTTTTTCTCCATTTTTTTCTCCACTTATTCTCCACTTTTTCTCCTCTTATTCTCCACTTTTTCTCCACTTTTTCTCCACTTTTTCTCCTCTTATTCTCCACTTTTTCTCCACTTTTTCTCCACTTTTTCTCCATTTTTTTCTCCACTTTCTCCACTTTTTCTCCACTTCTTTCTCCACTTTTTCTCCTCTTATGCTCCACTTTTTCTCCTCTTAATCTCCACTTTTTCTCCACTTTTTCTCCACTTTTTCTCCACTTTTTTCTCCACTTTTTCTCCTCTTATGCTCCACTTTTTCTCCACTTTTTCTCCACTTTTTCTCCACTTTTTCTCCACTTTTTCTCCTCTTAATCTCCACTTTTTCTCCTCTTATGCTCCACTTTTTCTCCACTTTTTCTCCACTTTTTCTCCACGTTTTCTCCACTTTTTTCTCCACTTTTTCTCCTCTTATGCTCCACTTTTTCTCCACTTTTTCTCTACTTTTTCTCCACTTTTTCTCCACGTTTTCTCCACGTTTTCTCCACTTTTTTCTCCACTTTTTCTCCTCTTATGCTCCACTTTTTCTCCACTTTTTCTCCACTTTTTCTCCTCTTAATCTCCACTTTTTCTCCACTTTTTCTCCACTTTTTCTCCACTTTTTCTCCACTTTTTCTCCTCTTATGCTCCACTTTTTCTCCACTTTTTCTCCACTTTTTCTCCTCTTATGCTCCACTTTTTCTCCACTTTTTCTCCACTTTTTTCTCCACTTTTTCTCCTCTTATGCTCCACTTTTTCTCCACTTTTTCTCCACTTTTTCTCCACTTTTTCTCCTCTTATGCTCCACTTTTTCTCCACTTTTTCTCCACTTTTTCTCCATTTTTTTCTCCACTTATTCTCCACTTTTTCTCCTCTTATTCTCCACTTTTTCTCCACTTTTTCTCCACTTTTTCTCCTCTTATTCTCCACTTTTTCTCCACTTTTTCTCCACTTTTTCTCCATTTTTTTCTCCACTTTCTCCACTTTTTCTCCACTTTTTTCTCCACTTTTTCTCCTCTTATGCTCCACTTTTTCTCCTCTTAATCTCCACTTTTTCTCCACTTTTTCTCCACTTTTTCTCCACTTTTTTCTCCACTTTTTCTCCTCTTATGCTCCACTTTTTCTCCACTTTTTCTCCACTTTTTCTCCACGTTTTCTCCACTTTTTTCTCCACTTTTTCTCCTCTTATGCTCCACTTTTTCTCCACTTTTTCTCCACTTTTTCTCCACTTTTTCTCCACGTTTTCTCCACGTTTTCTCCACTTTTTTCTCCACTTTTTCTCCTCTTATGCTCCACTTTTTCTCCACTTTTTCTCCACTTTTTCTCCTCTTAATCTCCACTTTTTCTCCACTTTTTCTCCACTTTTTCTCCACTTTTTTCTCCACTTTTTCTCCACTTTTTCTCCTCTTATGCTCCACTTTTTCTCCACTTTTTCTCCACTTTTTCTCCACGTTTTCTCCACGTTTTCTCCACTTTTTTCTCCACTTTTTCTCCTCTTATGCTCCACTTTTTCTCCACTTTTTCTCCACTTTTTCTCCTCTTAATCTCCACTTTTTCTCCACTTTTTCTCCACTTTTTCTCCACTTTTTCTCCACTTTTTCTCCACTTTTTTCTCCACTTTTTCTCCACTTTTTCTCCTCTTATGCTCCACTTTTTCTCCACTTTTTCTCCACTTTTTCTCCTCTTATGCTCCACTTTTTCTCCACTTTTTCTCCACTTTTTCTCCTCTTATGCTCCACTTTTTCTCCACTTTTTCTCCACTTTTTTCTCCACTTTTTCTCCTCTTATGCTCCACTTTTTCTCCACTTTTTCTCCACTTTTTCTCCTCTTATGCTCCACTTTTTCTCCACTTTTTCTCCATTTTTTTCTCCACTTATTCTCCACTTTTTCTCCTCTTATTCTCCACTTTTTCTCCACTTTTTCTCCACTTTTTCTCCTCTTATTCTCCACTTTTTCTCCACTTTTTCTCCACTTTTTCTCCATTTTTTTCTCCACTTTCTCCACTTTTTCTCCACTTTTTTCTCCACTTTTTCTCCTCTTATGCTCCACTTTTTCTCCACTTTTTCTCCACTTTTTCTCCACTTTTTCTCCTCTTAATCTCCACTTTTTCTCCTCTTATGCTCCACTTTTTCTCCACTTTTTCTCCACTTTTTCTCCACTTTTTCTCCACTTTTTCTCCTCTTATGCTCCACTTTTTCTCCACTTTTTCTCCTCTTAATCTCCACTTTTTCTCCTCTTATGCTCCACTTTTTCTCCACTTTTTCTCCACTTTTTCTCCTCTTATGCTCCACTTTTTCTCCACTTTTTCTCCACTTTTTCTCCTCTTATGCTCCACTTTTTCTCCACTTTTTCTCCACTTTTTCTCCTCTTATGCTCCACTTTTTCTCCACTTTTTCTCCACTTTTTCTCCACTTATGCTCCACTTTTTCTCCACTTTTTCTCCACTTTTTTCTCCACTTTTTTCTCCACTTTTTCTCCTCTTAATCTCCACTTTTTCTCCACTTTTTCTCCACTTTTTCTCCACTTTTTCTCCACTTTTTCTCCACTTTTTTCTCCACTTTTTCTCCACTTTTTCTCCTCTTATGTTCCACTTATTCTCCACTTTTTCTCCACTTTTTCTCTACTTTTTCTATGGTCGGTCTACCCATTAGCTCTGCCATGCATAGTGTAGCTCTACACCTACTGCACATGTTACTTTATGATTGACATCTCTTTCGTACCAGAGCTGTCTAAGTCTACTCTGACCCCATATTTGTCATTACTATATTGTCCTTGTACTGTATTATGACATTTGTATCATGTGTTTCATTTCTTGCTGTGTTGCAATTTTTTTGCTGCATCCCAATTGTACCTCTACATTGTTCGAGTTTATGTTATTGTTCTCTCACTCTTATGTGATACTGATTATTGTCATTTTTCATGATTACATGCAGATAAGTCCAATCTGACGAAGGCTCAGGCCGAAACGTCATTTGTAACTTGTTTTGGACAAAAACATATATGCTTATGAAAAAAAAATTTTCTTAATACGGACCAATAAAGAGTGATTTTGCATTACTATCCGTTGTGACTTACTGACTTAGTCTGGGAGATATAGAGTGCCGAGGTTACTCACTAATTTTATCTATTATTACCTCTGAGCACCTATATACCAGTGAGCAGAGCTTCCTCTACAGTAGTTCTCCTGATTAGGCATGCCCTTACCTCATGAGCAGGGCATTGCAGCTTTGGTAGCAACCATTACGACATGGACTCTGCTGCTGTGGACCCGGGGAGAGTGAGTGCAGATTCATTGCACCCACACTCCTCACATGAAGGGTCCGCACTCCTAGAAAATGGGGGATACGTTCCCTGAGTGTCTCCCCCCCATATTCTAGACGGTCCAGAGTCGTCGTGGGACCCCTTTATTTTTTTTCTTACAATAAATTGGTGAAAGAGGAAATGTTTTGGGGACTGTTTTTTCAAATAAATTTCTTTTGTCGATTTTTTGTTTTTGTTAGTACTGACAGTTTATGATGTTGGGTATCTAATAGACGCCATGACATCACAAACTGCTGGGCTTGATCTCAGGTGACTTTACAGCTAGTATCAACCCGATTTATTACCCCGTTTGCCACTGCACCAGGGCACGGGATGAGCTGGGGTGAAGCGCGAGGATTGGCGCATCTAGTGGATGCGCCACGTCTGGGGTGCCTGTGGCCTGCTATTTTTAGGCTGTGAAGGCCCAATAACTATGGACCTTCCCACCCTGAGAATACCAGACCACAGCTGTCCGCTTTACCTTGGCTGGTGATCCAATTTGGGGGGTCCCCTACTTTTATTGTGTAATTATTAATATTTATAAAATAATTATAAAAAAGAGCCTGAGGGGACCTCCACATTGGATCCCCAACCACGGTAAAGCTGCCAGCTGTGGTTTTCAGGCTACAGCCGTCTGCTTTACCCTAGCTGGCTATAAAAAATGGGGGGACCCAACGTAATTTTTTTTTTTTAACTATTTTTTAAATAGAAAAAATTAATGGGCTTCCCTGTATTTTGATTGCCAACCAAGGTAACGGCAGGCAGATGGGGGTGGCAACCCATAGCTGTCTGCTTTATCTGCGCTGAGAATCAAAAATACCGCGGAGCGCTACGTCATTTTTTTAAAGATTTATTTTTACAGCACTGTGATGTCCAGCAATCAAAATACAGGGAAGCCCATTTTATTTTTAGTTATTTAAATAAATAATTAAAAAAAATATATGTTAGCTCCCACTGCATTTTTTGTATTGCTAGCTAAGGGTAATCCAAGCAGCTACTGGCTGCTAACCCCCACTGCTTGGTGTTACCTTCACTGGCAATGGAAAATCCAGGGAAGCATTTTTTTTTTTTTTGCCAAAAAGCTACAAAAAAAGGACGTGAGCTTCGCCATATTTTTGTATGCTATCCAGGTATAGCAGGCAGGTGCTGGAAGAGTTGGATACAGCGCCAGAAGATGGCGCTTCTATGAAAATGCCATTTTCTGAGGTGGCTGCAGACTGCAATTCGCAGCAGTGGGGCCCAGAAAGCTCAGGCCAACCGGTGGTGCGGATTCCAATCCCAGCTGCCTAGTTGTACCTGGCTGGACACAAAAATGGGGCAAAGCCTACGTCATTTGTTTTCTAATTATTTCATGAAATTCATGAAATAATAAAAAAAGGGCTTCCCTTTATTTTTGGTTCCCAGCCGGGTACAAATAGGCAACTGGGGGTTGGGGGCAGCCGTACCTGCCTGCTGTACCTGGCTAGCATACAAAAATATGGCGAAGCCACATAATTTTTTCAGGGGGCAAAAAACGTCTGCATACAGTCCTGGATGGAGTATGCTGAGCCTTGTAGTTCTGCAGCTGCTGTCTGTCTGTATGGAGAAGAGCAGACAGCAGCTGCAGAACTACAAGGCTCAGCATACTCCATCCAGGACTGTATGCAGAAGTTTTTTGCCCACCAAAAAAATGACGTGGGCTTCGCCATATTTTTGTATGCTAGCCAGGTACAGCTGGCAGCCACGGGCTGCCTCCAACCCCCAGTTGCCTATTTGTACCCGGCTGGGAACCAAAAATATAGGGAAGCCCGTTTTTTTTAATTATTTCACTTATTTCATGAAATAATTAAAAAACAAATGACGTGGGCTTCGCCCTATTTTTGTGTCCAGCCAGGTACAACTAGGCAGCTGGGGATTGGAATCCGCAGCACAGGTTAGCCCGAGGTTTCTGGGCGCCTCTGCTGCGGATTTCAGTCCGCAGCCGTCCCAGAAAATGGCGCTCTCATAGAAGCGCCATCATCTGGCGCTGTATCCAACTCTTCCAACAGCCCTGGAGCCGGGTGGCTTGTTGGGTAATCATGAGTTAATACTGGCTTTGTTTTACCAGCCAGTATTAAGCCAGAGATTCTTAATGTCAGGCACGTTTGACCCGGCCATTAAGAATCTCCAATAAAGGGTTAAAAAAAGACACCACACAGAGAAAAAATACTTTAATAGAAATAAATACACAGACACATTAGAGACTCCATCTTTATTACCCCCTGTCAGCCATCCACGATCCTGCTCTTCTGTCTGCTTTCTTTCTAGTGTAGTAGTAGTGACGATTGTAGTGAGGGGCATCACTTGGGGCTGGGGAACCTCCATCCTAACTACAATGCTCACTACAATCGGGAAGCAGCGTGCAGCCTTCACTCCGTGAGTGATCACTGCTGGCTGCTAGCGGTAACGCTGACAGACGCGTTACCATAGCAACGGTGCTCCCGGAGCCGCGGTTAGCGGTGACGTCACCGCTAACTGCGTTGCTATGGCAACGGTGATCTCCGTTAATGACCGGCTGTGTCAGCCGGTCCCTAACGGAACGGGGAGTCGACCGTGTGCTAGAGCATGTCGCCGGTACACGGCGATACACATATGTGCACCGTGTACCGGAGAGATGCACTCGCAGGTCCTACATGACGTGTCATAGTCATGTGACCAGTCTGTAGCCAATGAGATAATAGCCACGTGACTGGTCACATGGCTATTTTGACGTCACGATAGGTCCTGCTTCTCTGCTGGCAGTGCAGGTCACCGGGAGGATTCAGCGATCATCGGATGGAATAGCGGCAGGAGACAGAGTGCAGAAGGGATCGCGAGGACCGGTAAGTGTTATGGCAATGTTTATTAACTGTTTGTGTACATTTATAATGCATTTTTATGTGTTTGTGATTGCCTCCCATTCTAGCCTATACGTTCGAGTTCGGTTCGTCGAACGTTCGACGAACCGAACTCGAACGGGACCCCCGTTCGGCGAACCGGCCTCGAGCCGAACCGGGACCGGTTCGCTCATCTCTAGTTGTGAGGGAGCAAATAGGAGTCAGTATGCAACTGCAAAAAGGCTGTTTAAGTGCCGCTGTCAGTGATTGACCGCAGCATTTAGAGTTAAACAACACGGATCGGAAAAAGCTCCAGTCACTGCTGTTAGACATACAGTAGATGCTGCCTGTGTAACACAGTCAACATCTCCTTGGTTTAGAGTGGACTCAGTTCCTAACTTTCTTTATATAGCCTGTGCGTTGTCTGTGACAAAAATGTACATGACAGGTCATTAAGGGGTTAAAGTTTTTTTCCATTTAACATTTTTAAATGTTTATGAGCTTGTTCATGTTACCAATAATAAACTCAGCATTATTCTTCTTCTGCTCCAGCAAAGCCTCTCCACCGCTGATCTCAGTCTTTGTTGACTACAGCTAAAGTGTCCTCTGCAGCAAATTAATGGGCTTGATGGCTCATGCCATGTACATCAATCGAGTCATTGGTCCCAGTGATTGGTTGCAGCGGTCAGATGTGCTATAGTTGTATTCGCAACCCTGGCACCTCTCAACAAAGGCTGTGAGCAGCTGTATGAAGGTTTCGCTGAAGCGAATTCACGCTAAGACAATTACAGTCATGGCTGAAAGTGTTGGCACCCTTGAAATTGTTCCAGAAAATGAAATATTTCTTCAAGAAAATTATTGCAATTATGCATGTTTTGTCCTACACATGTTTATTTCCTTTGTGTGTATTCGAACAACACAAGAAAAAAAAAAAGGCAATTGGACATAATTTCACACAAAAGTCCAAAAATGGGCCAGTCAAAATTGTTGCCCGATCAACTTACCGTAATATTTGGTTGCACACCATTTGGAATAATAAACTGTAATCAATGACTTCCTTTAACCATCAATAAACTCCTTACACCTTTTAACTGGAATTTTGGACCACTCTTTTTGTAAACTGCTCCAGAGCTCTCTTATTTGAAGGTGCCTTCTCCCAACAGCAATTTTAAGACCTTTCCACGGGCATTCAATGGGATTTAGATCAGACCTCATTGCTGCCACTTCAGAATTCTCCAGCGTTTTGTTTCCATCCATATCTGGGGGTTTCTTGAATTATGTTTGGTGTCATTGTCCTGTTTGAAGAGAAGACCCATGACCTAGGAGACAAACCCAGCTTTCTGACACTGGGCACTACATTGCAACCAAAAATACTTTGGTAATCTTCAGATTTCATGATGCCTTGCACACAGACATGACACTCAGTGCCAGAAATTGCTAAACAACCCCAATACCTATTTGAACATCCACCATATTTGACTGTAGGTACTATGTTCTTTTCTTTTTAGACCTCATTTGGTTTTCAGTAAAAAGTAGAATAATGTGTTTACCAAAGAGCTCTATCTTGAGCTCATCTGTCCACAAGACGCATTTGCAGAAGGATTTTGGCTTACGCACATGCATTTTGGCAGATTGCACTCTATCTTTTTTATGTCTCTGTGTCAGCAGCAGGGTCCTCCTGGATCTCTTGCCATAGCGTTTCATTTCATTTAAATATCAATGTATAGTTTGCACTGACACTGATGCACCATGAGCCTGCAGGACAGCTTGAATTTCTTTGGAACTTGATTGGGGCTGCATATCTACCATCTGGACTATCTTGCGTTTCCACCTTTCATCAATTTTTCTTTGATGACCACATCCAGGGATATTAGCTACATTGTCATGAGTTGTAAACTTCTTGATTATACACACTGTGGACAAAGGAACATCAAGATCTCTGGAAATGAACTTGTAATCTTGAGATTGTTGATATTTTTCAACAATTTTGGTTCTCAAAACCTCACATAATTCTCCTCTCCTCTTTCTGTTCTCCTTTCTTAGTGCTGCACACAGAGACACACAATGCAAATATTTAGTCAACATCTCCACTTTTTATCTGGTTTCAGGTGTGATTGTCATATTGCCCACAAAATCCCATTATATCTTTGTATCTATGGCTGCCCTATTAAGGATTTATACAAAAAGGAGTCCTAAAGCAGCTTTGGGCATAAGGTCTAGCTTCAGACACTTCTCTGTAAATGTAAAGCAAGATAAAAGAAAGTACAATCAGTGCTTATGAAATGAGAACCTTTCTTGAGTTTGTACAGATACTCGATTCAAGGATGTGGATAAGAAAATCATTAAACATGAACGTGTGAACTCTTTTTGTTCAGTAATTGAAGTGCATTGACTTAAATGTCACATGGGATATGAAGTGTAATGGAATCAAATACCATTTACGTGCTCTGTCCTAACCCGGCCATAGGTTCATTTTTCTTATTTAGCGAATGCGGGAGAACATACCGTGACTGTATTCTTGTTGGTAAGATTGGCTCAGAAAGCAGGAGCCATGTGAAAGTATAGGAGATTTATAAAAGCATTTATTTATTTTACACGAGAGAGACAGTCACTAAAGTTGCATCCAAGACACGTATTAAGGTATAGGGAGGAATCGCTCCGTAACAATGGCAAATAAGCAACTAAAACGTTGCCTTTGCAATCAGATCAATTTTGCTTATCCATCCCCCCTTAATTCAACCCCCTGTATTTAAATCTTTTCTCAACCATGCTGCTGGCATTGGCTTTAATAATCTATCCTGGAGTTTACACCCGACATTTAGGGGCACTTTGCACACTGCGACATCGCAGGCCGATGCTGCGATGCCGAGTGCGATAGTCCCCGCCCCCGTCGCAGCAGCGATATGTGGTGATAGCTGGCATAGCGAAAATTATCGCTACGCCAGCTTCACACACACACTCACCTGCCGTGCGACGTCCCTGTGGCCGGCGACCCACCTCCTTGTTAAGGGGGCGGGTCGTGCGGCGTCACTGCGACGTCACACGGCAGGCGGCCAATCGGAGCGGAGGGGCGGAGATGAGCAGGATGTAAACATCCTGCCCACCTCCTTCCTTCCGCATATCCTACGGAAGCCGCAGTGACGCCGGTAGGAGATGTTCCTCGCTCCTGCGACTTCACACACAGCGATGTGTGCTGCCGCAGGAGCGAGGAACAACATCGGACCGTCGCGTCAGCGTAATTATGGATTACGCCGACGCTGCACCGATGATACGATTACGACGCTTTTGCGCTCGTTAATCGTATCATCTAGACTTTACACACTGCGATGTCGCATGCGATGCCGGATGTGCGTCACTTTCAATTTGACCCCACCGACATCGCACCTGCGATGTCGCAGTGTGCAAAGTGCCCCTTAGAGTCAGATTCCATAAATGCTGAAAGCAACCAGTTTTATTTAATTTTTTCGAATAACTTACATTTACAACATGTTTTAGGTCTGGACTAGCTATTGCTAACTGGCAATCATAGGGCAGTGATAAGTGTTTTTAGGTGCAAAATTTCAGAGACTATGTTGTACACTTTCAATTCTACATATTAAAGTGAACCTGTCAGGTGCAATATGCACTCAGGACCACAAGCAGTTCTGGGTGTATATTGCTAATCCCTGCCTGTCCCTGTATACACTCGCATAGATAAAGAGATCTTTAGAAAAAGTATCTCTAAAGAACCCATATGATATGCTAATGAGAGCAGAGACTATTCACAAGGCCGATACATCCCTTGGCTAGTCAGCCCCTTTAGCATGTTAGTACGTCCCTGTGGGCGTGCTAACATGCTGATGAATGGGCAGTGTCAGAGGATGGTCACACTCACCTCTTTGCTGCCATCGTGTCCTAGTGCTCGATTTCGGCTCAGTGCACATGATCCCGGACTTTTGATCATGTGCACTATATGGGTTTGAAGCCAGGACTCATACACCCAGCTTCATAATGCTCCGGGATAATGCGCAATGAGCCAAAATCCCGGACTCAGACACGATGGCAGCATAGAGGTGAGCACGACCATCCTCTGATGCTGCAAATTCATTTGCATGTTAGCACTTCAATAGGGGCGTGCTTACATGCAAAGGGGGCCGACTAGCCAAGGGAACTAACACCCTTGGGACTAGTCACTGGCTTCATTAGCATATCATTTGGGATCTTTAGAAATACCTTTTCTAAAGATCTCTTTATCTTTGCCACTACAGGCTAGGACAGTTAGGCAGGGATTAGTAATATGCACCCAGAACTGCTCGAAATTCTAGGTGCATATTGCACCTGACAGGTTCCCTTTAATGTAAACTCAAATAGGCTAGACATTAAAGATCATTTTTACTAAATAGAAAACCACTAGAAACATGCAAACACTAAACTACAATCACATGAATGGAAATATAGTGTTATGCTCCCAAAATAGTGCCTTCAACAAGTTACTCAATATTAACACTAGATGGTCAGTAGACTGGAATACTAATTTTAGATCTATTGATTCCAGTTCACACCTGGATATCTGCCTATTTTTGGTATGTCTTTTCATTCTCTGTTGTGTAACTAGCACGCTGTTTCCTGCTCTCACATAGTACATACCTCTTTTTGATTCGCCGCCTTTTCACCCTGTGGCTCCAAGCATCTATTCACACCTGGTATCTTTCATTTGCATTAAAGGTGTATAAATTTGGAGGTATAGGTCTATGCCAGGCCTGCACATTATTCAGCCCAACAAAGAGTTAGCTGCAGCCCAAAGACCTGTCTTACAGACGCCGCTCACTGTTTGTAATATTCCAATGTATTTGCATCTCTTAGACGCAAATACATTTTAAAACATAAGTGTCTGGACTGGCGCAGAGCAGAAGACAGCTTGTCAGCTCCTGCTCCAACATGGAAAAGTGATTATGATTAAACCATATAAAGTTTAGATGTTCTAGAAGGATTTTTCTTACCTTTTTTAGTTGAATTTCACAGCAAAAGTCTTGGTCTATAAACAGCTTACAACACAGCAAGGGGATCTCATTGTTAAAAGTTATCAGTCAGGAAAAGGGTACACAAAAATTCAAAGGCATTAGACATACTATGGAACACTGTGAAGAAGGTCATCAAGAATTGGTTTAAATTTGGCACATCTGGGATATTACCTAGAACTGTACATATTTCAAAAATTAGTGAAAAAAAAACAAGAAGAAAATTGTTCCAGGAGGCTGCCAAGAAGGCTACAGTAACATTAAAGGAGCTGCTGCAATTTCTAGCAAATGGTAGTTGTATACTGCATATGACAACAATCTCCAGTATGCTTTATATGTCTGGCCTGTTGGGTGTAGTGTCAAGATGGAAGCCTTTTCTTATAATATAATACATCCAAGCTATATTATGTCAAAACCTATATGAAGTCTGCCAAAACTATGTGGGAAATATGTTATGTCTGATGAAATCAAGGTTGAATGTTTTGACCATAATTCCAAAATGAATGTTTAGTGCATAGCCAACACTGCACATCACCAAAAGAATACTATACCCTGAGCGAATCATGGTTGAGGCAGCATGATGCTTTAGGCTGTTTTTCATCAAACGTAACTGGGGCTGTAGCCTATGTGGAAAGAATTATAAAAAACTAGAAGGTGACCCGATTCTAACACATCGGGTATTCTAGAATTTACGTATTGTGTAGTTAATGTATGATTTTTGTTTTATATACACTGTATATATATATATATATATATATATATATATATAGATGTTGTTGTGTGTAGTTACCAAGTGTTTGTGTAGGGCGCTGTTGTCTGGGTGGGGGTGTGTGAGAGCGGTGTTGTATGTGTGTTGCGTTGTGTGTTGCGTTGTTTATGGAGCGCTGTGTGTCTACAGCGTTCTGTGTGTGTGGTGCTGTGTGTGTTGCGCAGTTTGTGTGGGTGTGGAGTGCGTGTGTGTGTTTTGGGGGGAGGTATGTTTTGTGCAGTGTGTGTGTTGCGCGGTATGTGCGTATATTTATGTATGCCGCGGTGTTTGTGTGTTGGGTGTAGTTGTATACTGCATATGACAACAATCTCCAGTATGCTTTATATGTCTGGCCTGTTGGGTGTAGTGTCAAGATGGAAGCCTTTTCTTATAATATAATACATCCAAGCTATATTATGTCAAAACCTACATGAAGTCTGCCAAAACTATGTGGGAAATATGTTATGTCTGATGAAATCAAGGTTGAATGTTTTGACCATAATTCCAAAATGAATGTTTAGTGCATAGCCAACACTGCACATCACCAAAAGAATACTATACCCTGAGCGAATCATGGTTGAGGCAGCATGATGCTTTAGGCTGTTTTTCATCAAACGTAACTGGGGCTGTAGCCTATGTGGAAAGAATTATAAAAAACTAGAAGGTGACCCGATTCTAACACATCGGGTATTCTAGAATTTACGTATTGTGTAGTTAATGTATGATTTTTGTTTTATATACACTGTATATATATATATATATATATATATATATATATATATATAGATGTTGTTGTGTGTAGTTACCAAGTGTTTGTGTAGGGCGCTGTTGTCTGGGTGGGGGTGTGTGAGAGCGGTGTTGTATGTGTGTTGCGTTGTGTGTTGCGTTGTTTATGGAGCGCTGTGTGTCTACAGCGTTCTGTGTGTGTGGTGCTGTGTGTGTTGCGCAGTTTGTGTGGGTGTGGAGTGCGTGTGTGTGTTTTGGGGGGAGGTATGTTTTGTGCAGTGTGTGTGTTGCGCGGTATGTGCGTATATTTATGTATGCCGCGGTGTTTGTGTGTTGGGTGTTGTGTGTGTGCGGCGTTGTCTGTGTGTGTGTGGGTGTCTGTGTAGGGCGGTGTTTGTGGTTCCCAGTGTGTGTGTGGTGTGTTGTGCGGTGCACGTGTGGCGGTGTGTGTGTGTTTTGGGGGGAGGGGTGCACCCCCATCGTGCTCCATCCCCCATGCTGCGCACCCTCCATCGTGCTCCTTCCCCCATGCTGCGCATCCCCATCGTGCTCCATCCCCCATGCTGCACACCACCCATCGTGCTCCATCCCCCATGCTGCGCACCCCCATCGTGCTCCATCCCCCATGCTGCGCACCCCCCATCGTGCTCCATCCCCCATGCTGCGCACCCTCCATCGTGCTCCATCCCCCATGCTGCGCACCCCTCATCGTGCTCCATCCCCCATGCTGCGCACCCCTCATCGTGCTCCATCCCCCATGCTGCGCACCTCCCATCGTGTTCAATCCCCCATGCTGCACACCCCCCATCGTGCTCCATCCCACATGCTGCGCACCCCACATCGTGCTTCATCCCCCATGCTGCGCACCCCCCATCGTGCTCCATCCCCCATGCTGCGCACCCCCTATTGTACTCAATCCTCCATGCTGCGCACCCCCCATCGTGCTCCATCCTCCATGCTGCACCCCCCCATTGTGCTCCATCCTTCATGCTGCGCACCCCCCATCGTGCTCCATCCCCCATGCTGCGCACCCCTCATCGTGCTCCATCCCCCATGCTGCGCACCCCTCATCGTGCTCCATCCCCCATGCTGCGCACCTCCCATCGTGTTCCATCCCCCATGCTGCGCACCCCCCATCGTGCTCCATCCCCCATGCTGCGCACCCCCATCGTGCTTCATCCCCCATGCTGCGCACCCCCCATCATGCTCCATCCCCCATGCTGCGCACCCCCTATTGTACTCCATCCGACATGCTGCGCACCCCCCATCGTGCTCCATCCCCTATGCTGTGCACCACCCATCGTGCTCCATCCCCCATGCTGCACACCCCCCATCGTGCTCCATCCTCCATGCTGCACACCCCCCATTGTGCTCCATCCTCCATGCTGCACACCCCCCATCATGCTCCATCCCCCATGCTGCGCACCCCTCATCGTGCTCCATCCCCCATGCTGCGCACCCCTCATCGTGCTCCATCCCCCATGCTGTGCACCTCCCATCGTGCTCCATCCCCATGCTGCGCACCCCCATCGTGCTCCATCCCCCATGCTGCGCACCCCCCATCGTGCTTCCTCCCCCATGCTGCGCCCCCCCATCGTGCTCCATACCCCATGCTGCGCACCCCCTATCGTACTCCAACCCCCATGCTGCGCACCCCACATCGTGCTCCATCAGACATGCTGTGCACACCCCATCGTGCTCCATCCGACATGCTGCGCACCCCCCATCGTGCTCCATCCCCCATGCTGCGCACCCCCCATCGTGCTCCATCCCCCATGCTGCACACATCCCATCGTGCTCCATCCTCCATGCTGCACACCCCCCATTGTGCTCCATCCCCCATGCTGCGCACCCCCCATCATGCTCCATCTGACATGCTGCGCACCCCCCATCGTGCTCCATCCGACATGCTGCGCACCCCCCATCGTGCTCCATCCCCCATGCTGCGCACCCCCCCATCATGCTCCATCCCCCATGCTGCACACCCCCCATCGTGCTCCATCCTCAATGCTGCACACCCCCCATTGTGCTCCATCCTCCATGCTGCACGCCCCCATCGTGCTCCATCCTCCATGCTGCACACACCCCATCGTGCTCCATCCCCCATGCTGGGGCCGCCGGGGGCGGGACCGAGCGTGGCAACGTGTGCCGGGGGCGGGGCTGAACGGGCGAGGCGTCAGCGTATGTCGGCTCCCTGCACATGTGTACCGGGAGCCGGTGTACGCTGGTAACCATGATACACATCGGGTAACTAAGGGAAGCGCTTCCTATAGTTATGCAATGTGTATCATGGTTGCCAGCGTACACCTGCTCAGTCACGATCCCAGTGGGGCCGAGCGTGCCAACGTGTGGCGGGGGCGAGCGGCCGAGGCGTCAGTGTATGCCAGCTCCCGGCACATGTGTACTGGGAGCCGGTGTACGCAGGAGCGGTGCTGAACGGGCGAGGCGTCAGCGTATGCCGGCTCCCTGCACATGTGTACCGGGAGCCAGTGTACGCTGGAGCGGGGCTGAGCGGGTGAGGCGTCAGCGTATGCCGGCTCCCTGCACATGTGTACCGGGAGCCGGTGTACGCTGGAGCGGGGCTGAGCGGGCGAGGCGTCAGCATATGCCGGCTCCCTGCACATGTGTACAGGGAGCCGGTGTACGCTGGAGCGGGCGATGCGTGCGGAGGGCCGGGGCGAGTGGCTAATCCATGTGGGGGGCGGAACCAGGCCGAGCCCAGCAGCCAATCCGACAGTTGTCACTCTAACGACACTGTCACGGTGACACTGTCACGGTAACACAATTTTGGAGCAAGACAGACAGACAGACAGAATAAGGCAAAGTTCACACTTCCGTTATTTTGCATCAGTCACATTCGTTGCTTGACGCATGTGACTGATGTATTGTACAACGGATGACAACGGTGACAAAGAAAAGAATTTCTTTGTCGGACTCCGTTGTGTGCGGGGGGCGGAGTTCGGGGGGCGGAGTTTGGGGGGCGGAGTTCGGGGGCGGAGCTGAGGACGTCAGTGCCGCGGTCTGCATAGCTGGGGACAGGTGAGTGAGTGTGTGTGTGTGTGTGTCTACATGCGTGTGTACATGCGGAGTGCGGGAGGGGGTGGAGCGCGAGGGGGCGGAGCCGAGCGGAGCCGTGGAGCTGAGGACGTCAGTGCCGCGGGGACTGCAGGGCTGGGGACAAGTGAGTGAGTGTGTGTGAGTGTGTGTGTAAGTGTGAGTGTGTGTGTGTGAGTTTGTGTGTACACATGCGGAGTGCGGGAGGGGGCGGAGCCGAGTGGTGAAGTGTCGGCCTCCTTGCACACTGTATCCAGGGTAAATATTGGGTAAAAGCAAAGCACTTTTTGCTTGGTTACCCGATTTTTATCTTGGATACCAGCTTAGCGCGGGCTCCCTACACCCGTAACCACTGTAAATATCGGGTAACTAACCAAAGCGCATTGCTTGGTTACCCGATGTTTATCCTGGTTACAGGGGCAGGGAACCAGAGAGCGCATGCGCAGCGAAATCCTACGGATCGCGCTGCTCAAAAAACGTTATATGCTGCATTGCTCCCGCCCGGCGGTCAGTTAAAAAACGACTGACCGTGACGCAGCGGATGCAACGCAGCATCATCAGTCACAATCCGTCACTAATAGAAGCCTATGGGCAAAAACAGGATTCCTGCAAAATATTTTGCAGGATACCGTAATTCCTCAAGGCTACGGATTGTGACTGATGCAAAACAACGGAAGTGTGAACTTAGCCTAAGGCAATTATATATATTGTGAGGTATTATAAGCAAAAAACTCCTAAAATTACCAATTTTATTTTTATATACGTCTTAAAAGGGAATATCCCAACATTAATTTATAATATTGCCAAAAAAGTACAGGGGAGGGGCCTGACCCTTAATTCACCCTATAGATTGCCCCTTCCTTGCCGCGGAGGTCGGCGCCCTAGAGGCCTGCGCAATTGGCGCCCCCGCTCAACGAAGACTATCCCTCCGGGCCCTAAATGACCCTAACAAATTCGGTGATAGTACTACGAGGATTGATTTACAATATTTGAACCAACAATAATGACACAAATATGCATAAAAATAGATACACTGTCACCAATATAATTAGACCAGAAACAGACTTATCTCTCCTCCCCCCCCCCCCCCCCGTCTGTAACTTTGGACATGTGCCGATTTTTATACTGGGATGTTACCAGCATCCTAAGGGTGGCCGCCCTGACTTGATACGTCCTGACGATGACGCTATATCTCCCCCCACTCCGGGCAAATAACATCGGTATTCATAAAAGGGCTCCTACCCTCACTCAAGATGGCCGCGCGCGCTTCGCATGCCCTGTGCTGCCTTGCATGCGCGCGCGCACTGAGGAGCTCCGATCGGCAGGAAGTGACGTTCCCCTTGTGAACGTCACTTCCGCCGGGAGACCCGGAAGTGACGCGCGCGTGACAGGCACAGTCACGGCGCATGCGGCAATCAGACGGCGGCGGTCTGCAAACAATCATGATGAATATAAATAGATGGGATACACCAGATAGGGTCACACCGCCCCCCGAGGAAGCAACTAAGCGAAACGCGTCGGGGCGTTTCTCCCCCTCTTTACTGGACCCTGGACACGGCTACTGCATAGGAACCTGATATGGGTAAGCTGTTGCTCTAACCCCTGCACAACCCATGGGCTTTTCCCTGTGCCTCTAGACATAATTGGTAGGCCATACAATGTGACTTTTCCCTTTGGGGTGTGCGGTACATTCACCTATGCAGAATACTTGATTAACGCTGTCCGGGCCCTTGGAAGGGTGATCTCTGATTGTTCTTTAACCCTTCACCTTCTTATATTTGATAACCTGTTTTTTATTAACAGTACCCCTGCTTTGTATGTGGAATTTTGTAATAAATACCTGTTTATCTATATGGGTGTACTAGTTATTAATTTTCCTTCTGGAATTATGCTTGGCCATATAAAACTCAGTTCTCTATATTTATTCATTGCTATTTTGAGTGGCCCTCTATCTTGCATTGATTTTCCATCTGTCACCTTATCTTTTTGTTCAGAAACAGTGATGGGGTGCAATGACCCAGAGGAAAACCATTCAAAGATGAACTAGTGGTTCAAAACCAAAAAACCGCCCGACGCGTTTGCCCTCATCCATATGAGGTTCTTCAGGGGTGGAAAATTTAGTCAGTTCAAAATTACCACAATAGAAAATCAAATGTTGGTAGTCCCGTTTCACACTGAGAACCAATTGCCCCCACAAAAACATACACCGTCCCAACAAACATGAGATAGACCTGTCGACTCACACCTGTCAGGTTAAAGAGTCCACCAGGATGTTCAATTGCATATATAATGCTGGGACAGGGAGCAAAAAACAACAACAATAGTTCAAATATACAGCATTAAATACTTAGCTTAAGCCTCAGTGTGTAATAGATAAGGACAATCTCCACTGGACTCCCTAGATAAAGAGCAGGTCCATTATCCCCATATCAGCAGCAAATATGTTCCTCTGTCTGCCATCCTCCGGTCTAGAGGCAACCACAGTGCTATGATGCAAATTCAATAGGGGAGAGAGGAAGCCCGCATATTGTTCACCTTTTTATAAAAGTACCTAAACACCCTCTCACCTGTGATGAGGCCAATGGTTAACCCCTTCTGGCTCGTGCACTGGGGGCACACGCTCAGGCGGATTGCAAAAGCCCTGGAGCCACTACTTCCGCATCTCCACGTGCCGCGGTCACGTGATCGGGATTCCCCGATGACGTCAATCGCGCACGCGCCGCAACTCCCGCCCACTGCCAACCAACAGATCGGAGGGAGAGGATGCGGTCACGTGAGCGGGTTACCCCATGACGCGCACACCGCGCGTGCGCATCCCATGCGTCCCACAATGGAACGCTAATGGAGATCTGCACCACCAGCCACGCCCCCTCCTCTCTCCAGCAGACAGAGAGAGGAGAGAAGAAACTCTAGATAAAGGAGTGTGCTGGGGACAAGACATTCTTATATATAATGTAAACAACTCAGATCAACCATTAAAGAGGGGATAAGAGGATTAAGGTGAGACAATAGAAAGGATTGTTTCTTTTTACAAAATGGAGTCCCTATCCCATTAAAGATCACTATGATAGGAATTAGATAACAAAATTATAAAACCCAATATTAGGTGAATAGTCAAAGCCAGATCCTTTGCGGAATAATAGGCATGGCAGGAAAATAGGGGCTAGACAGAATAGGGCAGATCTAAGGGCAAAAACAGAGGGGGACAGCCCATTTAACACTGTTGGACTAGTAGGCATGCAAGGAGGGAAGCATTATAAAAAGCATCCAAAATGTAATTGTTCATTAAGTCCAGATGGACTCACAGTACAAAGCCTGTGAATCCATCGGGCCTCCTTCTGCAGGATGAGTCTGTCCCAATTCCCGCCCCTACCCGGCGGCGGGACAACCTCGATGGCATTAAAGGTAAAGCCATCCAATCCACCTCCATGCTCCATCCTAACATGCCTTGATATTGGAGTATCCCTGGCATTCCTTATATCTCCAATATGGTCTCCTATTCGTTTCTTAAATTCGCGTTTAGTTTTCCCTACGTATTCCTTCCCACAATCACACCTAAAGCGGTAGATCACACCCACCGTGGTGCAATTAGCAAATTGTCTATTGAAGTATGTTCTCCCTGTTACTTCACTGAGGAACCGATCTCCCCGTTTGACAAATCTACAAAAAATGCATCTCCCGCACCTAAAAGTGCCCACTTTTCTGGTGTCCAGCCAGGTTGATCCAGATGGAAAGCTATAATCGCTATGGACCAACCTGTCTCTGATGGTTCTACCTCGTCTAAATGTGATAGAGGGGGAGGGAGATATAACGTCTGCAAGGACCGGATCTGCCTTCAGGATATCCCAATATTTTCCAAGAATCCTGCGAACATCCTCCGACCGGTCATCAAAATTTCCGATAATCCTCATCACTTGTGTGGTGTCCCTAGTCTTTGTCTGCAAGGTGGTACTTCTTGGTGTCATGACCGCGTTCTTGTATGCTGCACTTAATACCTGTTCAGGGTAACCCCTGTGAAGGAACCTCCTCTTGAGATCACTCGCTTGATGGTAAAAATCAGCATTAGAGGAACAGTTCCTTCTCATCCGAAGGTATTGCCCTCTCGGTATTCCTCTCCTAAGACTCAGGGGGTGGTGGCTCTGCCAGTGGAGAAAGCTGTTAGTTGACGTGGGTTTACGAAAAGTCCTGGTTTGAATCTTGCCCTGGGCATCCCTAAAGATTGATATATCCAAAAAATCAATCTTGTCTTTTTGGAAATCTGATGTAAACCTCAAACCCAAATTATTCTTGTTTAGATCTCCCACGAATCTCCTAAACTGTGCTTCTCCACCCGACCACAGCACCAGCACGTCATCAATATAACGCCCCCAGAATGTTATATGGGGGCTCCACCAGGACGTATCCTCTCCAAACACGATGGTATCCTCCCACCAGCCCAGGTAAAGGTTAGCGTAAGTGGGAGCACATGGGCTCCCCATCGCTGTACCCCTGAGCTGGTGGAAAAATTTCCCATCGAATCTGAAGACATTGTGTTTAAGGACAAAGTCCAGGATGGCTATGATGAACTGATTGTGTGCAGAGAACTGTGTGCCTCTTGTGCTGAGGAAGTACTCCACCGCAGTAACCCCCAGATCATGCGGGATGCAGCTATAGAGGGTCTCCACATCAATTGAGGCAAAGGAGACATTGTCCTCTATAGCTACATCCTCCAATTTCAAAAGCAGATCCGAAGTGTCACGCAAGTATGAAGGTAGCGCTGTGACAAAACCCCTCAACACCCTGTCAACATAGATGCTGCTATTTTGTGTAAAGGAGTCGACCCCCGACACTATCGGGCGCCCACGTAGGGGGTCGACCCCTTTATGCACCTTGGGTAGGGAGTAGAAAACCGGTAAAACCGGAAATTTAGAGTACATAAAGTCCATTTCATTTTTTGAAATCAGTCTCCGAGACTGGGCCTCCTCAAGTAGTGAATGGAGTTCCTGGTTAAACCCTACAGTCGGGTCTCTCCTAATGACTCCATATGTATCCCTATTATCCAAAATGTCACAGCACATCCTCCTATACTGGTTGTGGGTCATAACCACCAGGTTTCCACCCTTATCGGATGGCTTTATGACGATTGCATCATCCTTCATTAGGGTTTCCAATGCCTCCCTCTCCTCACCCCTCAGATTGCCTCTAGGGGTCCAATCCCTTTTCTTAAGTTGACCAAGTTCGTCCGTCACCAATTTAGTGAATATATCGATACTAGTCACCTCAGAACTTGGTGGCATTTTTTGACTTTTGGGTCTTAAGTCTGTGAAAGGACCATGTCCCGGGACTGCAAGACTCTCGCTCCAAAGGTCACTTAGAGTCCTAAAGTCCGGGAGATCCTCCTCAGATATCCCCAGTCTCAGGCATTCCTGTTTGTCATTACATTTAAAGAAACGCCTCCACTTGAGTTTCCGTGAAAAGAGGTTAACATCCTTTATCCAACCAAACTCATCAAATGAGCTTGTAGGGACGAACGAGAGACCCCTAGATAAAACTTGGCGCTCAAAAGGGGTAAGGCAACGAGAAGTCAGATTAATGATGCAATCGTCATCTCCAGAACTTATCTGTAATTTACTCTTGCAGAGTTGTTCCGTAGATTGTAAAAGTTCTGATGGGTTCTCTGCTCTAAAAAAGAGGAAGAGGGCACACCCGAGGCTGAGGCTGTAGAGGAGGAGGTATGAGGGAAAGGTGAAGAATCCACTCTTTGCCCTGTGTTTTTCCTTGTGAATTTTCCCCATCTTCCCTTTTTCGATGTACCACTAGTTTGATAACTAGATTTAAGTCTAGCTCCCCTCTCAATGTCTGCAGATGCCGTGTCAGACTTCTCAGTATCGGACGTATCTGTATCTGATGTAGAGCTGTCTCTTGGAATCTCAACAGGGTCACCCTGGAGCACAGGGTAAACCCTACCCTCCCTAAACTCCAGTAGATCCCTGCTGAACTGCTTTTGCTTGCGATCCTTGATGGAATTCTGAAATTTTTCTATTTCAAACTGCAAAGCAGCTTCCTTTCTTGGGAAGTCTACGTCGGTTTTGAATTTGAGAGCCTCCTCAGTTAGTGAGGTTAACCTCCTTGAGGTATAATCAAATATGCTCCTCTCCTCCTTAAGGAGCACACCCATCAAACGTAAAGAACTCTCCGTCAATTCCTTCTCCCAGGCTATCACTAATTCCGGGGATCTAGATCGTTTGGAAGGAGTGAGGTTAATTCTTAAGCCCCTGGGAACAATCTTGTTTTTAATATAGTTCTCCAGGGACTGTATCTCCCACCAAGATTTTAAATTATCCTTATAACAGCCTGTAAGTTCTTGGAAGATGTTCCTAATATTTGAGGTTCTTGGTGTGTCAATACCAGTCACACAGTCAGAAAAGGCATCCCTTGCCTCCAATGCCCATTGCTCCCGGTTCACAGGCCCTGACAAAAATCCTGCCATCAGTTGTGTAAATTTTAATCAAGAAAGATAGCTTAGAAGTAAAATCGTGAAAAATTATAAGCAGACGTTATATCTCCCTCCCCCTCTATCACATTTAGACGAGGTAGAACCATCAGAGACAGGTTGGTCCATAGCGATTATAGCTTTCCATCTGGATCAACCTGGCTGGACACCAGAAAAGTGGGCACTTTTAGGTGCGGGAGATGCATTTTTTGTAGATTTGTCAAACGGGGAGATCGGTTCCTCAGTGAAGTAACAGGGAGAACATACTTCAATAGACAATTTGCTAATTGCACCACGGTGGGTGTGATCTACCGCTTTAGGTGTGATTGTGGGAAGGAATACGTAGGGAAAACTAAACGCGAATTTAAGAAACGAATAGGAGACCATATTGGAGATATAAGGAATGCCAGGGATACTCCAATATCAAGGCATGTTAGGATGGAGCATGGAGGTGGATTGGATGGCTTTACCTTTAATGCCATCGAGGTTGTCCCGCCGCCGGGTAGGGGCGGGAATTGGGACAGACTCATCCTGCAGAAGGAGGCCCGATGGATTCACAGGCTTTGTACTGTGAGTCCATCTGGACTTAATGAACAATTACATTTTGGATGCTTTTTATAATGCTTCCCTCCTTGCATGCCTACTAGTCCAACAGTGTTAAATGGGCTGTCCCCCTCTGTTTTTGCCCTTAGATCTGCCCTATTCTGTCTAGCCCCTATTTTCCTGCCATGCCTATTATTCCGCAAAGGATCTGGCTTTGACTATTCACCTAATATTGGGTTTTATAATTTTGTTATCTAATTCCTATCATAGTGATCTTTAATGGGATAGGGACTCCATTTTGTAAAAAGAAACAATCCTTTCTATTGTCTCACCTTAATCCTCTTATCCCCTCTTTAATGGTTGATCTGAGTTGTTTACATTATATATAAGAATGTCTTGTCCGCAGCACACTCCTTTATCTAGAGTTTCTTCTCTCCTCTCTCTGTCTGCTGGAGAGAGGAGGGGGCGTGGCTGGTGGTGCAGATCTCCATTAGCGTTCCATTGTGGGACGCATGGGATGCGCACGCGCGGGTGCGCGTCATGGGGTAACCCGCTCACGTGACCGCATCCTCTCCCTCCGATCTGTTGGTTGGCAGTGGGCGGGAGTTGCGGCGCTGTGCGCGATTGACGTCATCGGGGAATCCCGATCACGTGACCGCGGCACGTGGAGATGCGGAAGTAGTGGCTCCAGGGCTTTTGCAATCCGCCTGAGCGTGTGCCCCCAGTGCACGAGCCAGAAGGGGTTAACCATTGGCCTCATCACAGGTGAGAGGGTGTTTAGGTACTTTTATAAAAAGGTGAACAATATGCGGGCTTCCTCTCTCCCCTATTGAATTTGCATCATAGCACTGTGGTTGCCTCTAGACCGGAGGATGGCAGACAGAGGAACATATTTGCTGCTGATATGGGGATAATGGACCTGCTCTTTATCTAGGGAGTCCAGTGGAGATTGTCCTTATCTATTACACACTGAGGCTTAAGCTAAGTATTTAATGCTGTATATTTGAACTATTGTTGTTGTTTTTTGCTCCCTGTCCCAGCATTATATATGCAATTGAACATCCTGGTGGACTCTTTAACCTGACAGGTGTGAGTCGACAGGTCTATCTCATGTTTGTTGGGACGGTGTATGTTTTTGTGGGGGCAATTGGTTCTCAGTGTGAAACGGGACTACCAACATTTGATTTTCTATTGTGGTAATTTTGAACTGACTAAATTTTCCACCCCTGAAGAACCTCATATGGATGAGGGGAAACGCGTCGGGCGTTTTTTTGGTTTTGAACCACTAGTTCATCTTTGAATGGTTTTCCTCTGGGTCATTGCACCCCATCACTGTTTCTGGTCTAATTATATTGGTGACAGTGTATCTATTTTTATGCATATTTGTGTCATTATTGTTGGTTCAAATATTGTAAATCAATCCTCGTAGTACTATCACCGAATTTGTTAGGGTCATTTAGGGCCCGGAGGGATAGTCTTCGTTGAGCGGGGGCGCCAATTGCGCAGGCCTCTAGGGCGCCGACCTCCGCGGCAAGGAAGGGGCAATCTATAGGGTGAATTAAGGGTCAGGCCCCTCCCCTGTACTTTTTTGGCAATATTATAAATTAATGTTGGGATATTCCCTTTTAAGACGTATATAAAAATAAAATTGGTAATTTTAGGAGTTTTTTGCTTATAATTTTTCACGATTTTACTTCTAAGCTATCTTTCTTGATTAAAATATATTGTGAGGTAGCGACCACCAATGTGGTAAATGGTCGCTATATGTCACAGTGGAGAAGGTACCTGCGATATCTAAACGGAAGAGGTTGCTATGGGACTTGTAGTCCACAAAGGATTCTTGCTGCACATAAGGGTCAGGTTCCCTTTAATAATCCCAAGGTGCTGTGCAGGGCTGAGAATCACAGACCTCCACCTGTGGGTGTAGCTCGAGGGGTTAAAGCAATCCAGTCTCAGAACCTGGGTGGAGTGTGTCTAGGGCAGTCTAGTTAGAGACTAGCTCTAGACTTCCAGCGTGTGTGCTGGGAGAGAGTGAGAGCAGAGCCGAGAGCTCTGCATGGAGCAACCTGTGTGGAGGCTGAGCACAGGGCTCCAATATTAAGTCCGAGTCGAGACTGAGGTGAGTGCAGCCAGACCAGGGCTGTAGGGCCGAACCTCTCCTGGAGGAGACACAGACCCAGTGGTCTGCAGAGGGCCCTGGGGCCGAGAAGGAACCTCAGCTAGAGGTGTCTTCTGGCAGGTGTCAGAGAGTGAGGAAAGTGGTTAAACTTCCTCTATGAACTTGTAATAGAGTCTGCTCTGTAAGCTGCAGAGGATGAAGCCTGGAAAAGCTCCAGGTTTGCGTGGAGCGATTATAAGTCTGTGAGTCCTCCTGGAACAGCCGAACGGGGCACCGTAAGACCGTCTCCTACGGCAAGGGGTGCCTGTGTGACGGGGACCCGTATGGACGGTGCATAACCCGGCTGTGTTCCGGGTGACTTTACATGTACAGCAAGGACAATAAAGCTGTTTGGATCGGACTATTTGAGTCACGGGGTCTTTGTAGTCCTGGGGGACCCCCACCCCGCTACATTATAGATACCATTCTAAGATAAATTTAAAAAAAAATAATTTTCAGGCCTTTCTTAAAAAACTGATGAAGAATGAAATAATAGTTTCAGGATTAAAGTTTTGTAATGACTAACCAGAGCCCAGACCTGAATCCAAATAAGAATCTGTGGGTTGACCTGAAGGCCCTGTATACAGGTAATTTGCTCTAAATGTGACAGGTTTGGAGCTACTGCATGGAAGAGCAGACAAAGCCTTACTATTATAGATGCGCCATGCTGATAGACTCCCAATCAAAATACTGACTGCTGTCATAAATTCAAAGACTACCTCAACAAAGTATGAGTTTTAGGGCTCACTAACACTCATATAACTTGGATGAATGCTGTCTGAATTTTTATTAGATTGTACTCGGATCAATATTTAACTATGGGGCAGTGCCGATCAGCAATTTTTCTAATGCCTTTTTTGCATGAAAAAAAGCATTGAATGCTGCAATTTACAAATCAGATTTGCAAATCCGATGGCACTCAATCATTCAAGTCTATGAGTGTGTGGTATTCATCGAACTGCACTCGGATGATGACAATTTCCGCAGACTCACAGAATAGAGAAGATGGATAAATTTTGTTCTCCATTATCTCCTGCCTGACAATGTGCTCCAATTCTCTCATGCGAGCGAATCGGATCACACTAAGCTGACACTCTAGTAAAGCCCTGATCACAGTTTGAACGGAGTATCGTTACCATAACTGATCCGATTCCCTCACATGAGAGAATCAACGCTTATGTGACCCGGCCTAAGGGTGGGCAAATTTTTGCAACCACATTACTGTAGTTTTTTACTATTCTTTTTCGTCCTTTTAAGATTTCTTTTATCTGTTGAATTGTACAGATAGGTGAAATTAAAGGTGGAAAGTGTTCCAACATGATAACAACCCCAAACACCTCCAAGATGACCACTCCCTTGTTAAAGAAATTGAAAAGTAACAGTAAAGGTGCTGGTCAACATTATTGCACACCCTGAAACATAAGGTGGAGGAGTGCACAGTCTCTAGCATCTACTGGCTCCATGATGTCATCATGGAGGATGGAAGGGAATCCAGTGGCTTTTGTGAAGCTTCAGTGAACTCCATGTCCAAAAGAGTTAAGACAGTGTGTGAAAATAACGGTGGCCACACAACATCTTGACCCTTTGGGCACAATTTGGTCATTTTAGTTAAGGGTGTACTTGTACCGCCCCGTGCTCGGCTGCAGCCGAGCCGCTCGGATCCAGGCTCGTTGGTGGTGGCTCGAGCGCCTCCGGACCCGGGGTTACTTTGCTCTGAAAGGGTGCTGGCGCTACTTAGGGGGGTGGTAGGTAGGTAGGTGTACGGCCGAAGTAGTGTTTGAGTTCGTGACACCACCCATGGCATGTGGTGAAGGTGTAGACACCACCACTGCGGTTACGGGGCACCCAGGGGAAATGGTGATGCAGCAAGATGTTAACCCCTCCATGGGCAGGGATGATGGCCCCGGGACCTGTTGGGGAAAGTAGCTGGGCGGTGCAGGGCGGTGCAGGGTGGTGCGCGGCCGGATGACACTGTGGTAATCACTGTTATTGACACACACAAGTCTCTGGTAAACAAAGTTGATGGTGGTCGGTGCCGTAGCCGGCTGCGTTTGGTCCCCCACCCGGTTCGGTGGTCTTTGCCTTTCTCCTGCACCGTGTAGTGTATGTGTAGACTTCCTGCACTTCTGCGACGGAAGTCCGCTCCCTGGCTTTGTGTATGTTGGAGGAGCCCGTTTGCCCGCAGACGCTGGCCCATGGGATCTCTCTGCCTGTGCGGTGGCTTTCTATCCACCTCAGTGGGCTGTTGTCTTCAGTCGGGACTTGGGTGGGAAAGGGCCTATAGTCCAGACCGCAATCAGTGAATTAACTTAGTCCAGTGGATTCTGGACCTCGTTTCAGGGTCTGAGTATCCCCCTGTGTGCTCCGGTTTCCGAGTCGGTTCCCCGGGTCGATACCGGCGGGCCACTACCCTGTCCCGGTCCACCCCAGTTCCGCCGAGCCGTCTTCCCGGCTCCTGCAGGCTAGGACACCGTCTGCCTCCTAGCCAAGGTACCAGGGCTCCGACCCAGGCACCCGTCAGACTGTCACAGGCCTGTCCTCCTCCACTCTCACTAATCTGACTGACAACTGAACTGAACTGTCTGTTTCCTGCCTCAGGCCCTCTGAACTCGGTGGGCTGGGCCAACCGCCTGGCTCCGGCCCCTGGTGTGTCCATTAAGCACTGATTGAGGTGACTAGGGTTTATGGTTTGGCTGGTGTTACCTTATGTGGGACTGGTGTTGTGCAGGGTGCTATCTGTGACTACCTGGCTAGTCCAGGGCGTCACATACTTACATTTGTTGCCAGCGGTTTTCACATTAATGGCTATATGAACTATTTAGAGATTGACATCATCAGAGAAAGCTTTGCCCTAAAGTCCCCACAGCCCCTCCTCAAATACACAGCCCTCTTCATCCAAAACCAGCTTCTCTGCCATTACAGAAGAGAAACTATCTTCTCTACTGTATCAACCACATCTCACCACCTGTGCACTTGACCCACTCCAATCGCACCTCATCCCCAACCGCACACTATAATCTTCATCCCAGCCCTAACCCATCTCTTCAACCTATCACTAATAAATGGTGTCCTCCCCTCATGCTTTAATAATGCCTTGATCACACCCCTCCTCAAAAAGCCGTCCCTTGACCCATCCCCTGTGTCAAGTTATAGCCCCATATCACTTCTCCCTTACACGTCAAAACTAATGGAACAACATTTCCATCTTGAACTGTCCTCTCGCCTCTCCTGATGCTCCATCTTTGACCAGTTACAATATGGCTTCTGACCACATTATTTAACTGAAATTGCCCTAACTAAAGTCACTAATGACCTACTAACCACTAAAGCCAAGTGACACTACTCTGCCCTCTTCCTCCTCGACCAGTCCTCTGCCTTCGACACACAGGGCCATTCCCTCCAATTAAAGATTCGCTCATCTCTTGGCATCACAAACTTGGCCCTATCTTGGATCTCTTCATACTTAACTAACAAGAAATTTAAGGTCTCACACTACTACACTAACTACTCATCTCACCCCCTATCTGTCGGTGTCCCCCAAGGTTTTGTTCTTGGACCCCTCCTCTTTTCCTTCTACACCTTAGGCCTGGGACAGCTCATAGAGTCCTACAGCTTTCAGTATTATCTCTAAGCTGATGATACCTAGATCTACCTTTCTGTACCCAATATCACCTCCTTACTAACCAAAATTCCAAAATGTCTGTCTGCTGTGTCATCATTTTTGTCTGCTCAATTTCTATATCTTAATGTGGATAAAACAGAATTTATCATTTTTCCCCCATCTCACTCAACCTATCCAACAAACCTATCAATCATAGTCAATGGCTGCTCACTCTCCCCAGTCCCGCAATCCCGCTGCCTTGGTGTAATCCTTGACTTTGCTCTCTATTTCAAGCCACATATCCAAGCTCTTTCCACCTCCTGCTGACTCCAACTCAAAAATATTTCCAGGATTCATGCATTTCTTATCCAAGATTCTGAAAAAACTCTAGCGCATGCCCTAGTCATCTCCCGCCTTGACTACTGCAAACACCTGCTCTGTGGCCTCCCTTCTAACACTCTTGCACCCCTACAATCTATCCTAAACTCTGCTGCCCGACTAATCCACTTCTCCCACCACTATTCCCTGGCCTCGACACTCGGCCAATCCCTTCACTGGCTTCCCATTGCCCCAAAATTCCAGTTCAAAACCCTAACCATGACCTACAAACCCATCCACAACCTGTCTCCTCCATACATCTGTGACCTAGTCTCCCTGTACTTAACTGTATGCAACCTCTGATCCTCACATGATCGCCTTCTCTCCTCCCATCTTATCTCCTCTTCTCACAATGGCATACAAGATTCAAGCCTACAACCTGAAGTCCACTATACATGACCAGCTCTGACCTCACCTACTGAATCCTCACCCATCCACTGTAGACTGTGAGCACTTGTGAGACTGGACCTCCCTCCTACTATACCAGTCTGTGCCTTGTATTAATAATGATTGTTGTACTTATTTTTATGTATACCCTTTTCACATGTAAACTCCCTGGAATAAATGGCGCTATAATATTAAATAATAATAATAATTTAGAGGTCACACCAAATTTACACTGTTATACAAGCTGTACACTGACTACTGTACATTGTATCAGTGTCAGATCTTCAGTGTTGTCCCATAAAAAGATATAAAACATTTTTTACAAAAATATGTGGGGTGTACTCACTTTTGTGATATACTGCAGATGCGTAGGAAGATGTCTTATAATTCTGATATTCATCAAAGGTTGGGAATATGAAGGGGAAATCTAATTACTTTACTAAATCCTGCTTTAATAAACTAAATATATTAAATATATTTTATTGCAAAAGTTCATTTCATGTCAGCAGAACATTTTACTGTTCTCCCTGAGATTCTGGAATCAGATGACAGATTGACCATAGTTTCACTAAAAAGCATGTGTTATGTATCTAGAAAATATAACTCTTTATACACTGTGTACAGAATTATTAGGCAAGTTGTATTTTAAAGGATTTTTTTTATTATTGATCAACAACTATGTTCTCAATCAACCCAAAAGACTCATAAATATCAAAGCTTAATATTTTTGGAAGTTGGAGTGGTTTTTTTTTTTAGCTTTGGCTATCTTAGGAGGATATCTGTTTGTGCAGGAAACTATTACTGTGCAGAATTATTAGGCAACTTAATAAAAACCAAATATATTCCCATCTCACTTGTTTAGTTTCATCAGGTAAACCAATATAACTGCATAAAATTGATAAATAAACATTTCTGACATGCAAAAACAGAACCCAAAAAATTAGTGAGCAATATAGCCACCTTTCTTTATGATGACACTCAACAGCCTACCATCCATAGATTCTGTCAGTTGATTGATCTGTTTACGATCAACATTGCGTACAGCAGCCACCACAGCCTCCCAGACACTGTTCCGAGAGCTGTACTGTTTTCCCTCCCCGTACATCTCACATTTTATGAGGGACCACAGGTTCTCTATGGGGTTCAGATCAGGTGAACAAGGGGGCCATGTCATTATTTTTACCTCTTCCTTTCCTGGCCAGCCACGCTGTGGAGTAGTTGGATGCATGTGATAGAGCATCATCCTGCATGAAAATCCTGTTTTTCTTGAATGATACCAACTTCTTCCTGTACCACTGCTTGAAGAAGTTGTCTTCAAGAAACTGGCAGTAGGTCTGGGAGTTGAGCTTCACTCCATCCTCAACCCGAAAAGGTCCCACAAGTTCATCTTTGATGATACTAGCCCATACCCCACCTCCACCTTGCTGGTGTCTGAGTCGGAGTGGAACTCTCTGCCTTTTACTGATCCAGCCTCTGGCCCATACATCTGGCACATCAAGAGTCACTCTCATTTCATCAGTCCATAAAACCTTTGAAAAATCAGTCTTAAGATATTTCTTGGCCCAGTCTTGACGTTTTATCTTATGTTTCTTGTTTAAAGGAGGTCGTTTTTCAGCCTTCCTTACCTTGGCCATGTCCCTGAGTATGGCACATCTTGTGCTTTTTGACACTCCAGTAACGTTGCAGCTTTGAAATATGGCCAAACTGGTGGCAAATGGCATCTTGGCAGCTTTACGCTTGATTTTCCTCAATTCATAGGCAGTTATTTTGCGCCTTTTTTGTCCAACATGCTTCTTGCGACCCCGTTGGCTATTTGCCATGAAATGCTTGACTGTTCGGTGATCACGCTTCAAAAGTTTGGCAATTTCAAGACTGCTGCATCCCTCTGCAAGACATCTCACCATTTTGGACTTTTCAGAGCCCGTCAAATCTCTCTTCTGACCCATTTTGCCAAAGGAAAGGAAGTTGCCTAATAATTAAGCACACCTTATATAGAGTGTTGATGTCATTACACTACACCCCTCCTCATTACAGACATGCACATCACCTGATTTACTTAATTGGTAGTTGTCTCTCAAGCCTATACAGCTTGGAGTAGGACAACATGTATAAAAATTATCATGCGATCAAAATACTCATTTGCCTAATAATTCTGCACACAGTGTAAAGTGAAATGTGTAAAAGTTCTGCTGTATTTTGTGTCAATATTTTGACAATACAATGTTTTGTATCATTGTGCCAAATATACTGTACATACATATATTACAATAAAAAACAATTAAAACAGGTTGTTCTACCCATATTCAGATTATACAGTATATATCTATATAGGAGTATCCATCATTGTCAGCAAAGAGAGATGATTAATTTGACCAGTAATAAACTTAATATGTTTTGAATTTGCCAAAAAAATTGGGATTTTGGCGAACTTGATTAACAAATATCCAACAAAATGGCAAACAGCTTTTTTGAGAAAATTAAAAAAAAACCACCTGTATTACGCTCCCCCCTGACTCGAGACCTCAAAGGATAATAGTGCCAATCGGAGAACTTTTGATTTAGATCATGTTTATTAGGAACCAATGTGAAATTAAACAAACAAAATATGACTCAAAGGTGATAACTAGTGCTGAATGGACCCGGACTGTTATAGTCTGGATCCGCGCGGTTTCAAAGATGTCTGAGTGCTGGACTCGGACCCGGGATTCCGGGAGCATGATCCAGATCCAGCACTGGGGAAATTAAAGAAAATATAAAGAAAACAAGAATTTAAAAAAAAAAAAAGAAAACAAGAATTAAGCGAGAGTTTCATACTTACAGAGACTCTGTGTCATGGTGACAAACTTCTCTTCTGCTTCCGAGTCGCACATTCACTTCCTGTACTACGCAATAGGCTCATCACATACACACAGCTTTTCGTGCTTTTCCCGCCCACCGGCCGTACTGTTGTCTGTGATTGGTTGCAGTTAGATGCGCCCCCAGACTGTGACAGCGTCTGCCTACAGTCATTGCTCATCGCGGCTCAGTCATTGTCTACACTCACAGCCGGGGGTCATGCTCTATGGCCGCTCACTGTGAGATGTAGCAGTGCTCGAAGTGGCGTGGGACCTTGTGTGGATTACGCCAAATCTGGAGGGGTGTGTTGGGGGTTAATAATGTGGTGAAAGAGGATGTGTTTTTGTATTTTATTCCAAATAAAGGATTTTTCTCTGTGTTTGTACTTATTTAGTTTTATTTATAGGTTAATGATGCAGGTATCTCATAAATGCCTCTGCCATCACAAACCTAGGGTTTAGTAGCAGCTGTGCACTGTTATTAATCCATACTATTACCACGATTGCCACCACACCAGGGCAACAGGATTATTTAAATAAATAATTAAAAAACAAATCACGTGCTGTCCCCCCCCAATTTTGATACCCAGCCAAGATAAAGCCAGCTGGTGGCTGGAATTCTCAGCCCACAGCTGGCTTTATCTTGGCTGGGTATCAAAATTGGGGGGGACAGCACGTGATTTGTTTTTTAATTATATATTTAAATAATAATAATAATAATAAAATTAATACTGGTATCAGAATATGAGGACCCTGCGCCGATTGTTTTATTTATTTATTTATATATTTATTTTTATACCACCCTAGTGACCCGCAGACACTTGCACTGCTTTCCCTGCCCACCAGCCGTCCTGGCTCCTGTGATTGGTTGCAGTCAGCTGACATGCTGCCACTCAGGGTGACAGCACGTCTTACTGCAACCAATTACAAGTGTCGGTGGGTGGGCAAAGTAATGAATATTCCATTGTCAGCTGTGGAAGGGAAAGTGAGTCGACCATGAGGGTTTTCGGTAGGGGTACTCTGGCGCCGGGACTATGGATACTTTACTCTCGATGGGGTTATCACAGGTGGTCGGTCCCGGCTTCGTGCCCTGGGCGCTCACTCTGCGGCTGTGGAATGGGGTTCAGGGATTATTTTGGGGATATACGTGACGCCACCTGTGGTGTCTGGTAAGCGGGATATACCAGCGCTGCCCGCCGCCAACCTCTGAGGTGATGGTGACGGCAGCTAAAGATCTCTCAGCTCCCCACAGGTGGAGATTTCTTACCTCAGGGTGGCGGGTCGCTGACCAGGAGGGAAGCGACCGAGCGGTGATGGCTGCCTTTTCTGACTTCGCAGGGTCCTGTCGAACAGCGGAGAGATGAAACACCGAGTCCACATCAGCTTAAACAAGTCCTTTTTACTGGCATCTGGTTTGTTTTGCACAGTTCACAGCAGCAACAGTTCGGTTACCAGAAGGCCAATGGTCACAAGTGTCGGAGGAGATTTGATGACAGAGACTCTCTCTGAGGTAACCTTTCTTTGTGTCTTTCTCGGTCTCTGCTCTGAGGGCTCTGTGAGTCCCTCTTTAACCCACTCGTTAGTCTCGTCACTGGTTTTCGCAGGGGTCTGATGCTGCACGATTTCTTTATCTATCCCGCAACAGCGTCGTGGACTTGGCTTGGGGTTAGTAGTCAGACTCTTGATGGGTACCGGGACTCTTCTTATTTAAGATCCCAGGTTAACGGTCAATGGTTTTGGGGATAAACCTGACAAACCTCCTCGGTCCCATTATACCGGTGTCGTCCTGAACTCTTCAGCCGGCTGTCGCCAGACCTAAAGTGTCCCCTTTCCGTCTGGGTTACCCCTTTTCCAGTGTCTTTCTTTTCTTTCGGGGTACCCTCGCTCAGGACGTTGGGCCTATGTTTTTTCTAGCCCTTCTTTCAGTCATCAATTTACTCTCATCTCTTCTTGTCACTCCTTACTGACTGACTGTTAACTCCCTAACTGTCACCCAGTCGTCCTGGCAACCACGTCGTGTCTCACGCTCAGCTAGGCTCCACCCCCCTATGGACCTACTATATAAACAGTCCCAGGAATATGAAGGTAGGGGCTGCTGAGTCAATGTTACTCAATCTAATATAAGACTCTGAATTTCCTCTCTCTTTCACCTGTGACCAAAGGGCACTGCACCTTGATGTTAAGGTGCTGTATTCCCCTGTAGCGCCTAACCACAGGGGCGCTACAAAAGCGTGACCCGGAAGCAGCTTGCTACCATGACCCAGCCTCGGTGAGTACACCGTATGCGCTCCTACCCCCCTATCCCTTCCACCAACATCTTTAATCTCCAAATTCTGGTCCCCATAGACTTGTATGGGTACTGGATTCCGGAGTAGATACGGCTTTTTTTTTAAATTTTGCAGAGACCCGCCAGTCGCAGTTTTTTGCAAGTTTGACCTGCTCTAGTGATAACTAAATTCTAACGTAGATCTGGAACTGTCCAGAACAGGGGTCGGGAACTTATGGCTTTAGGCTACTTTCACACATCTGGTTTGAGCAGTGCGGCTCAATCCGGCTGTGAAACCTTTGCAACGGATGCGGCGAAAACACCTCATCCTTTGCATAAGTTTTTACATGCGGCCCGTCCGTTTTTTTCCGGTTGCGACATGCTACTGAGCATGTGCAGTGGAAGAAACCGCATGCGGCGGCCGGATGCATTTTTTTCCGCATCGCGCCGCATCCGGCGTCCATAGGCATGCATTGAAAAATGCGCCGCAGCGGCCGGATGCGGCGCGATGCGTTTTTTTTGCCGGAGCAAAAAACGTTCCAGGCAACGTTCCATCCGGCTGCGGCATCGGCTAAATCTGCCACATGCGGCAAAAACTGGTCGAACGCAAGCCCATGTGGCACAATACGGCACTAATGTAAGTCTATGCAAAAAAAAACGCAACCGGCAGCAAAAAAACGGTTGCGGTTTTTCTGCAAAGCACCGTATTGTGCCGCAGAACAAAAACCGGATGTGTGAAAGTAGCCTTAGATGGATGCATCTGGCTTGCAGAAAAATCTTTAAATAAAAAAATACCGTATATTCTGGTTTGTAAGACGCACTTTTTTCCCCCAAAACTAGAGGAAAAATGGGGGTGCGTCTTACAAACCGCATATGGCTTACCAGGGCAGCAGTGGAGGCACAGGGTCGGCGATAATGGTGCGGGCTTGTGGGGTGTCACGGCGGCGGGCACCATTGATCTGTTGGTGGGCTGCTTTGAATCTACCACAGTTGACAAGATCGACTACAAGCAAATGGCCATGGAGGTGGCGTGTGCGTAGGTAGGACTCCACGGCTATTTTCTTGAAGTCCATGTCATCTATCTGCGCACGCGCCACTGCCACTTTCTTGCAGTTGATCTTGTCAAATGCGGGAGACTTAAAGCAACCCACCAGCAGATCAATGGTGCCAGCCGCCGTGACACCCCTCAAGCCTGCAGCAGTATTGCCGACCCTCCGCACACAGACCCTCTTGAGCCGCGACAACCCCTCCTCCGTGCCCACAGCATCACCTACCCTGCCTCCTGGGACCTTACACCACCGCCGCTCTCCCTGGTGAGCATGGCTCTCACGGAATTACATTTTAAAATATGTGGCGTTCATAGCTCTCTCAGCCAAAAAGATTCCCAAACCCTGGTCTAGAATTACAGTCATAGATCTGCATCAATCAAATATTAAATCAAGACAAGAATGTGTTGAAGTAAAAATTATTTATTGTGTAGAATTGAAAAAAAGAAATGTGTCTATGTAATCTGAAATACTCTGAGCTGAAATGTCTTGCACCTTTGAGATAGTTTTAATTCTCTTGTGTTCTGGACGGGCTAACAGTGCACAACATGACCTGTAGAGGGCGGCATCACATAACACTTCAAAATTTAACAAGTCAATAGAACTGGTGTATTGCAATGTAAATCAGGGTATTATTAGTTTCTGCTACTATCACACTTGAGTCTTCCAAGAGCTTAGGAAAAAAATACTGTTTAGCCCTGTGTGGATTTATAGATTAACAACTGTTGTTGTTATTATTATTATTTAGCATAGCAAAATCCTTCTTAGCGCTAAACATCATGTAAAGTAGATATAATTTGCTTTGAAAGGGATCCGACAGGTCACCCATGTCCCCTAAACTCCATTTGCATATTCCTTTAAAAATATTCTGCCTAAAGGGTGCTTTACACGCAACAACATATCTAACGATATGTTGTCGGAGACACGTATTTCGTGAAGCACATCCGGCATCGTTAGCGACGTCGTTGCGTGTAACAGCTACGAACGTTTGTTAACGATCAAAAATACTCACCTAATCGTTGATTGTCTCAGATATGGCTTTTTCTTTGCCACTCTGCCCTGAAGGCCAGCATCCCGGAGTCACTTCTTCATTGCAGATGTTGATGCTGGCGTTTTGTGGGTACCATTTAAAGAAGCAACCAGTTGAAGACCTGTGAGGTGTTGATTTCTCAAACTAAAGACTCTAATGTACTTGTCTTGTTGCTCAGTTGTGCAGCGGGGCTTCCCACTTCTCTTTCTACTCTGGTTAGAGCCTGTTTGTGCTCTCCTCTGAAGGGAGTAGTACACACCGTTGTAGGTAATCTTCAGTTTCTTGGCAATTTCTCCCATGGAATATCCTTAATTTCTAAGAACAAGAATAGACTGTCGAGTTTCACATTAAAGTTCTCTTTTTCTGGCCATTTTGAGAGTTTAATGGAACCAACAAATGTAATGCTCCAGATTCTCAACTAGCTCAAAGGAAGGTCAGTTTTATAGCTTCTCCAATCAGCAAAACTGTTTTCAGCTGTGCTAACATACTTGCACAAGGGTTTTCAAGGGATTTCTAAACATCCATTAGCCTTCTAACAGTTAGCAAACACAATGTAACATTAGAACACTGGAGTGGTGGTTGTTGGAAATGGGCCTCTATACACCTGTGTAGATATTGCATTCAAAACCAGACATTTGCAGCTAGAATAGCCATTTACCACATTAACAATGTATAGAGTGTATTTTTGTTTAATTTAATGTTAGCTTCATTGAAAAAAAAATGTGTTTTTCTTTCAAAAATAAGAAAATATCTAAGTGACCCAAAACCTTTGAACTGTAGTGAATACTAGGATGGGGGACATATTTACCAGGAAGGGACCCAGGATGGAGGAAATTAGTACAGGATTGGGGATATTACTACATAACAGAAGGAGGGGAAACACTTATCTCATTATAGGATTTAGACAGCTATAAGACTCTTTACATCTGACCAACATGCAGGGTAGGGGCCCATGGGACTCTGGATACGCCACTGCTGTCAGGTTATGTAAAAGTTATGTGACCAAGAATAAAGGTGCGAGGTGCTTTGTCAAAGAAAATCACAATCACTCCACAATCACCCAACTTCAACCCAATTGACCACAGAGTGAATGCAAAGCAGTCAACAAGTGTTCAGCACTTTTGGGAAATCCTTCAAGCCTATTAGAAAGTAATTCCAGGTAACTACCTGATGAAGATGATTGCGAAAAAATTTCAAAGGTGTGTAGATTTGTCATCAAAGCAAAAGGAGAGTGCTTTGAGGAATCTAATGTTTACAACATATTCTGGTATGTTTCACATGTGTTACTTTTCTTCTTGTTTCCATATGTGCACCTACTTAGTTTTGCTGCCTTCAGTCTGAATCCATAATGTGCACATTCCAAGAGTACCAGTATACTGCCACATCATGACCACTACCATTACTACTATATACAGTGTCTTGAAAAAGTATTCATAGCCCTTGAACTTTACCACATTTTTTCACATTACATCTACAGAAATAAATGTATTTTCTTGGGATTTTATGTGATATACCAACAATACATAGTAAGTTATATATAGTATTTGTGAAGTGTGAAGCACACACAATGACACATGGTTTTCTAAATAATTTAAAAATATAAATCTGAAAATTGTGACATATATATGTATTCAGTATAATCTGCTACCCTTATATAAAATTCTGAGCGACTACTTACTGTACCTCCAGAAGTCACCTAATTAGTAAATTCATGCCACCTGTGTGTGATTTATTCTCAGTATAACTACAGCTGCACTGTGAACGCCTCAGAGGTTTGTTTGAGAACATTAGGGACCAAACAGCATCATAAAACCAAGGAACTCACCACACAAGTCAGAGATACAGTTGTGGAGAAGAGTAAACCAGGATACGGTTAAAAAAAATAGTTCAAGCTCTGAACATCTGAGGGAGCACTGTTCAATGCATCATCCATAAGAAAAAAGTGTATAGCGCCCCCCAGCTGAGACCCAGGAGATCACGATCCTTGACATTTTTTCCAGTCCCCAGTCGTGTGTTCGCCGTTATACATCATATAAGGTGATAATGTAAAAGTAAATTATAGGACCATTAAAAAATGGTCAAACATTTCAGATGGGAGAGAATTGTCCTTCCCCAGTCCCCCCGGCCTCCCGGTGTGGCCAAACTCCCACCCTGGCACTCATCTCCTACTTATCTTCTAAAATAGTGGGTGCATGAGTTTGGCACCCGCCAAAACACTCCTTCTCCTCTAATTTCTCTCACATCTGACATACAAAAGTCCTCCACAGGTCTCCCTATCTGACTCCATGTCACTCCCTGTCCACCTCCAGCTCCCCCACGGTACTATCATGAGCGTTGAGTGCTCCACAGCCCCTCCTTCTCCTCTTCTTATGTAAAAATGGTGGGTGCATGTGCAGAGAGCAACAGATGAATAGAGGATTAGCTGCCCCATTATCGCCCAGTGCTGTTTATGCCTGCAAAAATGTGAGAAATGTTGTCTCTATCTTAATATATATGGAACTAACTGAATATGCCCCCTGCCTCCGCAGTGATGGGTATGCCTCCAAGCCCTCCTCAGTGATGCCTATGTCTCTCAGCCTCCTCAGTGATGTTAATGCTCCAGCCTCTGCAGTGATGTCTATGTAACAGAGTGTCCCTCTCCCGCCTTTGCTCATGGTGTAATAGTCTATCTCTCCATGACTGTCCTGTATGTACTACTGGTGGGGGATTGTTTGTTCTTCTCAGCATGGGACTTCTAAAGTCCATTCATGTATCAAGTGTCCAGGCGGAGTTGGACTCTTCTGCCCACCTAAGGGGCTGATCCCAGGAGGGAAGAACAATGAGACCCATGTTAGTTCAGTTAGTTGGATCTCGGCTGGAGAAGGACTAGGATCTATAGCTGAGGCTGGATCCTAGGGCCTGTGTATGGACTATTACAGACTGGAGATCAGTGGCCACGTGGGATTGTGTTTTGTTGCTCACCCTGTTGGACTCAAGGAACTCATATAAGGACCATTGCCATATTTTCCCTGGCGTTAGAATACCGGGAGACGCCCCTGGATCTTTTGTTTTGTTGTGGACTCCTTGCAGACTTTAAGGATCTATATTTATGTTTGGTGCTTTATCTTGTGGTTCCAATAAAGCCCTTTGGATTGTTCCTTGGCCTGGCGTCCCTTACTGCTCTGCCGCATACCCCGTTAGAGTCTATGCCTCTCAACCTTCCCAGTAATGTACATGCTTCAGCCTTTGTAGTTATGCCTATGCCCCAATCCTCCTCAGTGATACACATGCTCCAGTCTACGTAATGATGTCTATGCACCCCAACCTCCCCTTCTAAATTTGCCTCAGCCCCTCTTGTTATGTATATACTATAGCCCCCATGTCTCATATGTTGTATATGCCCCCAGAATCTCCTGTGAAGTGTATACAGCAGTCCCAGCTTTTCCTATGGGATGTATATGCAGTAGTTCCAGCAACCAAACCAAACTCGTATAAGGTATTTCCAGCAGTCTCAGTGTCTACTATAGGATGTATGTACAGCAGTCTCAGTGTCTACTATAGGATGTATGTACAGCAGTCTCAGTGTCTACTATAGGATGTATGTACAGCAGTCTCAGTGTCTCCTAGGTGATATATACAGCAGTCTCAGTGCCTCCTCTGTGATGTACAGCAGTCTCAGTGTCTCCAAAGTGATGTATATACAGAAGCCCCAGCATCTCCTTTGTGATGTATTTGATTTGCCAAACTTATCACAAAGAGTTGACTGGGGGTCTGTATGTAGGGGAGACAGGACAACAGCTCAGGACAAGGATGAATTCTCACCGCCACACAATTAGAGAAAAAAGGATGGATCTACCTGTGGCCAAACATTTTTGTAACCCAGACCACAGCATCATGGACATGAAATTGCTGGTATTGAAAGGAAACTTCAAGTCCCAGAGAGACAGGAGACTATGGGAGTACAAACTTATGATGACCTTTGACACATTCAGAGAAGGAATGAATGTGTCTCATGGATTCATGTCTTTTTACATCAGTTAAAAGATGTGCTCCTCTGACCATCCGAGCATGTCACAGCCCTGGACCAGACCCTTATCAAAGGACAATAAAACTTTCACACTGAACTGCAGCAGTATTTATGGCTAGAACAGCTTGTCCCCCTGCCATAGAGATAGTTCTGTTTCATATAACTTGTTCTTTTTTTTTTTTTTTTTTTTTTTTTTTTTTACTGCACTATTCTAAGTCCTGTTGTGTATAAATATGTGACTCTTCAGATTTTGTGTTATACCATGCCTGATGAAGAGACCTGAGTAGTCTCGAAAGCTTGCAATTATTACCATCTTTTCAGTTAGCCATTAAAAGGTATCAACCACTGAGGACTCTCTGTTCTTTTAAACAATTTTTAGAATATAGGGATCATGTCAAGAAGTAAAGATTTTTTTTTGTGTACTTGAAAGCTCATGAAACTTCACTCTAATGATACATTTACTATTCCTCTTAAATCTTAATATATAATCAACCTACAACTGCTCATGGTCCAAAATGCTGTTGTTTTGGACCCTCAGAAATAATTCTGAATATCATTTTAATCCCATGTTATTATTCAATACCTTAATATATTTAGCTTTGTCCCAGTGCTGGAGCTAAAGGAGCTAATCATAAATTTTGTGCTAATTGCAACAGCCACTAGGGGGAGCACACTGCATATGGGTTAGAGAGCTGCCAGATGGTTCAATGTTTGTACAAATCCATATGGAGTGAGCTCCCTCTTTTGGTAGATATAGACAGCCATCATTTTTTTCATACAGCTTTATGAAGGGAAATTGGGGAGTGAGACTTAATGGGAGTTCCCAGGTTTGGGGCACACGTCTGAAGTGATGTAATGAGGGCCCTCGCTTTGTCGAGCAAGTCACGGAATCAGACGGACCTAGTGGGTAAACCAGAGAAGGATGTTTATTGAATGGAGCGGCAGATATACCCTGCCGGGCGGCTGAAGATAAGGAAAATAGGGAAACAAGAGTAAAGGCTCCGTCAGACACAACAAGATCGCTAACGAGATTGTTGCTGAGTCACGGTTTCTGTGACGTAGCTGTGGCACCCCAGGGTTGCCACACAAAGGGTTAACTCCCCACACACAACACCAAGACCTCCTGGCCAGAAGGGGGAGACCAAGCTGCTCCCCTGTATATTCTTGTGGGTATCGGAAATGGTCAGTAGTTTCAGTTTGGGAGTTCAGTGCAGAGCACTGAGGAGAAAGGATCTCTGCAGGTTGGAAGCTGGCTTTAGCTCACCTCAGGATCCACTGACCAATTCCAGGCCTAGCTGAGGGTCTGAGGGAAGGAGACAGAGGACACAGAGGAACATTCCTGGGAGACAGAGCATTGCAGAGCTCATCCCAGTGGAGCACACAGAACGGATGCTGGATCCGAGACTGCAGGTTACATACTGTACAGTTACCACCAGAGAAGTGAGGATTCCACATTCTCTATCTGTACCACAGACACAACAACAAACGCAGAGTTCAGGAACATACTAGGAAGGACTCGAGTTGCCTGTCAGGTCGGTACCTAGGAGCAGAGCAGAGCCGGCTGCCTAGTTCACACAGCAGCAGGGCCACAGACACACAGTGCAGGCAAGGAAGCCAAAACGGCCCGGCTGGGTGGGAGAAACCCTGAACCCCTCACAGACTCCGTGGACAGTACTCTGCTGAATACCATCATCAGTAAAGGACAAAGAAACTGAAAAACCGTGAGTCTGCCTGTTTATTGTGCTCGTGTCCTGCACTCCCCCCATAAACTAACACACTGCCCCGGGGAAAAGGCTCTACCCGTGGGGAGCCGTCCCATCTCAAGCTGCCTTCCATCACCCCCGGAGGTTCTGCAGCAGCGGTGGTCATCTCTGATCACATTCCACAGGTGTCGTCACGAACATAACCCCCCTTTTTATTGTGGAACCAGGGAGCACGGACCGGGTCACGACACCGTGATCCCCTTTCCAGAAGCAACCCCTTGGCCCGGTTCTGGGTATCCCCTTAACCCCTGGCGACACATAGCAACGATCTTGCCAGTGATCTCGTTATGTGTGACACCTACCAGGGATCAGGCTCCTGCTGTGAGATCGCTAGTCAATGCCGAATGATCCAGATTATTTTCTTCAAAGGCGATGTCCTGCTGGGCAGGACAAATCGCTGTGTTTGACGCTTATCCAACAACCTCCTAACAGGGTCGTAAGATATATAACGATCCGCCGAGATCGTTATACAGTCGCTCATCGTTACTGCGTCGTTGGTAAGGTCTGACTGTGTGACATCTCACTAGCGACCTCCCAGCGACTTACCAGTGATTCTTATCAGGTCATATCGTTGTCGGGATCACTGGTAAGTCGTTGTGTGTGACTGGGCCTTCAGAACAAAGATTCTAATTACAGTCTTGTATATATTAGCTGAGGCAGCAAGGTTAGGTTGCCACAACTAGTACAATAAACAGTGAAAATGCAACTAGCAATACAACGTTATACACAAACTACGCTATACACTACGTGACTGGCCTCCACTAAAAGAGGCCGTGCGGATACCGCACTCTCACTATGGAGGCCTATCCTGGTTCTCTCACCGTCGAACCCGGGTACTCACACACGTATCCGTCCGCAGGTCGTCCGCTCCGAGGATAAGTGTACCGCCCCGCGCTCGGCTGCAGCCGAGCCGCTCGGATCTAGGCTCGTTGGTGGGTGGCTCGAGCGCCTCCGTACTTGGGGTTACTTCGCTCTGAAAGGGTGCTACTTAGGGGGGGTGGTAAGTAGGTGTACGGCAGAGCCGTGTTTGAGTTCACGACACCACCCACGGGATGTGGTGAAGGTGTAGATACCACCGCTGCACTTACGGGGCACCCGGGGGAGATGGTGATGCAGCAAGATGTTAAACCCTCCGTGGGCAGGGATGATGGCCCCGGGACCTGTTGGGGAAAGAGAGAGTAGCTGGGTGGTGCAGGGCGGTGCGCAGCCGGATGGCACTGTTGTACTGACTGTTATTGACACACAAAAGTCTCTGGTAAACAAAGTTGATGGTGGTCAGTGCCCGCAGCCGGCTGCGTCTGGTCCCCCACCTGGTTCGGTGGTCTTTGCCTTTCTCCTGCACCGTGTAGTGTATGTGTACACTGCCTGCGCTTCAGTGATGGGAGTATATGTGTATATGTCGGGAGAGCCCGTTTGACCGCAGATGCTGGCCCATGGGATCTCTCTGCCTGTGCGGTGGCTTTCTATCCCCCTCGGTGGGCTGTTGTCTTCAGTTGGGACTTGGGTGGGAAAGGACCTATAGTCCAGACCGCAATAAGTCAATTAACTCAGTCCAGTGGATTCTGAACCTCGTTTCGGGGTCTGAGTACCCCCTGTGTGCTCCGGTTTCCAGTCGGTTCCCCAGGTCGGTACCGGCGGGCCACTACCCTGTCCCGGTCCACCACGGTTCCACTGAGCCATCTTCCTGGCTCCTGCAGGCTATGGCCACCGTCTGCCTCCTAGCCAAATGTGCCCGGGCTCCAACCCCAACACCTGTCAGACTCCTTCACTCCTCACTCACTCCTGTCACTAATCAGACTCTGTGTTTCCTGCCTCAGGCCCTCTGAACTCCTCGGTGGGCATGGCCAACCGTCTGGCTCCACCCCCTTAGTGTGTCCATCAAGCACTGAGGGAGGTTACTAGGGTTTATGGTTTGGCTGGTGTTACCTAGTGAGGGACTGGTGTTGTGCGGGGCGCTATCTGTGACTACCTGGCTAGTCCAGGGCATCACATAAACAATCTGGAAGTGCTCTCTCTGCTACAGAAGGGCGATGAAGGACTCTCCTCTCGACCACACTGGACAGCTGGGTTCGTCAGGTACGAAGTTCTAGCAGGCCAGATTCTGTCTCTATTTTCTCTGCCTTCTCTCAGCATGAACTTGCAATTCTCCTAGTCATTTCCTGTTTGTTATTTCCCAGAGCCCAATCAGACCAAATTAGCTCAGGCAGCAGGGGGGAAGTCCGGGCTAAACCATTATCCCCTGCTGATTAGCCAGTCCCTTAAGGCTATATTGCAACACATACAGGAAGCACGGAAGCAACGTCCACAGTAGGGGCTGCAAACATCTACACGTCTACTTTATGTTACTACAGACTTGCGAATCCTAACAGTGCACAGTGTACATGCTGTCAGGATTCTCCTTTGTCTGCACCAGGAGCAGGCACGTGACTGCATGTATGCAATTTGCATACATGCAGTCACATGCCAAAAAGATGTGTCTGCCATCGCTCAATAAAGGTAAATTTAGCAAGAGCGGACACATCTAGTCGCACTGTGGCCAGAAGTATGAATATCGGAAAAGAGTGGGCGAATTTTCAGCACCCAGTAAATATCATATAAAATTTGTATTGTGCTTTGCTGATGCATTTCTAAGTTGCTGCATTGATGTATAGAGTATATAGTGAAAACTATTGCGAGCTGCAATTGTTTTGATAAAGAAAAGGGTTAGCAATTAGTGGGAAGCTCAGGGAGAGATTTTACTATATAAACTAAACCATGTGCTATACCGGCGTTATCAAGCTGATTCTATACATACCTTTAGTTATGAGATCGGATGTAAAATTTCTAATACAGGCAAGTAAGACTTGTGAAATGCACTGTTGTTTGATTGATAGGTGCTGCAGAATATCTAATAGATGGGTCGGGTTTTGCTAGTTATTCCCATCCCCGTCTGCTGTCTGTCCTTCCTCGCCCCTGTCCTTCCTCCCTCCTTCCTCCCCTGTAATAACAGACACAGGGGGTGGAAGGACAGGCAGCAGACAGGGCGGGAATAACTAGCAAAACCCAACCCACCTATTAGATATTCTGTAGCTGCTATCAATCAAATAACAGTGTGTTTCACAAACTTTACTTGCCTGTATTTCAGAAAGTATACATCCAAGCTGACAACTAAATGTGTCACCCAGGGCTATGGGAAATTCAGTGCCAGGCGGTGTTTTGCTGGGAAGATGTCACTGGGTGGCCGTTGCCCGATTCCGTGACCCTGGGGATGCTTTTTAAGAGGGGTATATTTACAGAGGAGATTAGATAAAAGTTTATATTGTGACGCCACTTGCGGGTTGCAGCTATTTAGTGGAGCCACCGCTGCATAGTTCTCACTACTGGGGCTGGTGTTGGTGGCAGCCTGGATGTTGGGCCCTCCACGTGAACCCTGGGGGGTCGGTTCCTTTGGTCCTGTTTTCCGGTTCTCCTGTTGCTACTGTGTCCCGAACTTTAAGGTCAGTGAGGTCCTAGATGGTCCCCTCACTGTGCAGATTTTATCAGGTCTGCCTGGAGCATTTGCCTGACCTAGGATTCTGTACCCCGTTGGTGCTATGGTTCCAGGAGTACTCCACTGTACTCCACCGGCAACCAACCGCTTGGGCCCTAAGGTCACTGTCACACTCCTGTCAGTGCTTCCTCTCACTCTCACGGTCACTGACCAACTCCTTGTCCCCTCCAACCTGGTTGTCATCTCGTAGACTGGATCAGCTCCACCCCTGGGTGGCCCTCCACTGGGTCCAACCCTAGTCTGTCCCAAGTGCTTTGGGGAATTTTGGGAAAAACAGGGATTAACTGGAATGTTTGGTTGTTACCGGCACTGGTCTTCTGGGTCCCTGGGGGGCAGGCCCTGCATCCTGGTGGGGAAGCAGTACCTTGTAGCTCCCTGATGGCTTCAGGGGTGCTACATAAAGGCATGTTTAGAATCAGCATGATAGAGCCAGTATAGCACTGGCTTTAGTTTCGCACCCCAACCGATCAGATACTGATGACCTATCCTATGTATAGACCAAGTCCTGGACCCGGACAACCTCTTTAAAAAATATTGTGAAATTCTAAATTAATTTATTAGTTGACTTTCTTTGTTCATCCATTGGTTATAAGCCAAAATACATGAGATTAAGATGAGGACATAAGTAATGGAATACGACTAATCGGTACATAGGTAATTCCACATTAAGCCGCTTACTATGTGTTTTCCTTTGATGTCAGTACTGAGGCGTTTTAACAGATAGTTACCAGCAGCATTCTCTATAAACAGCTGCCACGAGAGCCCCGAAATGTTTATTGAATTCCAAATACTTTCTCGTGGCCTCTGGTATGCTCGAAGTTCAGAATTTCTCTCCTTTAATCTGTCTTTTGCTTTTTACAAGAACACTCTGCTCTGTCAGATTATATCAACATATTACAGCAACATCATAAATTTAGTAATAAAAATGGAACACAAATGATATCACCGAGGTGTAACTGGAGCGTTATGTTAGGGCTGAAGATAAAATTCAGTCACAAAGTACTTGAGACTTGGTTCACACACAGCAGTTTTGAGGCATTTTGTTGGCTTTTTAAGCATGAAATTTCAATTTATTAAAAAAAAATACTTTGCATGTGGCATTTTTTGTTTTGTTAATTTTTCTGTAGACTTCTTATTGGGATCTAACTTCATAAAAATTGATATTTTAATAAAATATATAAGAGGGTCAGAAATGCTTGTAAAAAAATTACATAAAAAGTTTGAAATATATTACTTTTTTTTCCAGGTGTTTTAAAAATGCTGACAGATAGTGTGAAAGATTCCTAAAAGATAATCTCATCGTGTAATGATACCTATGAACTGCTCATGCCATTGCGGTCCAGGATGTGTTAGTCAATTGATGTGATGCACACAATAAATGCCAGGGGAAATATAAATAACAAATCTAAAATAATGTGGTTGTACAAGTGTGAACACCCCATTATAATTGGGATATGGATGTATTTAAAATTAGCTGCTCACATTTACACTCATGCCATCATTCACAATGATTCTTATTAAGCTCACATAAAGTTTAACTGTTCTAGTTTGATTTTACTGACATTCCCTTAGTTACATTTTATAGCAAAAGTGGTACTCCCTAAACAGCTTACAACACAGCAAAGGGATCGTATTGTCTAAAGCTATCAATCAGGAGAGAGTACAAAAATATTTCCCAAGCATTAGATATACCATGGAACACAGTGTGAAGACAGCCTCTAGAAGTTAAATTATCTAGAACTTCATGCCCCTTGACAATTAGGCCCTCTGCGCACTAGACATTTTTGCTGAGTTTTTTGCAGCGTTTTTTATAACATTTTTGTGCAGAAACCGCTGTGACATTGCTTCCCCAGCAATGTCTATGGGTTTTCATAAGTGCTGTCCGCACACAGCGTTTTTTTGTAGCTGCGTTTTTGTGGTGACCACAAAAACGCAGCATGTCAATTATTTCTGCGTTTTTCACTGCGTTTTTCACTCATTGAGTTCAATGGGATGTTCAAAAACGCAATCAAAAATGGAAATTGCAATATAGCTGCGTTTCTATGACTAAAAACGCAGCTATAAACGCAAGGGGTGGGTAGTACAGTGACGTGTACAGGAAGAGGATTCCTTCTGTTGATAAACACAGAAGCGTGTATCCTCCCGGTACCGCCACCACCGGTTCCACCTCCCGCCCGGCGCCATGTCCACTCCCGTGGGGCGCCATGTCCGGGCAGGAGGTGGAGGCAGCTGTGAAATCAAAAGTGAACAGTAGAAAAAAAAGTCATAATACTCACCTGTCAGCAGACTTCCGGTGCCATGTCCACTCCCAGCTCCTCTCCCGGTACCGACACCCCGGCTCCGTCTGTGTGCTCCCGGGCACGTCCGACAGCTGCAGGACCTGGCAGTGATCACCTGATGCGGTCACCTGACGCATCAGCTGATCGTAAGTCTCTCAGTGACGCCGGCTTTTTACCGCCCGGTCAGCTTAAACGATCAGCTGATGCCGTCAGGAGACTTCATCAGCTGATTACCGGCAGCTCCTGCAGTGATCGGACGGGAGTCAGTACGGACGTGTGTGTATTTTTTTTTTTGCACTGATGCATCAGCTGATTGTATGAATAGCTTTTATAAAATTAGCTGATGTGTGATGTGATTCAGGCCCTTGAACCTGACACATCATCTGATCGCTTTGCCATCCTTCCAGCAAACCGATAGATCCTTACCCTGTTCAGTGCTGAACTGGTGAGTAATTCCAGCTGAAACGATTACCCATGGAGATTCTCTGCATTATCCTGTCCTGTCTTTGTCTTTCGAGGGCGACCAGCCTTCTTGCGGAACTTAAAAGAGTATGTGATGTTGTAAAGATGCAATATTCTCGAAATCACAGACTTGTACTGACCAATGTCTCTTGTTATGGCTGATAAGGTAACCCCTTTGATCTTCGTCTGAACGACTTGCTGCCAGAGGGTTTCAGTCACTTTGGAACAGCACACCACTTTTGCAAAGTCAGTGCAAACTTGAAAGTTAAGCCTGCTTTACACGGTACGACCGATTGTGCGATTTCACAATCGATCAAACCCGCCCCCGTCCTTTTTGCGTCACGGGCAAATCGCTGCCCGTGTCACACAAAGTTACTAAACCCCGTCACACATACTTACCTCTCGTGCGACGTCGCTGTGGGCAGCGAACGTCCACTTCCTGGAGTGGGAGGGACGTTCGGCGTCACAGTGACGTCACACGGGCGCCGGCCAATAGAAGCGGAGGGGCGGAGATGAGCGGGACGTAAACATCCCGCCCACCTCCTTCCTTCCACATAGAGACGGCGGCGGCCGCGGGAGGCAGGTGAGCTGCTCATCGTTCCCGTGGTGTCACACGGAGCGACGTGTGCTACCACGGAAACGATGGGCGACTAAAGTAACCGATATTATGGAACCTAACGAGCAGTACCCGACTCACGATTTGTGAGCGATACTGCGTCGCTAGGAGGTGTCACACAGGCCGGCATCGCCAGCGATGCCGGATGTGCGTCACAAAAACCGTGACCCCGACGATCTATCGCACGATAGATTGCCTGGTGTAAAGCAGGCTTAAGGCTACCAGTTACATAGGGTTTCATAGATAATTAAGAAAATTAGCACCAGGTGCCAGATTAAAACCAAAGACTTGCAGGTATCTGTAATTTTGATCAGTGTTTTTATTCATTTATCTCACTTACATTTTTATTATGTACTTTAGAATAAATTCAATATGTGAAATAAGCGTAAAATACTGCGCGTTTACTCATGTTAGGATATAATCACATAGGACAACACAATGACCTGAACATTGAGGAAATTATGTTGTTCTCTAATTTTGATCTCCAGTGTATATTCAAGTGGAATTGAATTCTATTTGAATTTTCCAATACTCCTCATTCTCCAAAAAGCAGATTTTTTTTTCTGTAATTAACCTCTACGCAGATTCAGCAAATTGACGCATGGTAGCCATCATTTTGCTGAACAGTAAAGTGACATCAAAAGGTAAAAAACAAAATAAACTTAGTCACCTCTTCGGCTCTTCTGCTCTTCACTGTCCTCCATCTAGGCCTTGTTGCATCTTCTGATTGTCTCTGTGAGCATTGAATCCTGAGGTTCTGGGACAGTTCTGCGCATGGGCATGCAAGTTTATGGTGCAAACCATAGTAATAAAAAGGAGAAAGCTGCACTCTGTAGTGATAAGTTATGTGGAACAATGAATAAAGGACTATAGACATGCATTACTGCTATGAAAAACAGGTAAACATTGAGATACTTAGCACACAAAAATGGCCAGTTTTTTGTGAGCCCAACAGCCAGCAACAAGGCGACCTGTTATTGTTGGGTCCCTGCCTTCTCTAATGTCTCTCTTTGGGTTAAAAAAACCTACAATTTATGGGCGGACAGAAACCTGCAAATGGAGAATTAAAATCACAAACCATGATGTGATGCAGACTTATGCAGCAGAATCCTCCCAGGCCTCATTAGGGCTGGAAGTACCAGAACAGCGTGATGCCAAGGATCAGGAGTGGAGGGTTAGAGAGGTGAGAGATTATTTGAGTATAAGTATTTTTTTTTACACCTAACATTTATTATGTTCAGGGATATCCAGAGTGTAATTAGAATATTCAATTAACAGAGAATAACTTTTCTGCAAATCTAATTTTAAGGCGAATTTGAATTTATTTTGCCTGATCCACACATCCTTAGTGCTGACCACAGGTTTACTCCATTCTGTATAATTTTCCATCCACTGCCTTTTGTCAAATGTAATTCATCTGTAGCAGCAGAGACACCTTAGCAGATTATAGGAATTGGGGAAATGTCTTTATTTTTCTGCCGCTGTTCTCCTGTCTGTAATACTGAATATAAGCATAACATGGAGGATGTTTTATAGAAATGGCAAACCATTGCATACCCTGCTGGAACTGAGGTAAAGGAAGTTCCTATACTTATAGTGCTGGCAGAATACTGATGAGAAGAATGCTATCTACTCAGTAGGAGTGGATGGCAACTTCTTCTCCTGGAAGAAGCACTACAAGTGCGAAACGTGCGTTGGAGAGGGTGTGGGACGCCATTTACTTTTGTCTACTGTTCACCTGTAGGTATATTGTTGTGATTATGGTTAATTGTAGCCATTATAAATTTATAACTGCACACTTGTGCCAACATTTTTTACTCTTAATCTATACATATATATTATTCTTTTTTCTATACGGGGTGATTTTTTGCATAATTCTTTGACTTGGTGCTCCCAACAAAAATATTTTTTTTGATACATATTTACCCTTTGAGGGGTCAGTTTGCTAGAGACATCTTGGCATTTTTAATGTTTTATATTCAATAAAAGTTGGTTTTATATGCAAATCGCATAATTTGTCGGTGCTTCACTTCTCAGATGTACCGGATACATTACGAGGTGAGCGCCTCTTCGTGAGTCAGGAGCGTCTTGATGAATTGGGACCACTGTATATACGGTTAAAGGAATATTACCATCCAGAACATGTATACCACATCTGCAGGATAATTACTAATAAAATAAATGTAGCAATGCTCTTTGTATAGATAATATTTTCATCCTATTGTATAACAGAGAAGGATATGAGTCAAATCTATAAATAAACACTGCATTCCTGATAAATGTATAATCTGGCAGCTTCACTTATCCCCAGTGTATTTACATTAGTGCAGTCTGACAGGGTGACAGCTCGGTATTAGTACTTCAGTCATTTTAATGTGACATCTATTGTTTGTCTTTACAATGAACCTTATTCCTATATATTCTCAGTAATAAGAACAATGACACAGGCTGCAGCTTGTCGGCTAATGCTGAGCACAGGGATCAGCCGAGGTGTAGTGTTTCTCTAATGTCACTAATTATATTAGTATGGATACATTTATATACACAGAAAGAATGTACACCGCAGTGCTATACTGAAGGCAATCTGTTACGGAAACATGTAACCATGCACACATGAGAAAAACACACTGCTATTGTGGAGATCAATTTTCAGTTTCAGTTTTCAATGTAGGATAGTTCACCATCCAGTGGTGTAAGTCGAGTCTGATGGGCCCGGTGCAAACGTTGGACCACAGGTTCTCAATCGAATTGAGATTTGGGGAATCGGCCATGGACCCAAAATATTAATGTTTTGTTCACTAAACCTGATGTCATCGTGAAGCCGCCACTCACTGTGTCCTAGGGATGCAGTGAGTGTTAGCTTAGCTGCCCAATAGATTGCAAGGGAGTACTGAGCTCTCAGTATTATTGATTGGATCATCCAGCAGCCCAATCCTGAGCTGGACCTGCTGGGCTTTCTCCAGATGTCCCCTTTCAGCGTGATTGCCCGGATATTTAGCTGGCTGGTGACGGTAATAGCTTTGCTCTGTGGAGTGTGTGCCACGTTTTACTTTTCTGATCTGTTACTGCCTGACCTTGCTTTTGACTATCCTTTTGCCTTTTCCCTCTTGTCTCTATCCGTACTGTTTGGATCTAACAACGGACCAGGCCCTGTTTACTCTTTTGAGTTGCCACTCTTCCTATGGCAAACACTCTTGGTATTTGACCCCAGATTTCTCACCTCCTCTAACGGTGTGCCATAAGAAGTGATGATAGTCAGCAACTATCTGGGCAGATGTTCAAGTTCAAGTCAGATCCCGAACCAGATTTTTTTTTTTTAAATCCGGCTGGACCTGCCGAACCCGAATATGTGCAGGTACCTACCCAACTCTAATTAGTATAAATCTATTTTCTTTGTCGCACGCATATAATCTTGCTTATGGTAATTATCAAATGATACCACTATCCTCAAATTCCTACATAATATACAGTACAGACCAAAAGTTTGGACACACCTTCTCATTCAATGACTTTTCTTTATTTTCATGACTCTGAAAATTTAAGATTCACATTGAAGGCATCAAAACTATGAATTAACACATGTGGAATGAAATACTTACAAAAGTGTGAAACAACGGAAAATATGTGTTATATTCTAGGTTCTTCAAAATAGCCACCTTTTGCTTTGATTACTGCTTTGCACACTCTTGGCATTCTCTTGATGAGCTTCAACAGGTAGTCACCGGAAATTGTTTTCCAACAGTCTTGAAGGAGTTCCCAGAGATGCTTAGCACTTGTTGGCCCTTTTGCCTTCACTCTGCGGTCCAGCTCACCCCAAACCATCTCGATTGGTTTCAGGTCTGGTGACTGTGGAGTCACCGGAAACGGTCTTCCAACAGTCTTGAAGGAGTTCCCAGAGATGCTTAGCACTTGTTTTGCCTTCACTCTGTGGTCCAGCAAACCCCAAACCATCTTGATTGGGTTCAGGTCTGGTGACTGTGGAGGCCAGGTCATCTGGCGTAGCACCCCATCACTCTCCTTCTTAGTTAAATAGCCCTTACACAGCCTGGAGGTGTGTTTGGGGTCATTGTCCTGTTGAAAAATAAATGATAGACCAGTTAAATGCAAACCGGATGGAATAGCACGCCGCTGCAAGATGCTGTGGTAGCCATGCTGGTTCTGTATGCCTTAAATTTTGAATAAATCCCCAACAGTGTCACCAGCAAAGCACCCCCACACCATCACACCTCCTCCTCCATGCTTCACAGTGGGAACCAGCCATGTAGACTCCATCCATTCACCTTTTCTACAAAGACACGGTGGTTGGATCCAAAGATCTCAAATTTGGACTCATCAGACCAAAGCACAGATTTCCACTAGTCTAGTGTCCATTCCTTGTGATCTTTAGCCCAAACAAGTCTCTTCTGCTTGTTGCCTGTCCTTAGCAGTGGTTTCCTAGCAGCTATTTTACCATGAAGGCCTGCTGCACAAAGGCTCCTCTTAACAGTTGTTCTAGAGAACTTTTGGTATGTACTGTATAAATTGTTTCTCCATGAAATGAGACAAACTCTGTCAGGTCTCTATAAGGAGAATAGTCTTCCCCCCGTGATCTACATAATATATAATCATATAGAGAGTGCAGGTAGAGTCCTGGTTTTCATGTATACTTGAGCTCATGGCTCTAGGCTTAATTGTCAACTATTATATGAGAGGGAACCTCCACCATGAAAATGCAGTTAAGTCTGAAAGCATTATGTTATAGAGCTGGAGAGAATGGAATAGATTGATCTAAAGCTTTGTGAGAGCAGATTCAGTCTCTTTTGTTTTTTAATCACTTAAACATCTGCTCTATCTGGGATTTTCAGTCCAGTGGGAGGTCCTATCATTGATTGACAGCTATTTCTGTGTGCACATTTATACAAAGAAAGTTGTCAATCACTGATAGGACTGCCCACTGGATGTAAAAGCCTATAAGGAGCAGAGTTTTAAATGATAAAAAAGTATAAGTTATACTGAATTTTTTCTGGCAAAACTATATACAGTGCCTACAAGTAGTCTTGAACCCCCTGCAGATTTAGCAGGTTTGATAAGATGCAAATAAGTTAGAGCCTGCAAACTTCAAACAAGAGCAGGATTTATTAACAGATGCATAAATCTTACAAACCAACAAGTTATGTTGCTCAGTTAAATTTTAATAATTTTTCAACATAAAAGTGTGGGTCAATTATTATTCAACCCCTAGGTTTAATATTTTGTGGAATAACCCTTGTTTGCAATTACAGTTAATAAACATCTTTTAGAAGACCTGATCAGGCCGGCACAGGTCTCTGGAGTTATCTTGGCCCACTCCTCCATGCAGATCTTCTCCAAGTTATCTAGGTTCTTTGAGTGTCTCATGTGGACATTAATCTTGAGCTCCTTCCACAAGTTTTCAATTGGGTTAAGGTCAGGAGACTGACTAGGCCACTGCAACACCTTGATTTTTTCCCTCTTGAACCAGGCCTTGGTTTTCTTGGCTGTGTGCTTTGGGTCGTTGTCTTGTTGGAAGATGAAATGACGACCCATCTTAAGATCCTTGATGGAGGAGCGGAGGTTCTTGGCCAAAATCTCCAGGTAGGCCATGCTATCCATCTTCCCACGGATGCGGACCAGATGGCCAGGCCCCTTGGCTGAGAAACAGCCCCACAGCATGATGCTGCCACCACCATGCTTGACTGTAGGGATGGTATTCTTGGGGTCGTATGCAGTGCCATCCAGTCTCCAAACGTCACGTGTGTGGTTGGCACCAAAGATCTCGATCTTGGTCTCATCAGACCAGAGAACCTTGAACCAGTCTGTCTCAGAATCCTCCAAGTGATCATGAGCAAACTGTAGACGAGCCTTGACATGACGCTTTGAAAGTAAAGGTACCTTACGGGCTCGTCTGGAATGGAGACCATTGCGGTGGAGTACGTTACTTATGGTATTGACTGAAACCAATGTCCCCACTGCCATGAGATCTTCCCGGAGCTCCTTCCTTGTTGTCCTTGGGTTAGCCTTGACTCTTCGGGCAAGCCTGGCCTCGGCACGGGTGGAAACTTTCAAAGGCTGTCCAGGCCGTGGAAGCCTAACAGTAGTTCCATAAGCCTTCCACTTCCGGATGATGCTCCCAACAGTGGAGACAGGTAGGCCCAACTCCTTGGAAAGGGTTTTGTACCCCTTGCCAGCCTTGTAACCCTCCACGATCTTGTCTCTGATGGCCTTGGAATGCTCCTTTGTCTTTCCCATGTTGACCAAGTATGAGTGCTGTTCACAAGTTTGGGGAGGGTCTTAATTAGTCAGAAAAGGCTGATAAAAGAGATAATTAATCCAAACATGTGAAGCTCATTGTTCTTTGTGCCTGAAATACTTCTTAATACTTTAGGGGAACCAAACAGAATTCTGGTGGTTTGAGGGGTTGAATAATAAATGACCCTCTGAATAAACTTTTCACAATTTAAAAAAAAAAAAAAAAAAAAAGAAATAACATTCTTTTTTGCTGCAGTGCATTTCACACTTCCAGGCTGATCTACAGTCCAAATGTCACAATGCCAAGTTAATTCCGAATGTGTAAACCTGCTAAATCTGCAGGGGGTTGAATACTACTTGTAGGCACTGTATATATCAATTTATTCAGTTCCCCCTGCTCAATACCATGGTGTTTGCAGATTGGACCCTTTAAGATCAGTTTGTAGAAAAGTTCTGAAATAAGTATTGAACACATCACCAATTTTCTAAGTAAATATATTTATAAAGATGTTATTGAAATGAATTTCTCACCAGATGTGGTCAACAACCCATCCAATCTACACAGGCAAAGAAATCAAATCATAGATGTCCATAAATTAAGTTATGTGTAATAATGAGAAATGACACAGGGGAAAAAAGTATTGAACACATTTTATTATATTTACAGTAATTAAAACTTTGTGCAAAAGCCTTTGCTTTGTTGGTGATGACAGCATCAAAACATCTCCTGTATGGATAAACTAGTGCTGTGCATTGCTCTGCTGTGATTTTGGCCCATTCTTTCACACAAACACTCTTCAAATCCTGAAGGTTCTGTGGGCTCTGTCTATGAACGCTGAGCTTTAGTTCGTTCCATAAATTTTCTATTGGATTCAGCTCAGGTGATTGGCTGGGCCATTCTAGCAGCTTTATTTTCTTTCTCTGAAACCAATTGAGTTTGTGTGTTTGAGATCATTGTCTTGCTGAGATGTCCACCCTTGTTTCATCTTCATCATCCTGGTAGATGCCAGCAGATGTTTATCAAGAATGTCTTGGTACATGTGCCCATTCATCCTTTCTTCAAATTTATGAAGTTTATCAGTGCCCTATACTGGAAAACACCCCACACCATAGTGTTCCCATCTCCAAATTTCACTGTTCGTATGGTGTTAAAGGCCTCCAAACATGATGTATATTGTGGCATCCAAAAAGTTACATTTTGGTCTCATATGACCAGACTATGTTTTCATAGTATTTCACAGGCATCTTGTTGAGCAAACTATAAACGCACTTGAACATGCTTTTTGTTCAGCAATGGAGTCTTGTGTGTGTGTGGTGACCATGCATACACGCCATGGAGGTTGAGTGCATTACTTATTGTTTTCTTTGAAACAATTGTACCTGCTGATTCCGGGTCTTTCTGTAGCTCTCCACAGGTGGTCCTTAGCTCTTGGACAACACTTTTGATAATTCTTTTCACTCCACTGTCTAAAATCATGTAGGGAGTACCTGGCCTTGTCCAGTTTATGGTGAAATAATGTTCCTTTCACTTCCAGATAATGGCCCAAACAGTGCTCACTGGAACCTTCAGTAGTTTATATATTCTTCTGTAACCAATGCCATCAGTATGTTTTACAGCAATAAGGCTGCAAAGGTCTTGAGACAGCTCATTGGTTTTACTCATCATGAGATGTTTCTTGTGTGGCGCCTTGGTAATGAGACAGCTTTTTATTGGCCATCAGTTGAACCAGCTGATATTATTTTTGCCTAAGCGGCAGGATTGCTTTCTAATTACTGATAGAATTTAGCTGGTGTGATGACTTTGCATGAGTTTTTGCACATCTCTTTTTGCATGTGTTCAATACTTTTTGCCGGTATCATTTCTCATTATTACGTCACTTAATTTATGGATATCTATGGTCTGATTTGCCTGTGTGGATTGGGTAGAATATTACTAACATCTGGTGAGAATTCCATGTTAATAGCACCTAGAAATGTATTTACTTAGCAAATTAGTGGTGTTCAATACTTATTTCCCCTGCTGTACTGTTCCAAGCAGGTAACACTTCTGTGCGCCGAGAAGACAAACAGTCTTAAAGAGGGTGAACTGGTTCACTTTGCATGCAAGTGTTATATTGGCACCTTTAGGCAATGTTATTTGGGCATTGTAGGGATTTTTTTTTTTACTTTGTATAATTGTATAATTTGGGAACTATTTGATACACCATAACAGAACATTGATACAAGGTACTGTACAGGACAGGATTTAAAGGGAACCAGTCATGTGTAAAAACGCTATTAACCTGCAGATATGGGGTTACTCTGTAGGTTAACAGTATATGAAACCTGCCCGATGCCAACACATTGAACCTTGCTGCCTGGAGGAAATGAACATTAATGCTCCAGGCAGCATTCCAGTTTCATTCATGGAGGTGGCACCTGCACAGGTTCAGTCCCTGCTCTGTGTTTGGAGAGCGGTGACTGTAACCACGTCTTCCACACTGTCTAACAGCTAATTACAATGCTGAGCATCTGTTCATCAGTGCTGGGGGCATGGCTTCAGTCATCGCTCTCCATACACAGAGCAGTGACTGAATCCGCACCGGCGGTGGCGCCACCCCCACAATTATAACCTGCATGCTGCTTTGAGGATTAAAGTTCATTTCGCCAGGCAGCGGGGTTCAATGTGTTGTCGCCAAGCAGGTTCCAAATACTATTAACCTACAGATTAGCCCCATATCTGCAATCGTTGAGCCCAGGCATTTTGGGCCAGTGGTGCCGAACTACTAGGGATATGTGAAGAGCCCTATACAACCATAATCCTGTAAGTTGGCTTGGGTGATAGGGGTAGCTGACAAAACTTAGATCATCATGCTGCTATGTTAACATGATCAGTTTCATATAACCTGCCCATGATCCCTCAGAAGCCTCCAGATGTCGCTGGCACCAGGAATTTATAGATTTCTAGGGCAGCGGAAATTAAACATTTGTGCGCAAAAGAAAAAAAGTCATCCTTAGGCCCCTTCACACGTCCGTGAAAAACACGCACGTGTGTTACGGGCCGTTTTTCGGGTCCGTATCCCGTTTTTGTGTCCGTTTTTATGGTCCGTGTGGCATCTGTGTGAATTGCGTATGCTAGGCGTGTTTGTGTGTAGAACGTCCGTGTGTGCGTGTGGAATTAACGTGTATGTGTACGTGGAATATCCGCGTGGAATGTCCGTGTGTGTGATGCACAATGTTGTTTATAAATGTCGGCTGACAGCAGACAGAGTTGCGCGATGTAAATGAACTCGGGTGAACTTCACCCGACTTCATCCTCATACCGCGGCTCTGTCTGTGTCGAGTACTGATTAGCGGTCACCTGTGAAGGATTCACCGGTGACCGCTAATCCCCCGAGTGACTGAAGTTTCCCCCCTCTCTCATACTCACTGATCCCCGGCGCGACGCTGCACGGCATTCACACTGCTGCGGCGGCTTTTACTATTTTGAAAAAGCCGGCCGCTCATTAAACAATCTCGTATTCCCTGCTTTCCTCGCCCACCGGCGCCTATGATTCGTTGCGGTGAGACACGCCCCCACGCTGAGTGACAGGTGTCTCACAGCACCCAATCACAGCAGCCGGTGGGCGTGTCTATACTGTGCAGTAAAATAAATAAATAAATAATTCAAAAAAACGGCGTGCGGTCCCCCACAATATTAATACCAGCCAGATACAGCCATACGGCTGAAGGCTGGTATTCTCAAGATGGGGAGCTCCACGTTATGGGGAGCCCCCCACCCTAACAATATCAGTCAGCAGCCGCCCAGAATTGCAGCATACATTAGATGCGACAGTTCTGAGACTGTACCCGGCTCTTCCCGATTTGCCCTGTTGCTTTGGCAAATCGGGGTAATAAGGAGTTAATGGCAGCCCATAGCTGCCACTAAATCCTAGATTAATCATGTCAGGCGTCTCCCCGAGATACCTTCCATGATTAATCTGTAAGTGACAGTAAATAAACACACACACCCGAAAAAATCCTTTATTAGAAATAAAAAACACAAACATATATCCTGGTTCAACAATTTAATCAGCCCGAAAAAGCCCTCCATGTCCGGCGTAATCCAGGATGCTCCAGCGTCGCTTCCAGCTCTGCTGCATGGAGGTGACAGGAGCTGCAGAAGACACCGCCGCTCCTGTCACCTCCACGCAGCAAATGAAGAGTGCTGCGCGATCAGCTGAGCTGTCACTGAGGTTACCCGCGACCACCGCTGGATCCAGGTAACCTCAGTGACAGCTCAGCTGATCGCGCGGCTGTCTTCAGTTGCTGCGTGGAGGTGACAGGAGCGGCGGTGTCTTCTGCTGCTCCGGTCACCTCCATGCAGCAGAGCTGGAAGCGACGCTGGAGCATCCTGGATTACGCCGGACATGGAAGGCTTTTTCGGGCTGATTAAATTGTTGAACCAGGGTATATGTTTGTGTTTTTTATTTCTAATAAAGGATTTTTTCGGGTGTGTGTGTTTATTTACTGTCACTTACAGATTAATCATGGAAGGTATCTCGGGGAGACGCCTGACATGATTAATCTAGGACTTATTGGCAGCTATGGGCTGCCAATAACTCCTTATTACCCAGATTTGCCAAAGCACCAGGGCAAATCGGAAAGAGCCGGGTACAGTCCCAGAACTGTCGCATCTAATGTATGCGGCAATTCTGGGCGGCTGCTGACTGATATTGTTAGGGTGGGGGGCTCCCCATAACGTGGAGCTCCACATCCTGAGAATACCAGCCTTCAGCCGTATGGCTGTATCTGGCTGGTATTAATATTGTGGGGAACCGCATGCCGGTTTTTTTAATTATTTATTTATTTATTTTACTGCACAGTATAGACACGCCCACCGGCTGCTGTGATTGGGTGCAGTGAGACACCTGTCACTCAGCGTGGGGGCGTGTCTCACCGCAACCAATCATAGGCACCGATGAGCTGGGAAAGCAGGGAATACGAGATTGTTTAATGAGCGGCCGGCTTTTTCAAAATAGTAAAAGCCGCCGCAGCAGTGTGAATACCGTGCAGAGCCGGGCCGGTGATCGGGGAACGGTAAGTATGAGAGAGGGGGGGAAACTGACCGACAGACTGTGAGAGAGGGACAGACAGACAGAGAGACCGATAGAGAGACAGAAAGACCGACCGACGGACTCAGGGAGATTGACCGACATACACAGAAATAGAGTGAATGGCCGACATCACTAGAAATAAAAACACCAAACGGACACGGACTATAGGTAGATGCATACGTGTTTACTAACGTGTGTGCACATACCCATAGACTTTCATTTTGTCCACGTGTGCGTGCTCATGCAGATAACGGACATGCATCCGTGCAAAACGCAAACACATACGGATCACGGACACGCACACACGGACATAATGAAATAACGCACGTTTGACCACAATCATAGATTAACATTAGTGCATGTTTGTCCGTGTCTCCGGTATATACGGAAACGGAACAAACACGCACGTGTTTCACGGACGTGTGAAGGGGGCCTTAAGGATATTTTATTTATTTTATTCATTTATATAGCTCAATTTTTTTCATAGTGCTTTCCAGATGTGATCAACACTGTCCCCATTGGGGCTCACAATTTAAATTCCCTATCAGTATGTCTTTAGATTATGGGAGGAAACCCGAGAAAATCCACGCAAACACAGGGAGACCATACAAACTTCTTACAGATATGTGCAAACAGTGAGTGCAACAGGTTTATAAGGAAAAACAAGTGAAACACTTGCATTTTTGCGTGTGTTGTTATTGCATTTTTTCCCATTTATTTGAATGAGTGAAAAACGTTACAAAAAACGCTGAAAGAATTGACATGCTGAAGATGGGAAAAAAACACTTTGCTGGTCAGAATTTGCAAGGAAAAAGCAGCGTGTGCACAACTGTCACGGTCATCTCCCTATTTTTAGAGACTTGTGACAGGTTTTTGACTGGACCCTCTCTTTACCATCTAGACTACTCATTTAAAAGTAGTTTCCTTTCTGTTGGTGCTTTATAAGTTAATGTCTGTTTTGTTGCCAGCAACTCATAGCAGTGCAGACCAACTGTAGCTAATGTGAGTCCACATCCCTTTAGATTTAAACAATGGAGTTTTCCCAGCACTCCTTGCTGTTGATAGAATTAATTCTACTCTGGCCATCCTGGTGGAAGGAGCTGCTGAGGAATTACCCTGTTCCTATCCATCTTCTACTTTGGAGTCTGTCTGCTGCCGTGGATTTTGGTATTCATATTATTCTATTTATTCCCCCTGTCTGTCCTTCCTTTTCTTCTGTGTTTATTAGTGTAACGGTGGGAATAGTGTCTCCCGCTGGCCATCTCACTAGCAAGGTGTGTTTGCAGGGCTAGTGAGGTATTAGGTATTATCGGCGATGGGTTGAAACACCCCATAAAGGGATGCTGGGGAACTCAAGTAACAGCTTGAGGTGAGTTCCGGAGGTGTCTCTGTTGGGGGAGACCCCCGGGTCTCAGAGGATGATTCCGAATCAGAACTGCGCAGATGTATATGAATCAGGAGAAATGACCACACAGAGACATATCTCTATACGGGGGAAGCACAGTGCTCTTCTGACCCTTGTATTGAAAACATAGTGTATATATATATATATATATATATATATATATATATATATATATATACAGCTTACTCAATACCTCCACGTTATCTATTAACCAACCAGCTAGCCGGGCATAGTTCATTCCTTGTTTGAACATTCTTGGCAACATTCATTAGCAAAACATTCAAGTGTGTTTAGACATAGATGAGAGTCTATGAATAGAACAATGTCAGTTACCTATTCTCTCCCATTCATGAATGTCAGTTACTCATCTGAAACTACAGATAAGCATTCCTCTATGAATAGAAGAATGCTAGTTACCTATCTGAAACCACAGACAAGCATCTCTTCAATTCATGAATGTCAGTTACTTATTCATGAACTAAAACTTATTCTTCTTAGCCCTAAGCATAATTTGATTGGGTTATACATTCTGCTAATATTTCAATTAGGTATATATGGAGAAGCAATACATGAAGCATTCAAAGGACAGATTATCTTATTATTATATTGGACAAACGATTCATAGCCTAGGCCTTCACATCTCCTCACCCGTCTCCCTAGCAATAGGGCCCACCGTTGTTATAGTGTCCCAGGTGCCCCCCCCCCTTTGTTTGTGGTGTTTTTTGTAGGGCGTCAGATGCTTGTCGGTCTGAACGCGTGTGTCATACGGTACATTCGGACTTCACCATCTCCGAGTCTGACAACATTTCAGAAATTAATTCACTTTGCTGATACTACAATCCTTTATGCTGGAAAATAATGTTGAAAAAAGGTAAATATTTATTGACAAATTGACCATACACAAACACATCACAAGCTTATAATACAGGTAAAAATTTCCTGGTAACAAGGATATATGTTTCATATAAAGGGTAGATCGTGGTCACCATGTTTAACATACCACACATTCTTACTTCACAACATGTACTGAGTGATCTTTTTAGTCTGGGAAAAGAAGAAAAGGATTAGCACGAATCATTATTTCTGCATCTATGATTCAGTTTTATATTTTCTTTAATGTAGATTTATGAATATTTACTTAAAGTGGATAAGAAGGGCTCTGAGCGCATGGCATGCCACAACTCACAAATATGCAGATAATGGCTTTTGCCAATCAGACACCCTTACCTCATCACGAAGACAGGATTTAGTCTGACACGGAAAGCAGACAGATGTTATCGGATAATTTGATAGTTATAACACCTTGTGTTTGTATTAACAATATCTGTTACAGCCTGAAAAGGCCGGGCAGTACACGTACTAACATCGGTTCATTTTCAACAGTAAAATGTCTTTTTACTGAAACTTGGTGACATTTTCTTGGTAACTTTTTCTATTACTTTTTTTTCTTAGTATTATTTTTTTTAATTACTTTCCACTTTTATTACATTTATATTGAATTCATATATAATATTTTTGAATAGGAAATAAAAAAAACATTAAATATTTACAGAGTGTAGACTTTATCCAATTGGTTATCTTAAAGGGAACCTGTCACTGGATGTTTATAATACTCACCTAACAATCGGTGCAGAGCAGACTGGTCGGATGGGTGTCTCCGTTCTCCAGGTCCGCGCCTCCTCTTTCGGCCATCTTTGTCCTCCTTCTTCTGAAGATAGTGTGGATGACGTGTTCTACGTCATCTACACTAGCCGACATTGAGCTCCAGAGCAGACGCACTACTATACTTTGATCTGCCCTACTCAGGGCAAATCAAAGTGCGCCTGCGCAGGACCTCAATGTTGGCTAGTGTAGATGACGTAGAATGCATCATCCACACTAGCTTCAGGAGGAGGACAAAGATGGCCGAAAGAGGAGGCGCGGACCTGGAGAACGGAGACACCCATCCGACCAGTCTGCTCTGCACCAACCATTAGGTGAGTAATATAAACATCCGGTGACAGGTTCCCTTTAAAGAGAACCTATTAAATGTTTCATTTTGAATATAATATTGGCTGAAAAGTGGAATGAAACTTTTATTCTCCTCTCCATTACAGGTACATAAGAAATCAAAGTATTTGGCACCTAATGAGTTGTCTTTTTAAAGACCGAGTGTCATCAGATAGTTTTCACTGGGGGCGTTTACTTTTTCCCCCCGTATGATGCTGACCAATCATAAGCAGGTGGCAACATACTAGAGAAAGAACACGCCCCCATCATAGCCTAGAGCAGGTTTCTCAGTTTGTAGGAAGTATGACAGCCTTAATCTCCTGGTCTAATCTCCTGCATGATTAGACCACAGATGACTGACACCTTTTAGATAAGGTCCCTGTTGGGGTAGGGGAAGTACAGCAGCTGAGTTTAGTTGTATCACATTACAAACACTTCTATCAGCATTTCTCCTTTCCTAGCATGGTCACTTCTGCAGTACTGTCTCCCCCCACCACACCGTATATCCAAAGATGTGTCACTAATCAGACTTTTGACTGTTGAACCTTGGGGCAACTTGCAATTGCTCTGCAGTGAGATCAAAGCAGTGTTTCATTAGATCTCACACAGCAGTAGCCCAGAATAAACTGCTCCTGTCTGAACAGTAATGTCACCCTGTTCTCCTCTCACTGCACAGTGATTACAAGTTGCCATGAGCACAACAGATATAAGTTTGATTACAACTCACCCTCACCAGAAACCTCCTCTAACCTACAGTGGGATGTGTTCCTCTTCCCTTTGAGTTTTGCTGCCTATATATGACTTGTCAGCATCATACAGGGATAAGTACACAACACAAGTGAAAGCTGTCTGAAAACACCCACTTGGACTTAAAAAAGTTAACTCATTAGATGCCAAATATTTTGACTGTTCAATGTTCTTATCTACTGCAGCTACTATTACACCATTTGTATGTGCAAATCATTTTGGCTATAAGGCATAACTTTTTAATTTGCTTCACACATTTCAAAAGGCACAATTTTTTTGCTGACTTTGTGGTGGGAGGTTTATTTGTTTTTTATGAATCTTAAAATCTGCTTAATTTATTTATTTACTTATTTATTTTGCAGGATTCACAAAAATAAATAATTTAACTCTTGTATGTGTTTATTTTTTTAATCTTGAAACATCTTAAATATGTTTCAAATTTATTTTAATTGCTATAAAAATGATATTTAATATGTGCATGGGTTTTGTTTTGTCTTTTTGTGTCTTTTTTAATAATTACTGCAATATTATACATCCTCTTGATTTGTGTGTGTTTTTGGGGGGGTTGTTAAACTTTTTTGTTATTTAACTTTATTTTTGTTTTTGTACTGCCAGAACTGTTAGCATTTTAAATGCATTGCTATACCTATGTGTGATGATGCACGGGGCAGCAGTCGCAGTGAGCAGGCTCAGAAAAGTCCATAGGGGAATAGGGGAATCCTCCAATGGGCCCCTGTGCTGGAGTGAGCCATTTACAGATAAATGTGTTAATTAGGCTAGCTGAACAGTGGGCTCAGTGAGTCAGTGTTACTGGTGGGGCTTTGGCAGCTCAGTCTGACACTGCAGGCATGGCACAGTTCTTGTTTACCCCGGCGCCTCACAGGGTGGTTGAGATCCTGACAAGGTGCATGAACTTGTGTGGTGCAGGTCATAATTTTTAGCTGGCCACTTGGTCAAAAGTTCTTAAACAATAGTCTTTTACTGAACAACTTGCAGAGATCTTCCATTACAACTTTACACGTGAGATAGCAGGCTCAGTTTCCAGAGTACAAGGTACACAATTCCTTCTCCAACTCCTCAGTGGATACTTTCCCTGGTATCTCCAGTCCTTTCTCCTTCAACAAGCCTAGCATCACAGTACCCGACAAAAGTCATCCTAGTCCACACTGAAGGGCACTAAAGGGTTATCTGTTGTCCCATGCTCTATTCCCTTCCCTTCCCCTTTTGTGCTGGCCAATGAAAGTTTTCTCCTTTTCTAAGGTTAATCCCAGCCTCTTTCTGCCTCTCCTTGTAACGCAGGATGCTTGAGTCCTGGCTCTATGTCTTCTCAGGGAGCACACAGTAGAATCATGCTCGCTACTCACTTGGCTACGCCCATTCCCCATCCATTGAGCAACGCAATGACTTCCATTATACTCGGTACTCAATTTTCACCTGAGAACCCCAATGCTCGATTGAGTAATGAGCAGTGGCAAGCATGTTCGCTCATCACTATATACCGTATTTTTTGGATTATAAAATGCACTTTTCCTTCCAAAAATTTGGGAGGAAAATGAGGAGTGCATCTTAAAATCCGAATGTAGCTTATCGGGGGGTGGTGGAAAGGGGTCACAGGAGGTAGGGGCTATGCATTGGTGCTGCTCTGTGCCGGCTCTGCGAGGCTCTGTGCCAAGGCTGCAAGGCTCAGTGCGGCATGCGGCGAGGCTCTGTGCAGTGGGGCTGTATGCGGCCGGGCTCTGTCCGGCCTGCATGTGGCTCTGTGTGGCCAGCAACAAGGCACGAGTCATTCTGACACTTTAACTAATGGTGCATACGCAGATGGAGCTCTCAGCTCAAGCTCTAATCAGCTCATGCACCGACTCCAGCCGCCATTTCTTTGAAACCCCAGCACAGAGCAGCACCTAAGGCACCAAAACAGAGCAGAGCCGGTGCTCCAGAACAAAGCAGAGCCCAGTGACCCAGGACAGAGCAGAGCTTGGTGCCCCAGGACAGAGCAGAGCCCATTGAACTAGGAAAGAGCAGAGCCCGAGAGCCCGGTGCCCCAGAACAGAGCAGCACCCGATGCCCCAGGACAGAACTGGCACCCAGTGCACCACGACAGAGCAGAGCCTGGTGCAGCACGACAGAGCAGAGCCTGGTGCCCCAGGACAGAGCAGAGGCTACAGCGCCAGGACAGAGCAGCGCCGCAGCCCACAGTGAATTTCTGGGGCCCCCTCTGCACCACCCACAGCATTGCCGTACTCCAGCACTGCCCCTGCCTCCTGTGACTGTGGCGCCCCTGACCTGGTCAGGCACCACTGAGTACTGCACCCATGCTGGGGACAGTACAATACAGGTAATCCAGAAGGCTGACTGGGGTGTGGAACACAGGCGCATAGTGATCAGGTCTCACACATGTACCCATGAGAGGACCCCTGGGGATCCCAGGAGGGGGCAAGCCTTCACCTTCACTGGAATAGTGGAGGGGGTAGAGCCTCCATCTCCTCTCAAGGGGTGTGGTGGAGAGTCTGGTTGCTAGGTGGCGTAGGCAAGAACAGGAGAGGAGGAGCAGTGAGCCAGTTCAGTGTAGAGTCCAGGGAGCTCAAGTGAGGAGCAGATCCCTGGAGCTGTGCAATCTGACAGCGTCCGCGCAGTGGCTACAGACGGGGGAGAACGGTCAACTAGGAGTGCTGCCTGAAAGCCAGCTTCAGCTAGAGAGTGCAACGGAGTGGGAAGTAAGGAGACTGCTAGAGAGCACCAGGCCCAACCGGGCGGCAGATCCCGAAGCGAGGATAGATTCACCTTTCCCTGCTAAACCTGCCGGTGTGGGGCTCTTAAAGCCCACACCACAACACTACAAAAGCCGCAGCCACGTAACCGCAAGTTAGGGCCCATAGGTCACAGGAGGCAAGAGGCTGGAGTGGCCTGGTCCGGGGAACAAGCACACGGCAAACAAGAAGGGGAGAGAGGCTTGGAGCATCTTCCCTGGGTGACCCCCATAGGGACTCAAAGTCGGGGTCACCCCAAACCACCAAGGGCTAAGGAAGGCGAGTCAGTAGTCACCCTCATAAAGTCAGCCTGAAGGATACCTGGTTCCCGTCTGGTTCATCTCAGCTACGCCCGGGCTACTCACCCTGCCATCAAATGTGAGTAAAGCCCTTGAAAGACAATTCTGCCTGTGTGGAGTTATTCTGCGCCTTGTGGTACTACAAACCTACACCGGGCCCTGGGGCTTGCCTCACTCTCAGGAGGCTATTCCAACTAACTGCACACACCATCAGCCCCAGGCGTCCCCTAACCTGCAGTGGCGGTCCCCACTGACCGCAATACTGAGAGTGGCGTCACGATCAAAACAGAAGATTTCCTACCAGTGACGGAGATCCAGCAACGTGGAGTCCCTGAAGGTAATGCACCGACACCGACACAGCACCGGCGGGGCTTCACATCTGGCGTCACGAACAGGATAAGGACTAGACCTGTTCAGACAGGTGACCATGTGCCTGGGCGGTCCGCTTGAAAAATTGGAAGCGCCGCCATATTGCCACCATGAAAAGCGCGCTGAAAAACAACAGCAGCCCGCGCTGGAAGAAGTTACCGCCCACGAAGAGGTGTGGCTACCCAGAGATCCCCTGCAGAGTTCTGACCTTGCCGGCTATGAGTGTGGAAGCGTCGAGAAACGGCGGAACAGAAAGGGAGCCACAAGCCTGCTGCTGGGAGAGGAGCTGCTGAAAGAGGCAGAGCAGAAACTGGACAGCTTGTTACAGGAGGCAGCGAAGAGTCCACTGCTGGGAGATCGTGCAGAAGACGGCGCAGAAGAAATGGCGTCTGACCGCAGGAACCCAGAACCAGGCTCCGCTGCCTGGTGGTATCGGGAGCTGGCCCAGTTCTGTGACCGACTGGAGACCCGGGTCATAGAGCAGATCAGAGAAGAACGCACGGAGCTCCTGGAGATGGCTGCGGCGGTGCGGACCTACGAGGGGGGAGCCGCGCGACGCCTGCCAGACCGAGCGGCGACGACGCAGACCCCGATGCTGCTACCGGTGGGTGAGTCCAGAGATGCCCCGGCCAGCGCAAGTGCCCCGACCCCTGCTGCCACGCCCGCGGTCCCCGAAGAGGCGCCCGGCGCGGCGACGCTGGACCAGGCCGCAGCCACGCTAGAAGCGGCCCGCCAAATCCAGGCTGCTGCAGCCATGCCCCGCCTGTCCCGCAGGGCTCCGACCACCACGGCAGTGCTCATCCGTGCTGCAGGTGTGACGCTGACCCAGGCTGCCACCCTGCTGAACCCGGTCCGCCAAGACCCCAACGCAGCAGCGACGCTAGTCCGCGCCGCAAGTGATATGCTGAACCAGGCCGCAGCCCCGCCGGGTGCGGCCCGCCAAGCTACGGTCACTGCAGCGACGCCCGGCTCAGCCTGCACGGACCCCATCGAGGCTGCGACGCTAAGTGAGACCGCGGCTGCAATGCCCAGTCCGGCCCGCCAAGAACTGGCCGCAGTGGTGATGCCCACTGAAACGCAAGCTGCAACCGCGATGCTAGACCAGGCCGCCGCCATACAAGGCGCGGCCCGCCAAGACCAGGCCGCCGCCATACAGGGCGCGGCCCGCCAAGAAAAGGCTACCTCAGCATTTACCCCGGCCTGTAAGGCCAGAGCAGACACCGCTCCCCGGTCCACAGAGGTTCCTGATAGGCAGCCCACGGTGGGTGAAGACCCTGCATATTGGCAGATGAGGGCTGACCTGGAGGCCAAATTTCCACAATGGTTGGTGAGCCAGTACATACCCCCTCCGCATACCCCAAAGAGTCTCCTGCTAACTCCTGCAGCAGCTACACCAAGGAGTCCCTCACCTGGGCCGGCTGAAGAGCATCCATCCCCGGCACTGCCACAGCTGGAGTGCCAGGAAGAACTAAGGGGGAGAGGAGGCCAGGAAGCAGAAGGGTTGACTCCGACTCCAGTGCCACCCGCGGCAGATGTGTATTCAGAGCCGGAAATGCTGCCATACTCCCGCTGGGATGAGGAAGACCCGACACCGTCTGTTGACGAAGATCAGCCCCAAGACCTCACCTGGGAGTTTGTGAGCTGCCCTCTACAGAACCCAGCCCGCAAGACACGGCGACACAGAACACAGTGTGCTCCAGCCCCACAGTCTCCAGAGCAGAAGGAAGTCACCGCCAGAGACCTACAGGAGAAACGGTCCCTGAGAAGGGCCAAAAGCCAGGCTAGAGGACCCCTGTGTTATGGCGTAGTGGAAGACTTTAATCTGAGAAGCGGCTATGGATTTATTGTAGCACCTGGCATCAAAAAGGGAATATTTGTTAACAGGAGAGATGTCAGCGCACACCTGCCTAGAGGACACCCTGGCAGAAATCTGAAAATGGGAGATTCGGTACAGTTTACCATGCACCAAGGTGAAAGGGGATTGTACGCACTTGACGTAGCCTTACGTACCAGCAAACCCTACAGCCATCCCATGCCACAAGAAAGACAAGAAAGACAAGAAAGACAAGAAAGACAAGAAAGACAAGAAAGACAAGAAAGACAAGAAAGACAAGACAGAGATACAGAAACAGATGCAGAAAAGGAAACAGACGAAGACCAAGAAAGGAAAGATAAAGAACCTACAGATGAAACAACCACAGACAAAGATCCTACAGATGAAACAACCACGGACGACGACGGAGAGCAAGAAAGTCACAGGTGCCGGTGCCCTACATGCCCACGCCCTGGTGAAACGGAGGAGTAGAGTAGAGAGAAGTAAAGAAATACAGCAAGTTACCAGTTGAAGTTTTGACAAGTTTTGTTTGCAACGTTTAAGAAATGCGCCCACAAAAACTATTGTGAGAAAACCATAAACCTTAAGGCTATGAACTTGCTATAGCCACAAACTCTCGCAGTGTAAATAGTTACACCAGTGGCACCACCACCAGGGCCAGCCTGTTTAGAGGCTTGGCTCGTCTGCAACCAGGGGGGCCCGTCCGTAGAAAAGGGCCTTGGCTCACCTGCGACCAGAGAGCACGCCTGTTTATGGGGCCTTGGCTCACCACCACAAAGAGGGTACCTGGTCAGCACCAACTGTGGAGGCCGCCTCTGAATCCTGCCAGAAGAGGCTGACGGCGCGGATCCATCAGGCCAGGTATACCCTGAAACCACCAGCCCATGAAAGCCGCCTCTACATCCTGCCAGAAGTGGCTGAAGTCGCGGCCAACGGGAGAGGAAGATTGGAGGAAAGGTCTGGGGAAGTAGATGGCCCAGATCTGGTTACCAAAAGGACCGGTGACCTGCCTCCTGAGAGGGTTTTGGGTGGGTTAACGGACTTGTGGGTGGAGGGTGGTGATGTCTGATACCTGGTGCTTTAAAAATGTTTTACATGTTTTAATGTTTTATGCCGTTTAAAATGTTGTCTTGCAGCCCGAGGACGTGCTGGTGATAACTAAGGGGGAATGTGGCGCCCCTGACCTGGTCAGGCACCACTGAGTACTGCACCCATGCTGGGGACAGTACAATACAGGTAATCCAGAAGGCTGACTGGGGTGTGGAACACAGGCGCATAGTGATCAGGTCTCACACATGTACCCATGAGAGGACCCCTGGGGATCCCAGGAGGGGGCAAGCCTTCACCTTCACTGGAATAGTGGAGGGGGTAGAGCCTCCATCTCCTCTCAAGGGGTGTGGTGGAGAGTCTGGTTGCTAGGTGGCGTAGGCAAGAACAGGAGAGGAGGAGCAGTGAGCCAGTTCAGTGTAGAGTCCAGGGAGCTCAAGTGAGGAGCAGATCCCTGGAGCTGTGCAATCTGACAGCGTCCGCGCAGTGGCTACAGACGGGGGAGAACGGTCAACTAGGAGTGCTGCCTGAAAGCCAGCTTCAGCTAGAGAGTGCAACGGAGTGGGAAGTAAGGAGACTGCTAGAGAGCACCAGGCCCAACCGGGCGGCAGATCCCGAAGCGAGGATAGATTCACCTTTCCCTGCTAAACCTGCCGGTGTGGGGCTCTTAAAGCCCACACCACAACACTACAAAAGCCGCAGCCACGTAACCGCAAGTTAGGGCCCATAGGTCACAGGAGGCAAGAGGCTGGAGTGGCCTGGTCCGGGGAACAAGCACACGGCAAACAAGAAGGGGAGAGAGGCTTGGAGCATCTTCCCTGGGTGACCCCCATAGGGACTCAAAGTCGGGGTCACCCCAAACCACCAAGGGCTAAGGAAGGCGAGTCAGTAGTCACCCTCATAAAGTCAGCCTGAAGGATACCTGGTTCCCGTCTGGTTCATCTCAGCTACGCCCGGGCTACTCACCCTGCCATCAAATGTGAGTAAAGCCCTTGAAAGACAATTCTGCCTGTGTGGAGTTATTCTGCGCCTTGTGGTACTACAAACCTACACCGGGCCCTGGGGCTTGCCTCACTCTCAGGAGGCTATTCCAACTAACTGCACACACCATCAGCCCCAGGCGTCCCCTAACCTGCAGTGGCGGTCCCCACTGACCGCAATACTGAGAGTGGCGTCACGATCAAAACAGAAGATTTCCTACCAGTGACGGAGATCCAGCAACGTGGAGTCCCTGAAGGTAATGCACCGACACCGACACAGCACCGGCGGGGCTTCACATGACCACTGCTGAACGCGCCCCCGCCCTCCGGTAAAACACCGCCGGATTATAAAACGGACTCCATATATTTTTTTTTCCATTTTTTTCTCCAAATTTGGGGTGCGTCTTATAATCTGGTGCATCTTATAAAACAAAAAATACTGTATTTTCTTTTCAAGAAGACCACCACTTTCCTATACAGCTAAGTTATATATTCTGCTTAGTAGTAGATTTTAGTAAAATTTGACATATTGCATTTCTTTTCTCACTGAATTAATCTGATCATCTACCCATTACATGCGATACATCCCCTCTGATCCTGTACATTGCTGTGGGGCTCTGTATTAGAAAAATGGAGCTCTAACTCCAATTAACCTTTATTGTAAATGAATGAACACAGGGTGTTGAACTCAATGTCAGCATTTTTAATTTGTATGAAAGGCTTAAAGTAGTCATCTGGCATTAGAATTTAGGATCTGCTAAGCTTTCTTTCCAAAACCAGCACCACTCTTAAAGATAACCCTATAATATATTGGGGTTAGTTTCGGATTTGAGTGAAACACAACCTATTACATTTTCCTCACTGAGTCAGTCTGGTAATCTACCCTTTCCATCAGGTACATCCAACACTTAACAAGTTATTACCTTGTCAGAGCAATGGAAGTAAAAACCTTGACACATTCCTGTTGTGTTCAGTCACCGGAGGCCATGAATATGCTATCAATATTGACCAACACATTGTTGACGTGGTCAATTTAGATACTTCAAATGTCTCTCATTAAACATACCCCAAAATGACAGATGCCTGTCATTGACTTTTTCTTTATTTTTCCGGTATGCATCTCACGACATATATTGTATTTCAGACCAGCCCTGACACGCTAGCCAAGTTCATTTAAGGAGACTTAGTCATTAGCTGTGAAATTTGCCAAGTAGAAATAATATTTTATTATGTTAAAATTGTAAGGGAATAGAAAATAAATCTGTTCTTTTCTTCAATTACTGATTTGTTGGAAATGAGTTTATGAATTTGTGTCTAAGGGGGCTTTACATGCTGCTATATCGGTAGCGAGCGAACCCGCCCCCGTCGGTTGTGCGTCACGGGCAAATCGCCGCTCGTGGTGCACAACATCGCATACACCCATCACACGGACTTACCTTCCCTGCGACATCGCTGTGGCCGGCGAACCGCCTCCTTTCACAGCGACGTCACACAGCAGCCATCCAATAGAAGCAGAGGGACGGAGATGAGCGGGCGGACTATCCCACCCACCTCCTTCCATCCTCATTTCCGGCGGCCGCAGGTACGATGCAGTTCCTCGTTCCTGCGGTGTCACACATAGCGATGTGGGCTGCCGCAGGAACGACGAACAACCTGCGTCCTGCAACAGCAACGTTATTCGGGAAAGGAACGACGGGTCAACGATCAACGATTAGGTGAGTAATTTTGATTTTTAACAGTCATTCCTGCGTTTCACACGCAACGATGTCGCTAACGAGGTCGGATGTGCGTCACAAATTCCGTGACCCCCAACGACATCTTGTTAGCGATGTCGTTGCATGTAAAGCGGCCTTAAGACGCCTTTGAACAACAAACTTACAACCAATTATTTTTGTTTAAAATGTGCATTTTCAGTGATCTCATCTTTGAGTGAATCCCCCGATTTTCTCAAAGTTCACTGCCCACTCACTCAGCCAACAGTTATTTCTATTGACTGCCCCATAGACATAGATGCTTGGTTCAGATATGCTTGCATGCCTTTTTTTGAGAAGAGGGGCATAAGTTTTATCTACCATAAGAACAAAGGACCAGGCATGTTAAAATCTATCCAACCTGAACTTTAATTCCCTATATATTTGCCAGCAGGTGATAGTTGAGTGATCACCATTCACATTGGAACTGGAACTGATACTGTAGAAATTGGTAAGATCAACCATCATTTTTCTCTTATGATGGGGTACCAATCATAAACACATACAAAGACTTGTTGGTATGTGAGATTAAGGAAAGTTTGAAATGAGAGTCTTCTACAGTGTTGCTAAATAAATTGGATCTCTGTATATGTGCTGCCCCCGTGTCCTCAGCCAGGCTGCTCGGATCCAGATCCGCGGTGGATCAAGGAGCGACCGGACCCGGGGGTCGTGCGGCCACTCAAATGAAGGGGGTATTTACAGGGGGTTATGTTTAGAGTTTGTGACGCCACCCGTGGTGTGTGGTAATGTGGAGTACCACCACTGCAGTTGGGAGTACCTGGGGCGATGGAGTGAGGCAGCCAGATGTTAGAACCCTCCACGGGTAGGGGGGACGCACCGGGACTCAGTGATGGGAGTTGGGGGTGCCGTGGGGAGCAAAGAGAGACACTTTCGTACTCACACAGTCCATAAAGCTGACACCGACGACTAGATAAACCAAAGTTCTGTACACCACTGCCGCTGAGGGGAGCTAGTTTGGGTCCCGTCCCCGATGGTGCTACTTGATGATCTGTGACCTTCCTCCTGGCACTTAGTTCACTTCTTTGTTAGTCCCGGTAGCATAAAACTAGTTGGGTCCCGCTCCCCAGTGTGGCTGTGGGAGCTTGCTCTCAGGGGTCACGCTTGGGATTTTCTAGACCGTTTTTGTGGAAAGTCCTATCCCCCTCGTTGCGCTAGTACCCCGATTTTGGAGCAGGTGGAGAACGGATCTTGAAGGCTCCGTTCTTGTTGGGTAAATTGCCAGGTTGCCTGAAGCTACTCCCTGACCTAGGGTCCATGTACCCCGTCGTGCCCTGTTCCCAGCCTGGTGATGGTACAAGGCCGCCGGCTGTCCTCGTCGACAGTTCCGTGCCCCTTGTCATGATCCACTGCTACCGGGATTCCAGCTTCTACTAGGCCCCGACCACCATCTGCTACTTAGTTGCTTCCAAGGAGCCAAGCTCCTGACCTCCTCTCTCCTTCACTCCTACACTTCACCCTTCACTCTCCAACTCACTACTCACTACTCACTGACTGATACTCCTGACCTCCCCAACCAACCCCCCAAGTGGGTGACTCTATTCCACTCAGGCCGTCCACTGGTGTGTCTGGTGCAGAGTGTACCTAGGATTTTAACTGGCTGATGTTAGCAACACCATATAGTTGGGGACCCATAACCAAGGAGGAGGTGGATATTGGACAGAAGGGCAAATTGCACAATACCCTGTGATGACCTGATAGTCCAGGGAATCACATATACAAGTGTAGGCTGTTGCGGGGCAATAGTCATGGGCAAGGGATTGACTCCAAAAGCTCCGGTGCAAAGACTTCGGAGAGAAATTGTAAGTTATTTTGTCCTTAATCTGATCAGAATGTCCGTGACAGAATGGACTCCAAAGAACATGGCTATTCCAAGAGGTCTCTACAGCCCAATATCTAAACTGTGAGTGGTGGTCCTCCACTTTATGACCTCCCTAAACCAATCTACGAATATTAGACTCAGCTAAGGCAACTTTATCAGGGTCGTCATAAATAAGTCCAGGAGCCGAGAGAAATACCTCTTCAGAGGCCAACTCCAGAGAATCCTCAGGCAAATAAAAAGCTCAGGCCTGTGGATCTTCATAGAGTAAAAATAAAATAATGCCTACTTGTTGACTGTCAGACCCATAAGATACCCCCATTAGACACAGGTGATTTTATTCTCTATAGCAGGGTCCTACTCGCCCATACACATGAGGGTTTTTAAGCCCCGAGAGAAGCTTCAGTTCTGAGTACAGAAATAGAAATGGCCATTTTTGTATGCTATCTCATTTTTTTCTTAGATTTCTATTAACAGTAATGCATGTCTATATTTGTACATTCATGGTTTGCATGCTTTAGCATTACAGAGTGCAACTGTCTTTCTACCATAGTATGTAATGTTCAGTTATGCACCTGTTCACACTGCATGTTTGGGTAAGCCGTTAGTCTTTTTTTCTGTCATTCATGATGTGTCATATTTCTGAACCAACAAAAATGCCTTTCTTTATATTGGCATTGATTATTCTTGGAAACATTTGTCTTAATGTAACAAAAACCTCCTGCTTCCTTGTTCATTGCTTTCACTAAATTTTTCATCAGCCCGAGTATTATGTGAAGTGGAGGCAAATATCATTGCTGGTCTCACAATTACTTTATGTGCAACATTTTTCTGCCAGGGTGTCAATTGGTTATGGATTAGCCACTTCCTTTTACTGTTATGTGACTACTTAGCAGGCATGGACTGGTCCGGGAGGCAGGAGGGTAAGTGCCTCCCGGTCTTTTCTCCCAGCTGCTGTAGAGGGTCGGCTGCCTGCTGCATAATGTCATTATAACACACATGGCCACGCACAGTGAACTGCGTGCGGTCGTGTCTCCTGTACTGTGAAGCAGCAGGGTCAATACACTGACATTTAAGGGGCAGACAAAGCTGGCAGGCCGCATGATACTACAGGAAATACGGACGTGCGCAATTCACAATGCGTGGCCATGTGTGTTATAATGGCGTCATACAGCGCGCGCTGCCTCCATCCCGCCGAAGAAATGCATCAAACAAGGCTAAATCCCAGTGGCTAGAAGGACCTTCCTGGTTAGTAGATGTCACCGGCTTGGTTAGTGGGCTTGTCCAGCTTGGTTGGTAGGCGTGGCCATATTTCTTACCGTCCACTATAATCACGGAAAGGGGGCTTCGCACCCCTTCACAGTTGGGGGGTCTTATGCTCAGACCCTTGCTTATATTATAAACAACTCCAGGACCACATGGAGTTGTTTCTTGGTATCAGCTATGTTGGCTGAGGCCCTACCCCTTCTGATCACATGGGCATGATGTCAGCAAGGTCCTTTAGCCCACTGAGATTTAGCCTCTATCATCAAACAAGTCTGTGGGCCGCATGGGAGATAAGAGAAGAAGTGTCCTCCATCATCAGCAGTAAAAGGAGCACCCCCCAAGTATGTGTGTGTCTGTGTGTATATGATTGTGTCTATTTATGTATGGGTATATTTATATGTATGCGAATGTCTTCAAATATGTAGATGCTTCTATGTGACTATATCTGTGCACGTGTCTGTATCTGTGTGTGCTCGTCTATGTTGTGTGGGTGTTCATGTCTGTGTATGTGTACACGTCTCTGTACTGTATCTCTACATGTCCATGGGGGATGTATGTAAGTCTGCGTGCCCACGATCAGGGTTAACAGCGCTTTGGATGCAGTGTGTTAATAATATTCTAAATAAAAAAGAGAAGACATTTTTGACTATCATGTGCCCCACCATCCCTTTTTTGTTCCAATTACTAAAAATCCATAAAAAACTTGTAAATCCACTGGGCCACCCCATCATTTCGGGTATCAGATCCCTAACGAGCAACTAACTTGTCTTCCAATATTGACGAAATCATGAATATTCATGTTGTTAATGTTCCTAGTCATATAAGGGATTTCATGCAGCTCTTTTGCATCCTTCAAGAGGTAGAAGGGCTGGACTTTTACATATTTCTTACATTAGATGTTTCCTCTCTTTATTCTAACATCACACATGAAATTGCTTGAGTGCACTGTAATAAGTTTTTGCAAGTTGATATAAGTATATGACACGCCCGCGCCGGGGCCGTGGGGCACTCGTTACCGGGCCATGGTTCTGTTTATGGGATGCTGCGGTGGCAAGGCCCGGTTCCGTGACCCCGGTGGTGTCATTTAAATATAAAGGGGATGATGATAGTTATTCGTGACGCCACCTGTGATATGCGGCCAGATATGTGCCGCCGCTGAGGGATGGGGACACTCGGGACAGATGGTGAGGCAGCTTGGTTGGTATAGCTCTCCACAGGTAGAGCTGGGCCCCAGGGCGGATGGGTGTAGTAGTAGGTGCAGGCCAGAGGCGCAGGCGAATAACGGCGGGACACAGGGCTGTAGTCTCAAGGTTTTTACTCACTGTAGCAGGTTCCAAGGTAACAACATCAGTGACCACCTTTGGACTGCTGGAGTTTAACTGTGAAGGGCTCAGCCAAACCCGGGTAGTTCAGAGGTCAAGTCCGGTACACCTTTCTTGTGTACCTTCCCTGGTCATCTTCCTGTGCTGACTTCTCTCCCGCCAGTGCCCTGAGCAAGTGTCCGAGGGCCCTGTCGGGTGGCTTGAAGCACTATCCTGTGGCCCTATGTGGTCACCTTCCAGCAGATTCATGTGCGGAGTTGGCTTTGGTACTAAATGTGTCCTCAGCCTCTGGTTTTACTTGCGGAGCACATTGGTTCTTCTACAATAGCCTAGGGACCAGTCCCCGTTCTGCGGCCAAGTCCTTCCATTCTGATGCTGTATGTGAAATGAGGCCACGGGAGTATGGCGCACTTCCCGTGGTCTCTAGGACCCCTTCTGCCTCGTGCCTGGGTCGAGCTGCACCAGCTCCAGACCACAGGTCTTTTCTCCTCCACTGCTCCTTCCAACTGTCTCACGCTACTCTGTCCCCAACTCACTAGACTTCACCCCCAGTGTTACAGGGGGGCTGGCACATTAGAATAAGGTGGTATATATCCCAATCGCTAGTCGGAGCCCACAGTGCTCCAGGTGACAAAGGAGCTGCTGGCAACCCGAAGGTTAGGCGGAAGGTACAGAGCTGGGTGGCTCTGAAACTAATAGGAGCCTGACCGAGTTAAACGTCACTCGGATCAGGAGACTGTGAACCCTGTCGGCGTCACAGGATCCAGACATCCAGCCCAGGAACACTCTGTTAATCCCATAGAGGTCCTGGGGTACGCTACCCGTGTGCGTAGGGGGCACACCGAGGAGCAGGACAGAGTCGGTTCCTCACCATACCGAGGTACAGGTGTGCACAGATACGAGTACCCGGCACCAGCGCCTAACCCTGATTAAGCTCTGTCCTACTGCTTCCAATCCTACTGGGCTACTGGGTAGGAGGCACATCGAGGGCAGACGGCGCAGCAGCCCAGTTGACTCCACTGGGCTGCACAAGCAGGACTGGATGGTAGGAGGTGACCCTAACATGCTGAGCCACGGGTGTCTTGGCGTGACAAGCACTGGATGCCTAACCCTGCCTACCGCTTCCAATCTAAGGCTTATGCCGCAATGTGGCTCTAACATGGAGGTGTGCTCTGTCTGAGCAAATGTGAAGACTGCGCCTCTCTATGTTGTCTCCAGCCCCTTTTATAACCTGGGTCCGCCCCAAACCCAGGGTGGACCACAATGGCACCTCCAGGGTCCAATAGCGGAGTGCCACATCATCAGTGACATAACCAGTGGCCTATCCGGAAATGCCATGTCACTGATGACCTCATGGCTGCCACGCCCCAAACACCTCACCAGTCATCGTCTGACGAACAATGGTGAGGTGCCGTGTCATAGGGACGGGCCTCCGCGAGCCAGTCCGAAGTGGCCACATCATCAGGACGCCTGATGTGTGTCGGCCTATCAGAGCCTGCCACCTCACGGACATGCCCAGTGAGGTCCTTACTGGACCTAGCCTCTGATGCACTAAGTGCCTGAGCAAGCTCAGTAGCCTGAACAACAGTCTCAGAAATCAGACTATCTGCCTGAGCATGCTCAGTAGGCACAACACAGGACTTAGACATGGCATGATGTCAAAGTACCTGTGCAAAGAGGCTTTTCGCACTAAGTGTAGGAGCATGCTCAGTAGCCTGAACTGAGGACTCACTAGGCGAAACACTGGACTTTGGCTCTGGCTGGGGTAAATCGGCACGCACATGCACACTAGCCGCATCTCCACACTTAGACGTGAAGGAGGAAGCAGCCGGCTGGACGACCCGAGGGAAGGCCAAAAATGGCTGCCGGCGCCTAAGTGCAACTGAAACCGCAGCAGGCTGCTTGCGGCTATGGCAGCGCCGATTTGTAACACCCAGGCCCTGTCAGATTAGGGGGAGGGAGGAACCATCACCAGTGGTGGCTATACATAGAATTAATGGAACCAAGCCCTAACCCTGACCCGGTGGAGAGCTGCTAATTGAGGTGTTATGTGTTTTGTGTGCATACCGGTGGATGACCTCCTCCGTACCCAGGATGGAATACCACACCTCTGGCTGAGGTGTAGTACTTCTGTGGTGACTGAAGCTTCAGGGGCGCCACATATATATCAATTGCATCCTTTTTGCTGTATATAGATTGTATGTAACATGGCGGTGGGTATGTATCACGGATGTGATGTAAACCTGAATGTCTGCTCTGGTACTTCTACTGCCACGAGGCTTACTCGGCTTACAGGGACAGGTTTTATGGATAGCTGGAGAGATGGGCGGGTCTGGCTATCCACATACCTCCACCCATGGGTGTGTCTGATGAGTCAAGATGGAGACTGATTGTTTGCCCTGGGTCAGTGTGAGGAGATTGTGTTGTCTCCAGGAAGGAATCCTCAGAGAGCGAGAGGATCAGCTTGTCCTGTCCAGGACCATGTATAGAGGTTGTAATGTAATGCCTCTGGATGGGATCCTCTAAAAGAAGAGAAGGGTTCACTTCTTTTGACCAGGATCAGTGTACGGAAGTTTTTGATACCTCCAGAAGGAACCTCTAGACAGCGGTGTATACTCACCAGGGTCAGTGAGTGGAGGCTGAGATAGCTCCACTGGGATACTTTTGTTGGGAAGCTGTATCCAAACCTGGGTGGGCTTACTGGGAGTTAAATGTACTGTGTAATATGTGTGTTTCTTTAAGCCAGAAGAGGCTTTCTATGCTACCAGAAGTGTTGTTTATGTGTTCTTTTAAGAAACCCACGGGACTTTTAAATTCCTGCGTGCTAGTGAGCAACCACATCACAGGATATATACAATAGGTGGGGGGTTTTCTCTAAGAATGCATATGAGGGTCAGGTCCTACATTTTATGGTCTCATTTTACATTTAATCTGATACATTGTTTTCCAGTACAAAGATTTTTTTTAATTGCTTATTTCTGGCTTTGCTGCTTCCTTTAATTTCTCAGAGATGAGTTTCCCCTGAGCATCCAAGCAGCTTCTCAGCTCAGTGAGTTGGGAACTTTCCCATGGTGCTCCATAGCACGCTAGCTAAAATTGGTGTAGCCATCAGCTCTTGAATATCAAGGGCAATCCGGCTTTTTTTTTTCTTTTAATTAGAACAATCGTGTTTTCAGTTTTTTTGTTTATACAAAGGCATCTATGTGAAGAGGGACAGAGGTCCCTATTGTTTGCTAAAATTGATATTTATGCACAGTCGGGATGTGTTTTACAAGTAGCGTGTTATTGAGTGATATGTTTATTATGAGATATTAAATGTTAAAAAACAACCCATCTTCAAGTATTAGTCCAGGATTAGAGAAATAGGAAGTTCGAGGGTTTTTTTTCAATCAAAAACAGTGTCACTGTTGTCAGTGGGTTGTATCTAGAATTATAGCTTGTACGAATTTAAGTGATCTTTTCCTGCTCGTGAATTATTAGAACCTACAGAAAAATAAATAGCCACTTAACAATACATATTAATGTAATTAATTGAATACAAAACATAGCACAAAGACAATAAAATATTTTTTTTAAAAAAAGCTGCCATACATATAAACATCAGGTCAGAATACTAATGCACTACAGGATGCAGCCGCCCCCTTTATAAAGGTGGAGGCACACAGGTTCACAATACTGATGAAACACCAGTACACATGGTGGGGGTGGCTGCCTAGTATAATTACACACACATAAAGCTTGCGTAGGGCATCAGTCACACACATGTGTGCAGTACACATTGTCTGTCTTACAGCCTTAAGGCTGCTTTACACCAGACAATCTATCGTGCGATAGATTGTCGGGGTCACGGTTTTTGTGACGCACATCCGGCATCGCTTGCGATGCCGGCCTGTGTGACACCTCCTAGCGACGCAGTATCGCTCACAAATCGTGAGTGGTGTACTGCTCGCTAGGTTTCATAATATCGTTTAATTTAATTGTTCATCGTTCCCGGGGTAGCACACGCCGCTCCGTGTGACACCCCAGGAACGATGAACATCGCTTACCTGCAACCCGCGGCTCTCGCCGGCTATGTGGAAGGAAGGAGGTGGGCGGGATGTTTACATCCCGCTCATCTCCGCCCCTCCGCTTCTATTGGCCGGCGGCCGTGTAACGTCGCTGTGACGCCGAACGTCCCTCCCACTCCAGGAAGTGGACGTTCGCCGCCCACAACGAGGTCGGACGAGAGGTAAGTACGTGTGACGGGGGTTACCGACTTTGTGCGCCACGGGCAGCAATTTGCCTATGACGCAAAAAGGACGGGGGCGGGTATGATCGATTGTGAAATTGCACAATCGGTCGTACCATGTAAAGCAGCCTTCACAGTGTGACTGGCGCCCTATACAAGCCTTATCCGTGTGCCTACAGATTTACTTAAAAGAGTTTATTTATAATTAGATTTAATATAATTAGATACTGGAAATATTTTGCTAAACTCTAATAATAATATATATTTATATATATATATATATACACAATTTTCGCGAGTTGGGCTCTGTATGCCACCACATTGGATTTGAAATGAAACCTCTACAACAGAATTCAAGTGAAGATTGTAACGTTTAATTTGAAGGTTTGAACAAAAATATATGATAGAAATTGTAGGAATTGTACACATTTCTTTACAAACACTCCACATTTTAGGAGGTCAAAAGTAATTGGACAAATAAACCAAACCCAAACAAAATATTTTTATTTTCAATATTTTGTTGCGAATCCTTTGGAGGCAATCACTGTCTTAAGTCTGGAACCCATGGACATCACCAAACGCTGGGTTTCCTCCTTCTTAATGCTTTGCCAGGCCTTTACAGCCGCAGCCTTCAGGTCTTGCTTGTTTGTGGGTCTTTCCGTCTTAAGTCTGGATTTGAGCAAGTGAAATGCATGCTCAATTGGGTTAAGATCTGGTGATTGACTTGGCCATTGCAAAATGGTCCACTTTTTTGCACTCATGAACTCCTGGGTAGCTTTGGCTGTATGCTTGGGGTCATTGTCCATCTGTACTATGAAGTGCCGTCCGATCAACTTTGCGGCATTTGGCTGAATCTGGGCTGAAAGTATATCCCGGTACACTTCAGAATTCATCCGGCTACTCTTGTCTGCTGTTATGTCATCAATAAACACAAGTGACCCAGTGCCATTGAAAGCCATGCATGCCCATGCCATCACGTTGCCTCCACCATGTTTTACAGAGGATGTGGTGTGCCTTGGATCATGTTCCGTTCCCTTTCTTCTCCAAACTTTTTTCTTCCCATCTTTCTGGTACAGGTTGATCTTTGTCTCATCTGTCCATAGAATACTTTTCCAGAACTGAGCTGGCTTCATGAGGTGTTTTTCAGCAAATTTAACTCTGGCCTGTCTATTTTTGGAATTGATGAATGGTTTGCATCTAGATGTGAACCCTTTGAATTTACTTTCATGGAGTCTTCTCTTTACTGTTGACTTAGAGACAGATACACCTACTTCACTGAGAGTGTTCAGGACTTCAGTTGATGTTGTGAACGGTTCTTCTTCACCAAAGAAAGTATGCGGCGATCATCCACCACTGTTGTCATCCGTGGACGCCCAGGCCTTTTTGAGTTCCCAAGCTCACCAGTCAATTCCTTTTTTCTCAGAATGTACCCGACTGTTGATTTTGCTACTCCAAGCATGTCTGCTATCTCTCTGATGGATTTTTTCTTTTTTTTCAGCCTCAGGATGTTCTGCTTCACCTCAACTGAGAGTTCCTTAGACCGCATGTTGTCTGGTCACAGCAACAGCTTCCAAATGCAAAACCACACACCTGTAATCAACCCCAGACCTTTTAACTACTTCATTGATTACAGGTTAACGATGGAGACGCCTTCAGAGTTAATTGCAGCCCTTAGAGTCCCTTGTCCAATTACTTTTGGTCCCTTTAAAAAGAGGAGGCTATGTATTACAGAGCTATGATTCCTAAACCATTTCTCCGATTTGGATGTGAAAACTCTCATATTGCAGCTGGGAGTGTGCACTTTCAGCCCATGTTATATATATAATTGTATTTCTGAACATGTTTTTGTAAACAGCTAAAATAACAAAACTTGTGTCACTGTCCAAATATTTCTGGACCTAACTGTATATATATAATCCTATTTAACTATGTGTTATTATATGCCAAATGTTTAGTCCAAAGGCCATTCAATTGCCAACCTAACAGTCTGTGATTTTGATGCGGACTATATCTGGGGGTGAAATATAAGGGATTGTGAGCTCTTCACCTTCCGTGAGGAGGTATGGACTTTTCCATAGGGATCTCCCTAAAGAGAGTTCACTTGCAGTTCCTGATGTGGGGAAGTACAGCTGTTTATGTACCGAGGCAGTATCCAAACAGTTACCGCAGAATGTCATGGCTGGCAGACTTCTTGCACCATGGGTAACAGGTAAGGAACCTGTCATGATTTACTCCTGGCTCAGCTGCAGCTGAGCCTTTTTTTTAGTTTCACTTCTGATACAGGTCACGTTAGGGGTTAATCCTTCCTGCCTCGTTCTGGAGGTCAGGCTGCTTTATTAGGGCACTGTTTCTCTGGGACAACCACAGTAATATTTCTGGCTCTGCTGTGTTCTGCTCATGAGTGACCTGTTGTCTGCCCTGTCCCCCGCCTGACCTCCATGTTCACCTGACCTGTTGTTAACCTTCTCTGTTTCCGTCCTGTCAGTGTCTCTCCCGCTGCCTCCCTTCAGCTCCCTACTCATCTGTCTCCCCGTTCGTTCCTTATCTGTTTACTTTGATTCTGTCTTGTCTTCCCACTCTCCCTCGCTTCTGAGTTCTGATTTCCCATCTACTGACTGTTTGCTTCCCTCTGACTACTTTTAGACTTTGCCCCTGCGTATTTACAAGACCTCATGTTGTGACACGGCTTTCTGACAATTCTACTGCCATCTGGTGCACTTGACTAGCATTACCTCTGCTAGGGAATTCTTTGCTCATACGTTTTCTCCACTCTAACGCCCCCTAGTGGTTTACAAGCTAACTACCTTCTTAGGTAGTTTCAGTAATCCTCTCTGTCCCACATTACTGCACTGTACTGCTATTGTACATCTTCGAGTACAGCGTGACAGAACCTTAAACAGAATCTGTCAGCAGCTTTTTGATATATCATCTGAGAGCAGCATAATGTAGGCAAAGAGATTCTGAAACTAACCTTGTGTACCTTAGATCACTGTGTGCAGCTGTTCTGACTTTATCTAAGAATTGAGTTTAGCAGAGCTGGGAGCTGTCCTCGCCCACACCAGGCTCTCAATAGACTTTGTGCATTGCCTGTAAGGTGTCAATCAAAGCAGTCTGCCATCTACAAAGTAGACTGCTTTGATTGACACCTTATTAGCATAGAGTCACACCAATGTTAATTACAGAGCAATAAAACCTTTAGTTTCAGAGGTTCCCAACTCCAGTCCTCAAGGCACACCAACAGTGCAGGTTTTCAGGATCTCCTTAGTTTTGCACAGGTGGTAATTTAATCACCTGCACTGGTGATGATTCCAACCCCTGTGCAATACTAAGGCAATCCTGAAAACCAGCACTGTTGGTGTGCCTTGAGGACTGGAGTTGGGAACCTCTGGTTTAGATAAACAATAACTAGCACACAGATAAGAGAAGTACTCTTGTATTTTCTTTTTTAACCCTCGCAGCATGCTGTCTTCAGCTTATATTGCAAAATAAGATTCCCTTTATTGTTCAGGCAATGAGTGATATGGGAATGATTATTTAAGAATCCTAGATTGGACACTAGCTGGGGAGAAAGCTGGTGTATACAGGCCATTTAACAGTATGTAGGTCTCAGGTAAGTGGAAGCAAAAGGAGGCTGCATCCAAACAACCGAGGGAGCAGCAATTTGAGTTATGGAGTAGCAGAGGTAGCAATTGCTCCTGAGCCTTTATGCCTGAGTGGGGTCAAATGCCTGTAAAAAAGATTCCAATATTTTAATTGACATGTGGCACATGAAATGTTACATATATTACACCAGGGCCCCAAAGCATCTAGATACACCTCAAACTAGAATGATCTGAACAACGAAAAACTCCCTGATACTTTGTAAGTAACACAAGGTTTGTATGGTATGCGAGAAAACGTCTCAACATTATATTTACCTAAAGTATTTAGAATTACTAGACACTCAGTGGGGGGGGGACTTTAAGGAAAGGCAATTATTGGCTTAGGATACAGCAAATAACATGATATCATCCTTGGCTTTCTTAGTGAGGCTTTCTTAGTTTCATAGTGAGGCTGAATTTTTTTTAAATAAATGTATCTTTCAGCAGATGTGTCCTCATAAAACATCCTGAGAAAATTACAAAGAGCAATTACCTGGATGATCGTATGAACACATTAAAGGGAATCTTTCAGCAGCATTTCACCCCCCCCTCCACCCAAACTATTTATATATGCATGTAGATCTTTCAAAGATAAGACCAGCAATACCTCTACGTCTGTTCTTTCCGATTTTGAGGAATGCCCGTGACGCTAGGTGGGGAATAGAGCTGGGGTGACAGAGGCTTCAGATCTATAGCTTAATTTGCATATCAATTCGAACAATGATTTTTCAGTAACAGAGGAACAGATTGATCATGTACAGATATTTCTGTACTTGTTTTTGAAAGAGTTCCATGCGCATATAAATTATTTTAGGTGGTGAAATCCTGCTGAGAGGTTCCATGTAATGGGACTCAGTCACCTCAAAATCACTATTTTTGGTTTTCTATAGAGGCATAGTTTAAAGGGAACCTGTCATGTAAAACAACACTATTAAACTGCAGATAAAGGATACATCTCCAGGTTAATAGCATTCTAAAACTCCCCGGCCGCCATACTGAAAGCTTCTGGGAGGAAATTAACTTTATCCCTCCTGGCAGTCTTAAGGCGGCGTCACATGGTACGATCTATTGTGCGATCGCACGATCGATCGTAACCACCCCCGTTGTTTGTGCGTCACGGACAATTACTTGCCCGTGGCGCACAAAGTCGTTAACCCCCTGTCACACGCACTTACTTCCCGGACAACGTCGCTGTGGGCAGCGAACATCCTCTTCCTGAAGGGGGAGGGACGTTCGGCGTCACAGCGACGTCACACAGCGGTCAGCCAATAGAAGCGGAGGGGCGGAGATGAGCGGGACGTAACATCCTGCCCACTTCCTTCCTTCCGCATTGCCGGCGGGATGCAGGTAAGCTGTGTTCGTCGTTCCCGGGGTGTCACATGGAGCGATGTGTGCTGCCTCGGGAATGATGAACAACCGGAGCACAGAAGGAGGACCGACATTTTGAAAATGAATGACGTGTTAACGAGCAACGATAAGGTGAGTATTTTTGCTCGTTCACAGTCGTTCGAAGCTGTCACACGCTACGATATGTCTAACGATGCCGGATGTGCGTCACGGAATCCGTGACCCCGACGACATATCGCCCGATATATCGGAGAGTGTGACGCCGCCCTTAGGCTTTCAGATGTAATGACGAGGCCAGAGCAGTTTCAGTCACCTCTCAGTACATAGAGAGCAAATGTTATAACTACGCCCTCCACTGACTAACAGCCGGCTCTGTACTGATGCAATGCAGAGCCGACTGTCAGTCAATGCCGAGTGTCACGTCCCCATCGGAGTCCGCTCCTGCGACTTCTGCTCCGATCGCCAGACAACGCCATGTTCCCACCATGGATAGTGCTGGTTATGGGAGAGGAGTCGGTGCCCGAGGTTCTGCGGAGCACAGGCTCCGCTCAACCACTAGGCTGGGTTTCCCTGGAACCTGCAGTACCACTGGCTGACTGTAGGTGGCGTGTGTCTCCCGGCTGAAGTGGCCAACATTCACCTGCAGCCTATGGGAAGACACCACACCCTTCTTATTCCCCCTCCTGTCACATGACCACTGCCAGTGATAGTTCTGTTCTCCTGGCTCATGTGCTGTTTGTATTGTGATTCATGTGCGCTGACCTTTGCTTGTTTTTTGACTACCCTCCTGCCTGTCGTTTTTGTACCTTGCTGCCAGTTCCGGATTTGACCCCTGCTTTGTCTCCTCACTACGCCCCTGCCTGTCGTTTTTGTACCTTGCTGCCAGTTCCGGATTTGACCCCTGCTTTGTCTCCTCACTACGCCCCTGCCTGCCGATTCTGTTCCTGTTTTGCATCTCCTGGATTTTGACCCTGCCTGATGACCACGGATTACAGTCTACCACAGGTAGCGATCTCTGAGGCTCTGTGTAATTCCAAATCCCTGTAAAGGGGTTAAAGGGTTGCAGAGTTCTTGGGGTCCTGCTTTGTGAGTGGCTTTTCTCTAGATTCCCCTTACAGCCAGTCTGAGTCTGTGGCTCCTATCAGGCATTACACTGAGACATGATTGCAGCTGCCATTCAGTATGTACTGAGCGGACACTGAAACTGCTCCGGCCGTACCTCTATACCTGAAAGTCTAAGGCTGCCAGGAGGAATAAAGTTAGTTTCCTCCTAGCTTTCAGCTAGCAGTTTTAGAACCTATATTAACCTGCAGATTAACTCTATATCTGAAGGTTAATATTTTTTTTTTGATAGGTGAATTGTATCATAATTCTGGCATACATCCCTTGATAAATATCCCTTAATGTGTGTAACTGTTATTTTTCAAATTGCTATGTGCAAACTAAAATCTTGATCAGTTTGTTGACCAAAATACAAAGAGTTTTTTAACTGACGGGTGTTTTTTGTAGGAGTTCATCATATATTTTTTTTTTTTTTTAAAAAACTGACCTGAACTGACTAATTGTCTGTACACATGGAGGTGGCACTAATTTCCTTCACTGTCCCAGTACAACTGCAGACTTAACAAGCTCCAATTATACATTACCCTAAAACCATATTTAGCATCATTAGCAGATGTTTTATGAATGTTGTGCCTGACCCACCTTAAGATAGAGAAGGACCCCTGTGTAAGAACAATACTTGGCTCTTTGCAGTCAATTTCATTTGTTTACATCAGAAGCTGCTTGAGAGTGGGCCGTTGTGCAGTGGGAGTGGACCCCTAACTTCTTGGGTCCTTGTGCAGTCAGAGTGCCCCTTCAGTTCTTGGCCCCTTGTGCTGTGAGAGTGAGCCCCTCACTTCTTGGGCCCTTGTGTGGTAGGAGTGGGCCCCTAACCTCTTGGACTCTTGTCCTGTGTCAGTGGGCCCCTTACTTCTTGGCCCCGTGGGAGTGGGCCTCTAACTTTTGGGCTCTTGTGCAGTGAGAATTGGCCCCACACTTCTTGGGCCATTGTGCAGTGAGAGTTGGCATTCACTTGTTGGTCCCTTGTGCTTTGTAAGTGGGATCCTCACTTCTTGGACCCTTGTGCGGTGGGAGTGGGCCCATAACTTCTTGGGCCCTTTTGCTGTGGCAGTGGGCCCCTCACTTCTTGGGCCCTTTTGCGGTGGAAGTGTGCCCCTCACGTCTTGTAGCTTTGTGCTGTGGGAGTGGGCTCCTAACTTCTTGGACCCTTGTGCTGTGGAAGTGGATCTGCGGCGCCCCTGACCCGGTCAGGTGCCACTGAGTGCTGCACCCATGCTGGGACAGTACTTTCAGGTAATCCTAAGGGCCAGAATGAGGTGTGTACGCACAGACACATAGCAACCAGTTCTCCCACACCATTAGATGGGACCCTTGGGCAGTCTCCGGAGGGGTCTGGCCTTCAAATCTTGTGAAGGGGTAAAGCGGAGGGGCTGGGGGCTAGAGTGCAGAGGTTGTCAGGAAAGGAGGGAGAGAGCCAGTCTGGTGGTGGTGAGCGGCGGTCGCGAAGTGGATACGCACGCTCCCACTAGTCAGACCCTGCACGGGGTAGTAACCGTTAGCGGGGGAGAATGGTCACCTGGCCGTAAGAGTACTGAGCTTCTGGTGACTAGGCACATACGGGGTACAGGTCCCTAGAGCAGACTCCAATTTAATGACCTGTAAACCTGACGGTGAGGGGAACAACAGGTACCTCACCAACCTTAGAGTCCGAGCCTCAGCAGCAACGCAGGGACCCATAAGGGGACAGAGCCTGAAGCCATCTCACTTGGTCCATCCTGCCGGCAAACAGGCCGAACACAGGGGAGAAATTGCAGTAGCGACTCCATGGATAGACCCCCATGGTACTTCACGTTAAGGGATTATCCGAACACAGAGTGCTAGGAAGGCGAGCTAACAGGTTACCCTCAGACTGGCCCGAATGAGTCCCTGGTCCTACCTGGTTAATCACAGCAATGCCCGGGTCAGCTCACATCAACATCTGAGTGAGTAAAAACCAGTTGAAAGACTTTTGGACTCAGCCTGTGTTATTCCGGGACCCGCTATCCTACTCACCCGAGCCCCTGGGGCCTGCCTCACTTACGGGAGGCTATATCATCTGCTGCAGACCCCATCAGCCCCAGACGCTCATAAAACCTGCAGCGGCAGTCATCCACATCCCTGATCACAAGCTGTGAGTGGCGTCACAACACATAAAATAAAAACTGACATTACCTGTTTGGCCATATTGAACAAGTCCTGTAGCATCTCTGAACAGGAACATCACCCCTGGGGCATCACAGATCCATCACCTCTTGGGCCCTTGTGCTTTGTGAGTGGACCCCTCACTTCTTGGGCCCTTGTGTGGATCTGCAGGTAGCACCAATATGTCAGCCCATGGCCAGCCTGCACAGAATATAGTTTTGATGAATGCTGTTTGATAACGGAGAAGTGAGCAGCATCATACATGTACAGACTACAGTTCAAGAATGTCAGTTTACTTGGGACATCCAATTTACAGGAAACCTATTACCTTGGAAAATGCTCAGGTATAGGGGTAATTTGCAGGTAAATAGCGCTCCAATGCTGCCACTGCCGCTATCCTGAAAATGCAGCTACTAGGAGAAAATTAACTTATTTCCTCTCTAGGGCCATCAGCTTTCAGTCATGAGAGCATTTCGATTGACAGCTCACTCTGCGTAGATGTACAATATACAGGCATCTATGACTGAAAGCCGGCAGCTCCCAGAAGGAAATAAGTGTATTTTCTCTCGGTAGCCAGCACTTTTAGTAAAACAGCCAGGCAGCATTGAAATGCCATTTACTTGAAGATTAACCCTATATCCGCAGGTAAATAGTGTTTTCCAAGGTGATAGTTTCTTTTAAAACAGAGTTTTCCAGCCTTTTTTAGCTGGAGGAAAATTTACAAGCTGAACACAAATTAATTTCATGCATTGAAAGGAAAAATAAAATGCTGCTTTAAAATACAAACAAACAGCAAATATATGATCAACCTAATTAGACTACAAAATACGAAATGACAGAGAAATTGTACTGATATAAGTCCAGCTCTTAAGTTGTATAATGGTAATTGTCTGCTACATGACTTAATAGCCAAGTACATGGCGGATTTTTCAAGAGTTCCGATGTCTGTAAAGAGCAATTGAGATTATTTTCTGCCAACTGTCAAAGCACTATCATAACACAAAAGGGTGTGACAGATGCCAACCAAAGGCAGATATCTGGGGATCTGCCAAGTTGACATTTTTCCGTCTGTCGGGTGCACTGTGAGGCATGTGACTTCATTATTAGAAGTCTTACTCAGGCCTTAAAGCAAAGAAGAGCTTAATTTGCCAATATTTAGCCAATAACCATTTTAACTTATGATATTGCCATCTAGAAATAACATTCTTCTACTAACGGTGAGTGACAAGTGTGGCGCCCTGGGCTAGCCAGGTAGCCACAGACAAAACACACACACACCCCCACCCCCGGACAGTTACATTAGTCAGACACAAAACCCTTGTTGCCTCCCCCCAGGGTCTGATATCCACACCAGGTGGGGCGGAGCCAGGCGGTTGGCCCCACCCACCGAGGAGTTCACAGGCCTGGAGGCGGGAAGAGCAGTCAGAGGAGTTGGAGTTAGAGTTTGGAGGAGTAGAGTCTAGGAGGTGACAGAGAGAGGTCACGTATTACAGGTGTCTGGGTCGGAGCCCAGGCACTGACAGCAAGGTTGGCAGACGGTGGTGGCCGTCTGCAGGAGTTAGTGGAACTCTGCAGATCCGTAAGGACCGGGGCTGGGCGGTGGCCCACCGGTACCGGACCGGGGAACGGAGTGAAGCTAAGCACACCCAGGCAGGGCCATCGGACCCCGACCAGGCTTGGAGCCGCCGTCAATAGTCAAATCCGAATATGACAGGAACCCCCGGGGTTCCCTAACAACCAAGTCCCGATTGAAGGCAACCGCTCACACCGTGAGGATACACAGCCACCGCCAACGGCTAGAAATCCAAGGGCCAGTGCAAAACGGGCTCCTCCGGTATCTATACACCGGGGAGCGGACTACCGTTGGGAAGCCATTGGAGTCAACTCAGTACACAAAGGTGCAGGGAGATACAGCCACCATCACCTGTCTGGGGAGAGACACTGCAGCCGGCTGCGGGACCCGTCCATCCAGCTGTTTGGTTTACTGGAGACTTTGTGTATCTATTGCTGAGTGAGTACACCAGTGCCATCCGGCACCGCGCCGCACTGTCCCTGCAACCCTGCACCTCACCAACCCTGCCTCCCCGTCTCACCACCGGGCCCCGGGACCACCAACCCCTACCCACAGAGGGGGAAAACAACATCCCAGCTGCTCCCTACCATTGCTCGGGATCCCCGTCATCAGCAGCGTTGGTGCCCATCTTCACCACAACCCGTGGGTGGCGTCACGGACTAAATCCCCAAACAAACCACCCCCTTTTCACTCACGGGCGAGGAGCGCCGCTCGAGTCCCCGGATCCAGCCCACCGCTCGAGCCGCCGAGCAGCAGCAGCAGCGCCGGACCCGAGTGTTAGTGAACGCAGCGCCCTGCCGCCCGCGACACAAGTCATTCAAATCGCTGCTGTGATGCACCTGGACTATCAGGTCATCACAGGGTACTGCACAAGCTGCCCTTCAGTGCAGTATTCCAAGTCCCTCATGGTTCTGGGTCCCTATCTAATGGTGTTGCCTCCAACAGTAAATCAAATCCTAGATACAGTCTGCACCACACCTACCAGACACACCAGTGGATGGCTTGAGTGGAATAGAGTCGCCCACCTGGGGGAGGTCAAGGAGGGGAGGGGAGGAGTGTAGTCAGAGTGTGGGTAGTCAGAGAGAGTGAGAGGAGGTCGGGAGCGTTGGCTCCTAAGAGAAGCTGTCTAGGTTGTAGACGGTGGTCTGGACCTAGAGGAGTGCCTGGACCTATTGAGGAGGACAGCCGGCAGCCTAGCACTACCACCGGTCCAGGACCGAAGACACGGCAGGGTACACGGACCCTAGGTCAGGGAGAAGCTTTAAGCAATCCGACAATTCACCTGAGGAGAACGGAGCCTTTATGATCCGTTCCCACCCGCTCCAAAATTGGGGCATTAGCGCAAAGAGGGAGATAGGACTTTCCAACCCAAAATGGTCCAGAAAATCCCAAGTGTGAGCCCTGAGAGCAAGCTCCTACACTTAGCCACAGTGGGGAGCGGGGCCCGGCAAGTTTCAGACTACTGGGCCACCACGTTGAAGTTAAACTTAGTGCCAGGAGGCAGGTCACGGATCACCAGGCAACACTATAGGGGACGGGACCCTGACGAGTTCCCCTCAGCGGCAGCGGCACCCAGAGAGTTGGCTTACCTTGTTGTCCACATCTGCTTATTGACTGAGTGAGTACGAGAGTGACCCCTGCATCCCACGGCATCCCACACCGAGTCCCAGGGCATCCCCTTACCCGTGGAGGGCTACAACACCTTGCTGCCCCACTTCATCCTCCCGGGTACTCCTAACGGCAGCGGCGGTACTCCCAAATTATCGTACACCACGGGTGGCGTCACGAACTATATCAATTCCCCTGTAAATACCCCCTTTCATTTGATTTGCCGCACGACCCCCCGGGTCCGGAGACCCTTGAGCCACAGCGAACCCGGATCCGAGCAGCTCGGCTGCTTCCCTGGGAGCGGCATACTGCCATCTGACGTCTTCACTAGTGATGGGTGAGCACTGAAATGCTCCGGTGCTCGGTCCGTGAATGGTGCAGGTCAGACTCTCTAAAAGGGCTCAACTCGAGTAATGAGTATAATGTAAGTCAATGATTGGGCAGTTCAGTTCTTCGCCCCATACAGCCAACCATAGAGAGAGCATTTCTGGGGGAGGAACGGTCTTTTTTTTACTTTAAAAAAAGCTTCAGTCTAGCACCAAAATGAATGTTGTAATAAAAACCTTCACTTTATAGCATTGAGAATTCTTCATTTCCGCAAGCGCAGTCCAAGTACCGAGCTCACTCCACTAGAGTGGATTTTTATCTGGAAGAACTCTCCAGCCATGGGGTTGCAGTTTTGAATTCTAAAGGGTGCTTTACACGTTGCGACATCGCTAGCGTTAGCACCTGCCCCCGTCGTTGGTGCGATATGTGGTGATTGCTGCCGTAGCGAATATTATCGCTACGGCAGCATCACACGCACATACCTGCTGTACGACGTCGCTGGAGATACCGAACAATCCCTCCTTCAAGGGGGAGGTGCGTTCAGTGTCACAGCGACGTCACTGCGGCGTCACTAAGCGGCCAACCAATAGCAGAGGAGGGGCGGAGATGAGCGGGACGAACATCCCGCCCACCTTCTTCCTTCCTCATTGCCGGCGGCCACAGGTACGAAGTTGTTCCTCGTTCCTGCGGTGTCACACATAGCGATGTGTGATTCCGCAGGAACGACAAACAACCTCGCTACTGACCAGACAATGATTTTTGGTAACTGAACGACGTGTCACAGATCAACGATTTGTGCCTCTTTTGCGATTGTTTAAGATCTCTCATAGGTGTCACACGCTGCGATGTCGCTAACGGCGCCGGATGTGCGTCACAAACACCGTGACCCTGACGATATATCGTTAGCAATGTTGCAGCATGTAAATGGCCCTTAAGGCTCTTATATGTGTTGTGTCAATAGACAACCACCCCAGGTGAGCACTACCATCACTCTCACCCTCTCTTATTTGTCTTGTAATATTGCCATATGTGAGCTTCTGTCCTAACTAGTGACAAGCGGACCTGTGGATATTTGAGTTCGCTAAATCAGCACAAAGTAAATAAAAATTTGAGCTCAACGTTCGAATTTGACGCCAAACTTGTCACGCTATGTGCGTGTCGAGCGTGTTCAGACCAACAAATGTTTGAGGTGCAACAATAAGCACCCAACAATAACACCACAAACAAGGGAAAACACCAGGAACACAATAACAGTGGTGGGCCCTGGCGCTAGTGAGAGGGTAGATGGATACCTCCTGCCTTCACCTGGTGCTGTACTCTGCACTTCTCGCCAGACCCTATACAGGCTCTTCACCTGTTGCCAAGCAGGAATACCTGAAGCCCTGAAAAAAATCCCTAATATAGTCCTAGCTGAGGAGTGGGGAGGTGTGGCTCATTAGGCTCACCACTGCACTAATACAACCAGAGGGTAGGTGCGACATATAAGGATACAACCAAGAATGGAGAAGATCCCACTTCAGGACGAATCCTCAGCAGCTCCTTCACCAAAGTTGGCCAGTACACAAATGGCTTATTATAGTCAGGAAAGCTTGCTGGGAAACCTGGCTATTTAAATACAAGGGGGTGTGGCTATGGAGCAGATGGAGCTGACCTTAAGTGTAGGAGAGCTGCTAGCAGAGAAACTGGCATTAACTATTTCTGCACCAAAATAAATGACACCACATTTAAATGCAGAGTCCCAGATAGAAATAAGGGGTTCCAGTCCACAAGTTGCCACTAATCTCCAAAAAGAGAGCGAAGGCAGTGACAGTCATGACAGAACTAGTCCCCGAACAACAAACCCCATGCAAGTCAATGAGGACAAGAAGTTGCTGTAAAATGTCCATAGTGGACTGCAAATGGAAGTTAAATATTCACTCAGTTCACCGGAGGTCACATCCAGGTTTCCACGGTGTGACTTCACCTGACCGGAGTGCGGGGCACGGCCGTGACCAGCAATCCGACAATCCGCACTTTGAAAGTGAAAGTGACTTCCAGAGTGCAGGGAATAGCCGCAACCCGCACTCCGACATCAGTCACTTTCAAAGTGAAAGTGACTGCCAGACTGTCAGAGTGCAGGGCACGGCCATGGCTGGGTCACAGGGAGGTGGTAACAGCACCGTAAGTTTACATCTAAACTTTGATGAAGATCAGGCTGTCCTGGCAGTAGGAGATCATCGGCTCGAGCTTCACCAAATTTGCAGGAACGTTCAGTCTGCTATAATAAGTCACAATAAGCCCCAGCAGAATGACCATAGACATCACTATACTGAATCCTGCACACCTGAACGTATAGGACATAATGATGATATTATACGGCTCCATGGACATTTACACCTGGAAGGGGCCCAGGATGGGGGACATGGAAACCAGGAAGGGGGACATATATGTCGGGAAGGTGCCCAGGTTGGTAAACATGTATACCAGGGTAGAGGACATATATACCAGGAAGGGACTAAGGATGTGGCACATTTATACCCAGAATGGGCCCAGGATGGGGGATATTAGTACAGGATAGGGGACATATATACCGGGAAGGAGGCCCAGGACAGAGGATATGTATAACAGGATGGGGCGTATAAGACGTATACTGGCGTATAAGACGACTTTTTACCCCCTTAAAATAATGGCTACAGTGGGGGGTCGTCTTATACGCCGGATATACGGGCGGGGGGTGTGTGTGTGTGTATATATATATGTACACTGCAGCCTCCAGGGGAGGTGGGGGCAGCAGCTCTGGAGCACAGGGGAACGCTGCGGGCTGCAGCCTTTGATCTCCTGCACCCGCTCATATAATATGCACAGCCGCTGTCCATCTCCAATGGTGCTGAAATCGCACGCAGTGAGGGGCTGGGGCAGCGGTGCATATTATATGAGCCTGCGTCCCAGTGTGATCGCACATGCCCACCCCTGTGTTAGATTTGGCCCCCAGGCTGCTGCTCATTCTAAAATAAAAAAGCTTTACTTACCCCTGCAGCGTTTCTCCCCGTGTCCCTGCTTCCACTGTGATCAGACAGCAGAGAGCTCAGGCTGCTGTGCCGATCACATGACCGCACTGAGAACCAGGAAGTGGAAGAACAGAAGCACGGAGCCAGACAGGAGGGAGCTCAGCGCTGCAGGAGATAAGGAAAGAGGGTTTTATTTTACTTTGGGCAGCAGCCTGGGGGCGATATCTGACACAGAGGGACTTGTGCGATCTATATAGGGGCCATGGGCAGCACTATGGGGGCGATATCTGACACAGGGGGACTTGTGCGATCTATATAGGGGCCATGGGCAGCACTATGGGGGCGATATCTAACACAGGGGGACTTGTGCGATCTATATAGGGGCCATGGGCAGCACTATGGGGGAGATATCTAACACAGGGGGACTTGTGCGATCTATAGGGACCATGGGCAGCACTATGGGGGCGATATCTAACACAGGGGGACTTGTGCGATCTATAGGGACCATGGGCAGCACTATGGGGGCGATATATAACACAGGGGGACTTGTGCGATCTATATAGGAGCCATGGGCAGCACTATGGGGCCGATATCTAACACAGGGGGACTTGTGCGATCTATAGGGGCCATGAGCAGCAGCATGGGGGCGTTATCTAACACGGGAACGTGTGCAATCCATAGGGGACCATAGGCAGCACAGGGGAACGTATGCCATCACAAGGGGGCTATATTCAATATAAGGGGGCCATATCCAGATTAAGGGGGCTAATTTTAGGATGGGGGGCTATGAGGGACATATACCCTATATGATTTGTTAGAGGGACACTGGCATTATAAGATGGACCCCATTTAACATTAAAAAAAAAAAATTCTCTTTTCCTTCACCAAATTAGGGGGTGCGTCTTATAATCAGGTGCGTCTTATAAAGCGAAAAATACGGTATATATCATACAGCAGGGGTCGGGAACCTATGGCTCGCGAGCCAGATATGGCTCTTTTGATGGCCGTATCTGGCTCGCAGACAGGGCTCCTACCTGTCTATGGGCAAATGCCGGGGCCCTGGAGAGCCGGGGGGGCCCACTCGGCCTCGTCAGTTCTCCTGTCCCTTGGCAGGGGCCCGCTCGCCTTTATAGTTCTGCTGCCCCCGGCCGAGTTCCGGGGACCGCAGTCCTCGGCAGCAATCTGCGGCGCCGTCACTTTAAGGCGCGCAGACATCCTGTTTTGAATTTCATCTGTGGGCGGAGCTACCGCCTTCTCAGTCCCACAGATGAAGGAGGCGAGCTTCTGTCCAGCGCTGTGTGGGCCCCCTCTCCACCGTGACCTAATCGGGTAAATGCCCTCCCCGCCTCCCCATTATGGGCCCCGGTGAGCTGCTTCTAACCCCCCAGATGTATGCCCTGCCAATCCCCCCCCCCCGCCGATGCTGCGGGTGCTGTACCCGCCAAGCCGCGGGTGCAGGCCCCACAGAGCAGCAGAGTTGTGTGTATTTTTCTGTATGTAGCAGAGTTGTATGTGTTTGTCTGTATGTAGCAGAGTTGTATGTGTTTGTCTGTATGTAGCAGAGTTGTATGTGTTTGTCTGTATGTAGCAGAGTTGTGTGTGTTTGTCTGTATGTAGCAGAGTTGTGTGTGTTTGTCTGTATGTAGCAGAGTTGTATGTGTTTGTCTGTATGTAGCAGAGTTGTATGTGTTTGTCTGTATGTAGCAGAGTTGTATGTGTTTGTCTGTATGTAGCAGAGTTGTATGTGTTTGTCTGTATGTAGCAGAGTTGTGTGTGTGTGTTTGTCTGTATGTAGCAGAGTTGTGTGTGTTTGTCTGTATGTAGCAGAGTTGTGTGTGTTTGTCTGTTTGTAGCAGAGTTGTGTGTGTTTGTCTGTTTGTAGCAGAGTTGTGTGTGTTTGTCTGTTTGTAGCAGAGTTGTGTGTGTCTGTTTGTAGCAGAGTGTAGTACCATTGTTTCAGTCCAGTTGTGGCTTTATACAGCAGGGAGGAGCATTCCTTGCTGTACTAAGTGAACATTGGAGCGATTGATCTGTCAATGGCCCTTTAAAAACATATTGTACGGCTCTCGCGGAATTAAAATTAACATGTTGCAATCAAAGCAGACTTTTTTTCATTTGGGAGCGGGGTAGTCTTATATAGTGAGTATATCCCAAATTCTATATTTTTAGGGCAGAAGTTGGGGGTCGTCTTATACGCCCAGTCGTCTTATACGCCGGCATATACGATATATAGAATCATAGAATGAAAGAATTATAGAATGTTAGATTTGGAAGGGACCTCCAGGGTCATCTTGTCCAACCTCCTGCTCACAGCAGGATTCACTATATCATCCCACACAGATGTCTGTCAAGCCTCTGTTTGAAAACTTCCATTGAAGGAGAATGCACCACCTCTTGTGGCCGCCTGTTCCGCTCTGCTTCTAGTCTATCCTTGTGTAAATGAGAATAGGGCTGATCCAGCATAGTAGTGGAAAAAAAACATGGCCACACATCCAAAAGTCATATGTTCTTTTTTTTCTCTTTTTTTTCTTTTACAATGTTGCAATGCATGGTATATCTCCTCTGTTTTTTTGTTTTTCTCCAGCACTCCTCCCATTTGGCACAGGTGTTTTTAATTAGCTGGAGACTGTGCAGCACCTGTGCAGCGCCCCACGGGGCAGGTAGTTAACCTACTCGTTGCCGGGCCTTTTCGGGTCGGGTCAGGCGATGTCACAATGTGGCCTTGCCCGATTCCGTTGCCCCGAGGCGTGCAGTAAATGGTGGGAAAGCGGCGTTATTGGGGAAAAATTGTCGTGACGCCACCTGTGGTGTGTGGCCAGGGAGTAGCCGCCTCTGCAGAATTCCTCGCCGGGGCAGGTGTTGTGGCAGTCGGGATGGTGTCGCTCCTCACAGGCAGAGCGGGCCCCTGATGGATGACGGTGGGATCGCAGTCCCTTCGAAGCGCCGGAGCGTGGGATGATGGCGTCGCTAATCAGAGTCTGAGTCGGCAATTGCAGTTCCAGGTTCTTTTACTCACTGAATTAAAAGCTGCACCCAGGTGCTGGTCTCTGCCGTCGTGGACTCTGGTCAATCCCAGGTAAGAAAAGGGGTCACTACCAGTGTTTGAAGAGAGAGAGAAGGAGAATGTGCCTGGTCTAGGATGTTCCCCTCCGACGTTAGGTACCCTGGCCGAGCTCCCGCTCCAGGCCCCGGGCCTAATAAAGTCCAAGAATTCCAGAAGTGTCTTGTCAGAACTATGGTCCCGATGGATCTCTCCGATGAGGGTGTGTTGCGCCTATAGCCACACCAAGTGGACCCCGCCCCCCAGGTGGCTAGCTTCAGTGACCAGGGAAGTTCCATGTATAATGACGGCCACCCTCCGCCTACCCACCCTGTGAGAAGGCTCCTGAACTGTATGTAGTGTGTGAATGTGGAACACCAGGGATTAACCCCCCCCCCCCCTTACCTGAGATGGATACCGCATCTTAAGTGAGGTGCAATACCCTGTGGCGACCAGGGCCTCAGAGGCGTCACAACTGCAAGAGGGGTCTGCCTTTTCTTTGCTCCCAGTTCCAATACTGGGAGCTGGTGGAAGGTGAATTATTCAGCTACTTTCGCAAGGTGTGGGTTCTGTGTGCAGGGCCGCCACTAGGAATTTCAGGGCCACATACTGGCAAAATTATGGGGCCCCCTTGAGACTCCACCCAAGCTCCACCCCAGCTCCACTCTTGGAAAAACACACATATACATTATAAATATATATATATATATATATATATACAGTGCCTACAAGTAGTATTCAACCCCCTGCAGATTTAGGTTTGATAAGATGCAAACTTCAAACAAGAGCAGGATTTATTAACAGATGCATAAATCTTACAAACCAACAAGTTATGTTGCTCAGTTAAATTTTAATACATTTTCAACATAAAAGTGTGGGTCAATTATTATTCAACCCCTAGGTTTAATATTTTGTGGAATAACCCTTGTTTGCAATTACAGCTAATAATCGTCTTTTATAAGACCTGATCAGGCCGGTACAGGTCTCTGGAGTTATCTTCGCCCACTCCTCCATGCAGATCTTCTCCAAGTTATCTAGGTTCTTTGGGTGTCTCATGTGGACTTTAATCTTAAGCTCCTTCCACAAGTTTTCAATTAGGTTAAGGTCAGGAGACTGACTAGGCCACTGCAACACCTTGATTTGAAATGCTCCTTTGTCTTTCCCATGTTGACCAAGTATGAGTGCTGTTGACAAGTTTGGGGAGGGTCTTAATTAGTCAGAAAAGGCTGGAAAAAGAGATAATTAATCCAAACATGTGAAGCTCATTGTTCTTTGTGCCTGAAATATTTCTTAATACTTTAGGGGAACCAAACAGAATTCTGGTGGTTTGAGGGGTTGAATAATAAATGACCCTCTGAATAAACTTTTCACAATTTAAAAAAAAAAAAAAAAAAAGAAATAACATTCTTTTTTGCTGCAGTGCATTTCACACTTCCAGGCTGATCTACAGTCCAAATGTCACAATGGCCAAGTTAATTCCGAATGTGTAAACCTGCTAAATCTGCAGGGGGTTGAATACTACTTGTAGGCACTGTACATATATATATATATGAAAAAATTTTAGCCGCACACTGTGAAAAACCAAAGTATTTAGAATATTATACTGGCCATTGTAATACCAGTCCAGCGCCCCTTCACGGCAACCTCCTTTGCTGGGTCCTACTCTACACTGCATCTTCTCTGGGTTTTAAAAACCTACAAGATCAGCTGGTGAACAAAAAGGAGGCTAATGAAGCAGCCAGGAGCTGGGGTGCAAATCCAGTAAACAGAGCACCACTCCCTGTTATATGCATTATACAATAGAAAAAAACAGAATGAAACAGGGGTTCCCTTGCTGGTTTTCCACGCTGGTACTAACCTGACTTCAAACCAAACTGGAAGCACCTTTACAATGTGAACAGGTGTGTCGCGGGCAGAGGAGGTGACGCTGCGCTCACCCACTGCTCGGGTCCGGCTACTGCTGCTGCTCGGTGGTGGTTCGAGCGGTGGGCCAGATCCCGGGGACTCGAGCTGCGTTCCTCGCCCGTGAGTGAAAAGGGGGAAGGTTTGGTTTGGGCTTAGGGATATTGTCCGTGACACCACCCACGGTTGTGGTGAGGTTGTGACACCACCGCTGCTGTGGACGGGGATCCCGGGAGCGATGACAGGGAGCAGCTTGGATGTTGGTTCTCCCCTCCGTGGGTAGGGGGGTTGGTTGTCCCGGGGCCCGATGAGGGGTAGGGATGGATGGCAGGCGGGTTACGGGGCCTGGTGAGGTGCAGGGTCGCGGGGGCTGCGCTGTGCCGCACGGCACGGTGGTACTCACTCAGCCAGTAACGAACACACAGTCTCCGGTAAAACAAACGGCTGGATGGACGGGTCCCACAGACGGCTGCGGTGTTGCTCCTCCCGGCAGGTTGATGGTGACTGCCTTTCCCTGCACCTGTGTAGTGTGTACGGTTCCAATGGGTTCCCACTGGTAACCCGCTCCCCAGCTTGGATGGGTGCTGAAGGAGTCCCTTTTGCCCGCAGGCTCTGGCCCTGGGAACTTTAGCCTTGGCGGTGACTGTGCTTCCCTCTATAGTTTGAGCTGTTGCCTTCAATCGGGACTTGGCTGCTGGGAAACCCCGGAGGTTCCCTTCGCTAACGGATTTGACAATTTCAACGGCGACTCCTAGCCTTGTCGGGGTCTGTAAGCCCTGCCGGATGGTGCTGGATTCTCTTTGCTCACCGGTCCGGTACCGCCGGGCCACCGCCCGTCCACGGTCCTTACGGTTTGCTCCAATAGGCCTCTCCTGCAGACGGTCACCACCGTCTGCCAACCTTGCTGTTCCGTCCGGGCCACACACCCGGACCAACTTCAGACTCCTCTGCTACCACTTCTCCTGAACTCCAAACTAATCTGATCTGCTTTTCCCGCCTCTAGGACTGTGAACTCCTCAGTGGGCGGGACCAACCGCCTGGCCCACCCCCTGGTGTGGACATCAGCCCCTGGAGGAAGGCAACAAGGGTTTTGTGTTTGGCTTCGGTGTGCCTAACCGGGCTGTGGGGTGTGTTGGTGTAGTTCCTGTGACGTCCTGGCTTGTCCAGGGCGCCACATTCCCCCTTAGTAAAATGCAGACCGTCCGCGGGCTGCCCGTCCATCACCGGTTTTATTTGAACTGCAAAAGATAAAGAAACGGTAAAACAAGCATTTTCAATCTTCCCACATAGGGAGGCACATTTCTTAAACGTTACCAACATTTTAATAACGGTTACGTCTTCCGCTCTCTCCCACCCAAGCAACCTGGCCCTGATGCTGCCCCTAAGCAAATGGTCATCACCCCTTGACCCCAGTCCAGCACCAAATTGCCCAAGCGGGTTCTGTCCCTTTCAGGGGACCCACGTCCATGGGGACCCCTGAACCCACCAGAGGATCGCCACCGGTTCCGGTGGTGCCTGGGCCCCAGTCTACTCCACTGCGGGCCCTTCCTCCAATCTGCCTCTCCGGAGGCGGTCATGGTTTAAGCCATCAAAACATTTTTATTTACAGACCACAAGTTCGTGGTTGCCCTGCCAGTTCTCGGGCTTGTCCGTAGCAGTTTCTACGCATCGGTTTCAAGGGGGTCCCAACGGGGACCAGTTGCCGGCAATGACCGGTTCAATCAAGTTGCAAATCAGGTGAACTTCTCAGATAATCATTTTTACTTATCATTCACAGACTTTCTACTGGTACTCTCAACACACAAAGCCCCCCTCTACAGAGGAGTTTCCCTGTACCTAAGTGGGGGTTTACCTAGGTTGGGACGAGTGGACCTTCGAGGTCCAGTATCAGTGGTGACAGGCAATGGGGCAGGGGGAACAACCAGTTCCTCCTCCCTGCTATCATGTGGAGCAAGGGAGGCGTAGGGGAGCTGGGTACAGGTTCATCCCTGGGCACTGGCTCATGGTCGATCACTTCCATCACTTCCTCATCCACAGGTTGTGGGAACAGTATCACTGGAAGAATCACCGCGCCGTTCTGCGTAGGCCAGTCTGCCAGAAAATCACCCATCATGGTATGGATACCTCCTTTTCTTTCTCTGCCGGTCTGGGAACTGGAGTTTCAGCCGCTACCCTCAATGCTGGTGGGCACCTCTTTAGATGGTCTCGGGAAACCGTGGCCAAGGTTCCTCCTTGGTCACGGCTGATCTGGTAAGCCTTCCCATCTTCCCATCCTGTGGGTTGTATTACATACGGGGTTCGTTGCCATTGATCATCCAGCTTGTGGGTCCTCCTTTTGCGCTTCAGCACTACATCTCCAGGCTGGAAGGGACCAGCAGACGCCTTCTTGTTGAAGCACTGCTCCTGTTGTCCCCGACTCTGACACAAGTTCTTTTCAACATAGTCCTGGACCTGTCGGTACTGCACCCTCCGCTGAGTGTCCCATTTGGCTGTCGAAGGGAGCGCTTCCGGGGCTTCCATTTCTAAATCCACTGGTAACCGGCCGGGGCGAACCCTCATCAGGTACGCTGGAGTGCATTTCGTCGAGCTGGAAGGGATGTTGTTATACATATCGACCAAGTCAGGTAGCTTCTCCGGCCACAGGTTCTGCTCTTCTAGCGGCAACGTTTTAAGGAGGTCCAGGACTAGGTGGTTCATCTTTTCACACATGCCATTGGTTTGGGCATGGTAAGGCGTGGTCCAGATTTTCTTGCAGCCGTACAACTGGCAGAATTCTTGGAACACCTCCGCTTCAAAGGCCGGACCTTGGTCGGTAAGCACCTTCTCAGGGTACCCATGTGGTCGGCAGAAATAAGCTTGGAACGCTCTAGCGGCGGTACGGCCGGTTAAGTCTTTAACTGGGACAACCACCATGAACCTGGAGTAGTGGTCTACTATAGTTAGAGCATAGGTGTACCCACTTCAGCTGGGGGTGAGCTTTACATGGTCAAAGGCAACCAGCTCCAGCGGTTGGTGCGTAATGATCGGGTGTAGGGGTGCCTTCTGGCTGGCCTCATCCTTCCGTCTCAACGTGCAAGGGCCACATTCTCGGCACCAGGCCTCTACAGATTCCCGCATCCCGCTCCAATAGAACCACTCTCTCAACAACATCTCCAGCTTCTTCCACCCGAAGTGCCCAGCACCATCATGGTATGCTTGCAGGACGGTGGGCACGTTAGCCTGGGGAATCACCAGCTTGCGGACCTTCTCGTGGGTCGTCGGATTAATCAGCTCACGATACAACTTCCCCTGTTGTAGGTACAGCCGGGTCTGTTCTCGCCGCAGGCGTTGAGCTTCGGCAGGGGCGGCAGGGTCTATCCCAGCGGAGCCCTGTTCCACCAGGGTCTTGAGCAGGTGGACAGCCGGTGCCTGGTCCTGAGCTTCCTGCCACTCCTGGCTGGGCAGCGGGTCCAGGTTCAACCGTTGTTGATGGACATACACCGTATCAGTCAACTGCCGGTGAAATGCAGGCAACTCGATCTCTTCGAGGTCATCATCCTCTGGCCCTTCTGACAGGTGGGGCATCCGAGAGAGTGCATCGGCATTGACGTTGGTACGGCCGGCCCGGTACTTGATGGTGAAATTGTAGTTGGCTAACCTGGCCACCCACCGCTGCTCCAATGTGCCCAGCTTGGCCGTATCTAGATGGGTCAGCGGGTTATTGTCTGTATACACAGTGAACTTGGCTGCAGCCAGGTAATGGCGGAACCGCTCGGCGATAGCCCATACCAGGGCATAGAGCTCAAGCTTGAAGGAGCTGTAGTTCTCAGGATTCCTCTCAGTCGGTCGGAGTTTTCGGCTAGCATAGGCTATTACCTTTTCCCTTCCGTCTTGGACCTGGGATAGAACAGTCCCCAAGCCCACATTGCTGGCATCAGTGTAGAGGACGAATGGGCAGCTGTAGTCAGGGTACGCTAGGATTTCCTCCCCGGTCAGGGCCGTCTTCAGCTGACGGAAGGATTCTTCATGCTTCTCTTCCCACACCAATGTGGCTCCTAGGGGTCTACCACCCTTGGTCTGTCCCACGAGGAGGTCTTGCATGGGGGCAGCCATCTTCGTGTACCCTTTAATGAAGCGACGGTAATATCCCACCAGGCCCAGAAACTGCCTCACTTCCCTCACCGTGGTCGGTCTCGACCAGTCTTGGATGGCGGTGATCTTCTCGGGGTCGGGGGCGACACCTTCTGCACCAACCACATGTCCTAGGTACTGCACTCTAGGTTTCAACAGATGGCACTTTGAGGGCTTCAGCTTCATCCCATACTTAGCAAGGGACGCGAACACCTCGGCTAGATGCTCCAGGTGGGCTTCATACGTCTGGGAGTACACAATCACATCATCCAAGTACAGCAAGACAGTCTCGAAATTTAGGTATCCTAGAAAGCATTCCATCAGCCGTTGGAAGGTTCCAGGGGCATTGCACAGCCCGAACGGCATGCTATTGAACTCGCAGAGACCCATAGGGGTGGCGAAGGCAGTCTTCTCTCGGTCTTCCGGCACCACAGCCACCTGCCAGTACCCACTGGTGAGGTCAAGGGTGGAAAAGTAGTTAGCGGTTCTCAGCGCAGCCAGGGACTCTTCAATTCGGGGCAGAGGGTAAGCGTCCTTATGCGTTATCTGGTTAATCTTCCGGTAATCCACACACATCCACATGGTGCCATCCTTCTTCTTAACCAGCACCAACGGGGCGGCCCAGGGACTACAGCTGTCCCTAATAACCCCTGCCTCCTTCATGTTCCTCAACATGTCCTTAGCACATTGGTAGTGTGCAGGGGGGATAGGCCTGTACCTCTCTTTAATAGGGGGGTGTTCACCGGTGGGGATTTGGTGTTGGACCCCTTTAATCTGCCCAAAATCTAGGGGATGTTTGCTAAAAACTCGTTCATACTCCCGTACCACCCGGTATACCCCTTCTTTGTGGTGCGTAGGGGTATCGTCAGTGCCTACGTGTAGCTCTCGGCACCACTCGTCTAACTCCCCCTGGGATGGATGCGTGCTGGCAGTAGGCGGCGGGACTGGGGGAACGGCCTCGTGGATGGTGTGAGGATCCAGAGTGAGCAACTTGGCAAGAGTGGCGTACCGGGGAAGCCTGACCTCTTCCTCCCCACAGTTCAGTACTCGCACGGGCACTCTCCCCTTTTTAACATCTACCACCCCTCGGGCGGCCATTACTGTGGGCCAGTGTTCGGAGGACATAGGCTCTATCATGGCGGGGTAGTCGCGCCCTTGGTGCCCTACCGCTGCCCTGCACCAAATCATCATCTCGCTTCTGGGATTCACAATCAAAGGGGCCGCATCCATCACTCTCACTCCACTAATCTCTCCTCCTGTCGAGTTCACATGTTGGCGATACATCAGGGCCCGGATCTCACGCTGCACAGCTCTCTGTCAGCTCCCCGCCGCCGTGGCGGCCAGCTGCTGCAGTAGGGTCAGCACGTCACTCATACAGTGCTCCATCACATTAGTCCCTAGCACTACCTTCGGGTTATGATCACTGGGTTCATTCATTATCACAATCATACCCTGGTGTTGCAGTTCAGCTCATCCCACAGTCATGGCCACTTGTTTGTACCCCACTTGGGTCAATGGGAGTCCATCAGCAGCAATCAGTGTCATACTGGCGTCTGGGGGGGCCAGTTCGTCTTTTCCCCAATACCGTTGATACAGCGTGTATGGTATGGTGGTTACCTGTGATCCAGTGTCCAGCAGAGCCATCAGCGGGATACCGTCCACTGCCACGGGGATGATGGGTCGGGCTCCGATGTACCGGTCCCGCCAGTCTGGGGGGCCATGGGGTTCTACTCCTGAGGATTGGCCCGTGGCCCCAGGGGTTGCTCGTTTAACGGACACCGTCGAGAGTAGTGGCCGGGCTTGCTGCACCTGTAACAAATAGGGGGTCCATACTGTGAGTCATTGGCCCTTCTCCGCTGCATCCAGGGGACGTCCTCGGGGCTGTCGGCGAGCTGCATCTTCGCCGGGGGCTGGGACCTGGCGGAGGCTGGAGTGCGGCAAGGATTTTGGCGAGGTCCCCATCCATGCGGCGGACTTGGGCAGCCAGCTACTCCATCATGCCGCTTGGGGTTACAGGTATTGGAGGTGTTGGGAGAACAGGTGCCACCACGACGGGAGCCGTCTCAGCTGGCCATGGGGCTGCCTCAGGGACTTCCTCTGCTGGAGGCTGCAGGGCTTTAATAGCCCATTCCTTTAACACGGCAAAGCCCACATCAGGGTGTTCTAGGGCCCAGAGCCGAAGTTGCTTGCGGTCCTCCGAGGACCTCATCCCTTGTACAAACTGTTCCACCAGCATTTTGTTGCTGTCCGCATCGTTGATGGGGTCTACCCGCTTCAGTGTGCGGAGGGCAGTTTGCAGACGCAAGGCGTAGTCCCGAATGCTATCCGCGGGCCGTTGCCGACATTGGTAGAACTGCATCCGCAACTCGGCTTTGGTACGGGTCTCCAAGGCAGCCTATAACTTCTCAAAGATGGTGGCTACAGAGAACCAGTCCCCCTCGGCCCAGGTCTCCGCCTCCTGCTCAGCCGCGCCGGTTAGCTGCCCCAGCACTACCGCTGCACGTTGCTTATCAGTCAGGGGGTACAGTTCTAGTAGAGGGCTAATCTTCTTCCGGAAGACCTGCAACGCATCAGGTTTCCCATCGTACTGCGGCAGCCAGGTAGATCCGGGCACATAGGGCAAGGAGAACGGCATCACCTAAGCGAGAGCTGGGGCCACGGCACCTCCCGCCAGTGCGGCCGGGACCTGGGCAGGCCCATTCCCATCTGCGGGTGCCACTGCGGCTGCGACCACCGCTCCTCCAGCGACTCCATTGGGCGCAGACATCTTGTTTTCGTCCCCCTTAGTCTTTTTCCGGCTCCTCCTCTACAGGGGCGGGATTTAGGCCTCCGCGCCTCCACTGCTCGAGGAGACGCTCGAGCGGGAATTTTTCGCTCCCAAGATGGCGGCTTCTAAAAATTTTCGGCCGGACACCTCCGGCGGTCACAAGGCGCACCTCTACCAGACGGCAGAGTGGTAAGATCCTGTTCGTGACGCCAAGTTGTTGCGGGCGGAGGAGGAGACGCTGCGCTCACCCACTGCTCGGGTCCGGCTACTGCTGCTGCTGCTGCTCGGTGGTGGCTCGAGCGGTGGGCCGGATCCCGGGGACTCGAGCGGCGTTCCTCGCCCGTGAGTGAAAAGGGGGAAGGTTTGGTTTGGGCTTAGGGATATTGTCCGTGACGCCACCCACGGTTGTGGTGAGGTTGTGACACCACCACTGCTCTGGACGTGGATCCTGGGAGCGATGACAGGGAGCAGCTTGGATATTGGTTCTCCCCTCCGTGGGTAGGGGGGTTGGTTGTCCCGGGGCCCGATGAGGGGTAGGGATGGATGGCAGACGGGTTACGGGGCCTGGTGAGGTGCAGGGTCGCGGGGGCAGCGCTGTGCCGCACGGCACGGTGGTACTCACTCAGCCATTAACAAACGCACAGTCTCCGGTAAAACAAACGGCTGGATGGACGGGTCCCACAGACGGCTGCGGTGTTGCTCCTCCCGGCAGGTTGATGGTGACTGCCTTTCCCTGCACCTGTGTAGTGTGTATGGTTCCAATGGGTTCCCACCGGTAACCCGCTCCCCAGCTTGGATGGGTGCTAAAGGAGCCCCTTTTGCCTGCAGGCTCTGGCCCTGGGAACTTTAGCCTTGGCGGTGACTGTGCTTCCCTCTATAGTTTGAGCTGTTGCCTTCAATCGGGACTTGGCTGCTGGGAAACCCCGGAGGTTCCCTTCGCTAACGGATTTGACAATTTCAACGGCGACTCCTAGCCTTGCCGGGGTCCGTAAGCCCTGCCGGATGGTGCTGGCTTCTCTTTGCTCACCGGTCCGGTACCGCCGGGCCACCGCCCATCCACGGTCCTTACGGTTTGCTCCAATAGGCCTCTCCTGCAGACGGTCACCACCGTCTGCCAACCTTGCTGTTCCTTCCGGGCCACACACCCGGACCAACTTCAGACTGCTCTGCTACCACTTCTCCTGAACTCCAAACTAATCAGATCCCGCCTCCAGGACTGTGAACTCCTCGGTGGGCGGGACCAACCGCCTGGCCCACCCCCTGGTGTGGACATCAGCCCCTGGAGGAAGGCAACAAGGGTTTTGTGTTTGGCTTCGGTGTGCCTAACCGGGGTATGGGGTGTGTTGGTGTAGTTCCTGTGACGTCCTGGCTTGTCCAGGGCGCCACAGGTGCGTATCTGGATGGTGTATAAATATGAAAAAAAATTCCAGCCGCACACTGTGAAAAACCAAAATAAATTCTACCTTATACATAAATGGAGGTATTTAGAATATTATAATGGCCATTGTAATACCAGCCCAGCGCCCCTTCACGGCAACCTCCTTTGCTGGGTCCTAATCTACACTGCATCTTCTCTGGGTTTTAAAAACCTTCAAGATCAGCTGGTGATCAAAAAGGATATATACACACATATATATATATACATACACACAGTCATGGCCAAAAGTCTTAGCACCCTTGAAGTTATTCCAGAAAATGAAGTATTTCCCTCAGAAAAGTAATAATACACCCTCTACATCTCCTGCCCCTCTCCATAATGCACCTTTTACATTGCCCCTCTCCATAACACCATAGTATGTCACCTACACCGCCTCTTTTCATAATACACGCTCTATACCTCCCTGCTCCATAATACACGCTCTATACCTCCCTGCTCCATAATACACGCTCTACACCAGGGGTCTCAAACTCGGCTGAGTGTATGGGCCGCACAGAGGAAAAAAAATAATTTGGGGGGCTCCATTCTTTGCAGGACAAAGTGACATTTTTATTGGTACCATATATAATATATATATTTTATTTTTTTTTACACACCTTGGGATCACTGATTTTGAACATTTTCACTTGTTCATTATAGCAAACATGCACATTCTTTGTTTAAATATAAACATTTTTTTTTTTACATTTTATTCCTTTCTTGTAACTAATAGTCTTACAATTAGCACTATATAGAAATTTTGACCAACATCTTTTAGTAATGTTCCCCATATTGTTGTAACGTGCCCACCCTTGTAGTATTGTGCCCCATCCCACAGTAATGTGTTCATCCTTGTCCCCATCCTAAAGTAATGTTCCCCATCCTTGTCCCCATTTTGTAGTAATGTGTTCATCCTTATCCCCATCCTATAGTAATGTCCCCAATTTATGGTAATGTGTCCATCCTTGTCCCCCATCTTATAGTAGTGCTCTCCATCCTTGTCCCCTTGTAGCAATGTCCCCATCCTATAGTACTGTCCCCATTCTATAGTAATGTGCCCATCCTTTAGTAATGTGCCAACCTTGTCCCCACCCTCTAGTTATGTCCCCAGCATTATCCCTATTCTATAGTAATGTTTCCCATCATTGTCCCCTTGTAGTAATGTCCCCATCCTATAGTACTGTGCCCATCCTAGTCCCCATCCTATAGTAATGTGCCCATCCTAGTCCCCATCCCATAGTAATGTGCCCATCCTAGTCCCTATCCTATAGTAATGTGCCCATCCTAGTCCCTATCCTATAGTAATGTCCCCATACTATAGTAATAATGTCCCCATCCAATAATATTGTGCCCATCCTTGTAATGTCCCAATCCTATAGTAATGTCCCCAGCCTTATCCCCATCTCATAGTAATGTGCGCACTTTGTCCCCATCCTGTAGTAATGGGTCAGCAGCTCCCCTCACCTTCCACAGACGCCGGAGTGAAGCTGAGGGGAGTGGTCTCGGCCCCAGATCCACAGTGATTGGAGAGATCGGTCACAAGGCCGGTCTCTCCAATCAGAGCTGGGGGCGGGTGAAACACAGGTCACCCAGCTCCAGCCAATGATCGGTGCTACAGCTGCACTGATCTTGGCTGGATTTCAATGTTTCAGCGATTTTCAATGGCTGAAACATTAGTGGCTGTGATTGGCTGAGCGGCGTTCGTCAGCCAATCACAGCCTCTGTAGGTCCGGGGAGGAGACACCACCCCTCCTGAGGTCCCCTCCTCCCCGAATCTAAGGTATTTGCAGCGATCGTAGCCTCCGGGGCTGCGATTTCACCATGACGTACTGGGTACGTCATGGGTCCTTAAGTACCAGGGAGCCATAACGTACCCAGTACGTCATAGGTCGCTAAGGGGTTAACATCCAACAAACACACACACACACACACTCTTACACACACACACACACACACACCATTCTTCTCACCTGTCCCGCGCTCCCTCCGCTGCCTCATCTCTGCTTCGTGCGGCCCCCAGGCCCGTGGCCCTGTACACTATCGCTGCAGGTGCAGTGTCACTGTCAGTGATTTATGTGAGATGATTGTATTGCCAGCGTGAGAGCGGAGCGCCAGCAACACATTCATCTGACGTAAAGTGCAGACAGTGGCTGCGGCCCCTGCTCCTGCCGCGATAGTGAACAGGGGCACGGGCCTGGGGGCCGCACGAACTACCCTGAGGGGCCGCATGCGGCCCGCGGGCCACGTGTTTGACACCCCTGCTCTACACCGTCTCTCTCCATAACACCCTCTACACCACCCCGCTCCAAAATACACGCTCTACACCGCCTCTCTCCGTAATACACTCTCTACACCTCCCTGCTCCATAATGCACCTTCTACATTGCCCCTCTCCATAACACCATAATACACCACCTACATAGCCTCTTTCCGTAATACAGCCTCTACACCGCCCCTCTCCATAATACACGCTCTACACCGCCCCTCTTCATAACACCCTCTACACCACCCCGCTCCATAATACACCCTCTACACCGCCTCTCTGCATAATACACCTTCTATACCACCCCTCTCTATACTAAACTCTCTACACCACCTCTTTCTGTAATACACCCTCTACACCGTCCCTCTCCATAACACACCCTCTACACCACCTCTTACCATAATAAACATTGTACACCGCCCCTCTCCATAACACACCTTCTACACTGCCCCGCTCCATAATACATGCTCTACACCTCCTCTCCCACACTGCTCCTATGTATAATATCCCCACACATACTCTACCCCTTTGTAGAATATCTCTCACACACACATTGCCTCTATCTATAATATCCCCTACACACACTGCCCCTTGATATAATATTCCTCACATACGCTGCCCCTCTGTATACTATCCCCCACACAAGCTGCCCCTCTGTATACTATCTCCCACACACACACACACACACACACACACACTGCCCATCCTGGCATATACAGGTACATCTCTATATACTAGAATATCATCACAAAATTGAATTTATTTCAGTAATTTAATACAAAAAGTGAAACACATATATTGTATAGAGTCATTACACACAGAGGAATCTATTTCAAGTGTCTATTTCTGTTAATGATTATGGCTTACAGATAATATTCTAATTTACTGAGATGCACCAGTATCCCCATTCTGGGCCCTTCCTGCTATGTATGTCCCCCTTCCGGTATATACATCTGCCTCCTGGACCTATTCTGGTTTTTGTCCCCTTCCTAGCACATATGTTCTCCTCCTGGTATATATGTCCTCTCCCTGGGATGCTCCTGGTATATATGTCCCCATCCTGGTTTATTTGTGCCCATCCTGGAATATATAGCCCATCCTGGGGACCTCCAGGTATATACCGGTATATATATATATCCTCCTCCTTGGCACATTCTGGTATATGTACTTATCCTGATTGTTGTCCCCTTTTTGAGCTCCTCCTGGCATATTTGCCACAAAAAGAAAATAAAAAAAACAAACAATATTTTACAAACCCTCCTCACCAAGAGCAATTGATCAGTGGGGGTCCTAATGCGCTCAAATAAGAAGCAATCACAAGTGGGACCCAGGCCTAATGATGACACACAGTCAGTATCACAAATAAACATTTACATTCAGGTACCTTATAGATGACGTTGTCTCTGAGTCATTTCTTTCTATTCTTTATCTTGTCCTGAAGCCATGATGACTTTTCACATTCACATCTCGTCTCTGCAGATTCCCATCCTCTCCGGTCTTCTGCAGCACATCCCAACATGATGCCCCTAAAAATAGCAAAATGATTATAATACTCCTATTTAAAAAAAATCTGCCCTACGTTGTGCCCCAGAATAAAAAACGGTCCCTCACAGTGTTCTCTGCACAAAATATGACCCCACACTGTCCCTCTTATGGTACATGCCCTCCACACTCCCTCTATTTCCATACTGAGCATACTCTTCACTCTGTCCTTTACACTGTGTCCCCTTATACTGCCCTGTCTTTATACTGTGCCCTCATCACACTCCCCCTCCTTGCTATGGCCTCACCGTGTCCTCCCATTCTGCCCCCTCTCCATACCGCGCCCCCTCCACTACCGAGTCTCTATTCTGTGCCCCCTCACATTCTTCTCATCTCTTACTGTCTCCTCACTCCTCCCTGTGTGTCCATATACTTTTCCCCTCACTCCCCATCCTGCCCACTAGCTCCTCATACCATGTCACTCTTTATTCTGTGTCTTCAAAATTTATTTCCAGTTCGCTCCACATCCTCTCTCTCCCCATACATCACCCCTCATCCTCTCTCTCCCCATACATCACTCCTCATCCTCTCTCTCCCCATACATCACCCCTCATCCTCTCTCCCCCCACGCATCACCCCTCACGCATCACCCCTCATCCTCTCTCCCCCCACGCATCACCCCTCATCCTCTCTCCGAACGCATCACCCCTCATCCACTCTCTCCCCTTGCATCACCCCTCATGCTCTCCTCCCATGCATCACCCCTGATGCTCTCCTCCCACGCATCACCCCTCATCCTCTCTCTCCATGCATCACGCCTCATCCTCTCTCTCCTTGCATCACCCCTCATCCTCTTTCCCCATGCATCACCCCTCATCCCCTCTCTCCCTATACTGTGTCCAAAGAAATTTCTCCCTCCCCATTCACTCTTCCGACCATACTTTGTCCACAGACAGTATGGGGGAGAGAGAGGGTGGGGGAGGGAACTGTTTCCATAGATACCCCCTCTCACCACATACTGTTCCTCTTCCGTGTCTTCAGCTCCACTGGAGCACTTATCAGCGTCCTCTGCCGCCTCCGTGCTGCGGCCCTGACTTCCGGGTCAGCAGTGTGATCAGCTGACCTGATCACATGACAGCCGTCGCTCTGACCCGGAAATCAGCGTCAGCGTTCACAGTTTCAATTGTCCTCGCGTCTGACAGATGCAAGGACAATTGAGCAGTGGGAGCTGCATGCTGCAGATTCTATGAGTGCGGCTGTCAGCATTACAGCCGCGCTCAGAGAATAACCGGCTCCCACTACAGAGCAGCAAACGGAGACTTTACACTGCTGCGTCAGGCAGCCCGACAGCGCCCCCCCCTCACAGTTTCGCCCGGGGTAGATGCATTGCCAGCCCCCCTAGATACCGGGTATGCAGCGGCATACCCGGTATCTCCAGAAAACGTGGCTAATTTGCATGAGATGCAAATTAGCCATGTGTATAGTGGCAAAAGCAACACTGCCGGGTCCTCTGCTTCGGCTGTGATTAGGGGGGGCCCGGTGAAGAGGGTTGGGGGCCTGGCTGGCCCCGGGCTTAATAAACTAAGTAATTGTTCCTGGCTCAGCCGGGCCCCCCCTCTTCACCGGGCCCCCTACACCAGTCTCAGTAGTAATGCCCTGATGGTGACCCTGGCTGTGTGGCGGCCATTTTTGTGGGGATTTTGTGTTTGTGGGGCGGTGTGGCCTGGAGTCTTGGGGACTCAGCCTTGCAGTATGGGTGCTGTGAGGCACCAGGTCACCTGCCCTGCTGGTGCATTATCACCGTTGCAGTGGTTGGCGCACGGCGCTGCACCTCTTAAGGCATAGATTAGGGACCCACTCAAAGGTTCGCTGTGACGTTGCAGTGGGCTTCATACAGTCTGATCAGAATGTTAAACCAAGAACCTCATGTTCAGGTAGGACTTGCATTTCTCCCTGTTACAAGCCATTCTGCTAGTTACTGCCCACTGTTCCAGTTTGTCCTATCTGTTTGAATCCTTTCTCTGTTCTCTAGTATTAGCTAACCCTCCTAGCTTAGCGTCATCAGCAAATTTAATTAGTTTACCCTAAATTCCTTCATCTAAATCAATGGTAAAGAAGTTGAACAACACATGGCCCAACACAGTGCCCTGTGGCACCCCAATTGAGATATTCTTACAACTAGATATGCAGCCATTTATGACCACTCTGTGTGTCCGATCACGAAGCCAGTTATGAACCCACCTAACATTTGCTTTGTCCAATCCACACTTGGTCCGTTTTTCAATAAAGATGGTATGTGATACTTTTTTAAATGCTTTGCTGAAGTCAAAATATACTATATCTACTACATTTCCCTGATCTACTAAGTCAGTGATTCTGTCATAGAAGGAATTTAAGCTAGACTGACATGATTTTTTTTACTTACAAACCCATGCTGGCTCTGGTATATACCTGGAAGGGGCCCAGGATAGGCACCATATATGCCAGGCTGCGGGACATACTCTATATATTCTAGGAAGGGGCCCAGGATGGGGGACATGTGTACCAGGAAGGGGCTCAGGATGGAGGACTTATATACAGTAGGGAAAAAAGTATTTAGTCAGCCACAAATTGTGAGAGTTCTCCCACTTGAAAAGATGAGAGGCCTGTAATTGACATCATAGGTAGACCACAACTATGAGAGACAAAATGAGAAAACAAATCCAGAAAGTCACCTTGGCTGATTTGGCAAGATTTTTTTTAATTTATTTATTTATTTTAAATTATGGTGGAAAAAAAGTATTTAGTCACTTAAAAACATGCAAGATTTCTGTCTCTCACAGACTTGTAACTTCTTCTTTAAGAGGCTCCTCTATCCTCCACTCATTACCTGTAGTAATGGCACCTGTTTTAACTTGTTATCAGTATAAAAGGCACCTGTCCACAACCTCAGTCACACTCTAAACTTCACTATGTTGAAGACGAAAGAGCTGTTGAAGGACACCAGAAATAAAATTGTAGCCCTGCACCAGGCTGGGAAGACTGAATCTGTAATAGGCAAGCAGCTTGGTGTGATGAAATCAACTGTGGGAGCAATAATAAGAAAATGGAAGACATGCAGGACCATTGATAATCTCCCTCGATCTGGGGCTCCATGCAAGATCTTCCCCAGTGGGGTCAAAATGATCACAAGAATGGTGACCAAAAATTCCAGAATCACACGGGGGGCCCTAGTGAATGACCTGCATAGAACTGGGATCACAGTAACAAAGGCTACTAACAAAGTCTGAAGTTTGCTAGAGAGCATTTGGATTATCCAGAAGAGTATTGGGAAAATGTCACATGGCCTGATGAAACCAATGTAGAACTGTTTAGTAGAAATGCAACTCATCGTGTTTGGAGGAGACATAATGCTGATTTGCATCCAAAGTACACCATACCTACTGTGAAGCATGGGAGTGGCAACATCATGCTTTGGGGCTGTTTCTCTGCAAAGGGACCAGGAAGACTGATCTACAGTCATATGAAAAAGTTTGGGCACCCTTATTAATGTTAACCTTTTTTCTTTATAACAATTTGGGTTTTTGCAACAGCAAACTGATAACTGATGGACTGAGTAATATTTCTGGATTGAAATGAGGTTTATTGTACTAACAGAAAATGTGCACTCTGCATTTAAACAAAATTTGACCGCTGCAAAAGTAAAAAGTAGTTAGGAGTGTTCAAATCAAGAAATTGATAAGGGTGCCCATACTTTTGCACCGGTCAAATTTTGTTTAAATGCGGATTGCACATTTTCTGTTAGTACAATAAACCTCATTTCAATCCAGAAATATTACTCAGTCCATCAGTTATTAGATATATGAAACTGAAATAGCTGTTGCAAAAACCCAAATTGTTATAAAGAAAAAAAGTTAACATTAATAGGGGTACCCAAACTTTTTCATATGACTGTATATGCCAGGAAGGGGCCCAGAATGGGGAACATATATACCAGGAAGGGGCCCAGAATGAGAGACATGTATCCCAGGATGGGGGACATAAATATATCTATGGAATACATATATATCAGAAAGGGGCCTCGGATGTTGAACATATATAGGAGGCCCAAGGAGGCCTACGCAAAACATACGTTGGAGTTAGGAGTGCACTGTGGCATCTTGATCATGGGCAGTGCTTTTTTTTGCGGCGGTACGTGCCGGTATGGCATAACGGAAAATCTGAAGAGCACTGAGGGCCAGCACCTCTGGCTTTGTCCACATGGCTAATTTGTAAACTATACAAATTAGCCATGTGTGAAGCGGAGGCACAAGCAGAGCAGCTACTGGACCTGCAGGACCTGCGATGATGTCACGTACATGTGACACGGGTGGGCGGAGCCATGGAGTTTTGCCTAGCGGGAAAGAAGCTGGAGAGGATGAAGGAGTGCAGGGTATGTGATAGAGGGGTGCAGAGGGCGGCAGGCTGTGCAGGTGGAAGAAGGATGCAGGGGGGATAGAGTGAGATCAGGGGTATGGAGAATTGAGAGATGAGGGGGATGGAGGATGGAGAGATCAGGGGCATCGAGGATGGAAGGAGAAGGGGGATGGAGGATGGAGAGACCAGGGGGATGGAGAATGGAGGGACCAGGGGGATGGAGGAAGGAGGGAACAATGGGAATGGAGAATGGAGGGAGCATGGTTCATTGAGTTTTGTTTCGTCAAACTTGTCTTAGATGGATAAAATAACGCACTATTTCTCTGTCGGTGCGGCTCCGGCACGCAAAAGACCCAGAACAGACGTGGAGACAAAAACAAATCAGATGATAAAGCAGAACGTGTCCACCGGTTCTTCAACTATCGAACCTGCATCAGCTAGTGTTAATGATCCTGATGAATTTGGTTGAAATTTGGTGTCTCTTATAGAATACAGCCTAGGTAGGTCGAAAAACATATTTTGCAAGTGAAAAAAAACGATTATACAGTATTAGTCAGTTTTATTTTTCTTTTGAAATCTGAATTACATAGTTTTTGATTGAAATTAGCGTACAGACTACAAAACTGAATAATGAGAAACAAGGCCGCTGTTACGGGGGGCTGTCTGATAACAACCTAAAGGAGTATCAGACAGTCAGGGTCCACCGTGCAAAGACTTTGCTGCAGACTATGGCAGAGTGCAATACCTCTGTTAACTCACAGAAGGATATAATAAGTAAGTATAGCAATTCCTCCCTTACTTGGAGGGTGTGTAGAATGATCTCTGTTAATAATCACAGAGACAAAGGCAATGTGTGCGAAATGGCACCTACCTAGGTCCGCTCTTCTAGTGGTGCAAAAGAGACGAACAGCAGCGTAAGCCGCACAAAGCTCCTACCTGCGTTCGCTCCACTAGTGTGCGAGGACACGAACCACTAGATATGGCACCTGCCTAGGTCCGCTCTTCTAGTGGTACAAAAGAGACGAACAGCAGCGTAAGCCGCACAAAGCTCCTACCTCTGTTCGCTCCCCTAGTGTGCGAGGATACGAACAACTGCCAGACGCAGTATAAGGAACGTTACCCTAGCGGCAACGTCCACCTACGAGTAGAATCACAAGGCCCAGCCAGACCATGTGCCTCAGGCACCTGCCTATGTCCGCTCCCCTAAGAGGTAAGGATACGGACAGCAGCCGAAGCTGTAAGGTATAAGAACGCTACCCTGCCGGTAGCGCTCACCTAGCATAGACAGAGGAATGCCTAGAGGAACGCGCACAGAGCGTCTACTCTTATGCATGAACCAAGAGGACTGAGCGCCATGCGGCGTGTGTCAGGGTCTTATATAGACTCTGTGCCTCATCCAAGATGGAGGACACCAGAGCCAATCCGCTGCCAGAACGACAGGAGTGACGTCATGCTGGCCTATCACCGAGCAAGGCGTCACAAGCACATGACTAGCGACTAATCGGCATAGAAGGTGTCAGAGACATGTGACCTCGTGTCAGCGATGATGTCACCCGCACATGTGCAATGGCTCCAAGATAGGACTTAGTCTCCGGCGCTCGCACATGTGTAGTAGCAAGAAATCTGGACTTAGTCTCCAGCGCTCGCACATGTGTAGTAGCAAGAAATCTGGACTTAGTCTCCAGCGCTCGCACATGTGCAGTAGCAAGAAATCTGGACTTAGTCTCCAGCGCTCGCACATGTGCAGTAGCAAGAAATCTGGACATAGTCTCCAGTGCTCGCAGCAACCGTAACAGCCGCATTGTCCAATGGACAAGTTGAGCAGTTTGCTCAGGCGGCACTATATTCAGGGGGGGCGGCAATGCGGCTGGGGGGGCGGAGCTGTATGGGGACTGCCGTTTTCTGCCGCCTAGTGCCTCAACAGGTAAACCGTGCACAGGATTTCCCGGCCGCCCGACAGATCCCTCCTCCCCCCCCCCCCGCTGATGAGAGCATCGGAGATCACCCTGGCCTATCTGCAGCTGACATGAACTGAACCGCAATCGCTGGGGAATCAATCACTCGGCGCTCGCGGTACAGTTTCGGTTGCACGCCAGAGCTCAGGTGAGAGCTCCGGAGTGCAATGCAGGTACCTGAATAGAGGCCGGCATTACTGGAGATTCCTCCGGTAGCCAGTCCGACGCTGGCCGTGTCTGAGCACTGAATATCTTATATATCTGGGCACCCCAATTAGGTTTCAGTCCTGGAATATGACAGCACTGGAGGATAATGGGTTCCTGGTCTCTTTACGTTTGATTCTTCTCAAATCTTTGTCAGTTAATGTGCTTCTTTTTTCTCAACATATTTTTGTGCAACCATTTTGACTATTTGGCTGCTTTCACATAGTGCTATTACCTACGTTCACTGGTCCCGACCGAGCTTCCGTCCGAAACCCATCAACTATGTCTGGGTGTCCACCTGCAGAAAGCATATACACCCGAAAATGGTGCAAGACAGAGCACACGGTGATTCCGTCTGCTCCATTACAGTCAATGGCCCTCTCGATGCATACGTCCGAAGCCTGTTTTGTAGGGGGGGGGGTTCGGATGGAGGCCCCAATGGGACCAGTGAATGTAGGTAAAAATGCAATGTGAAAGGGCCCTTTGAAAAAAATCTTTTCTTGATCATGTAATATCGCCCTAATCAATTTCAAGAATGCTGCATCCTTATGTAAGACATTTAACATTTTTTTTTTCTTCTTAGAATCAGTTAAATCATTTTATTTTACTCATTTGACTAAGAAAAACACACAGCACATCTTGATAAAGGGGGTTGTATCCTTAGGCCTCACCCTCCCTCATTACTCAAACACACCACCTGATCTGCTTTATCCAATAAGCATTCAAGTTTATGCAGCTTGGAGTTGGAAAATTTGCATAAAAATGATGATATGGTCAAAATACTAATGTGATAAGTAATATTACTGTTGTAAAATTTAAGCCACTTGTTGGTGACCATTTTCACCTGTTCCTTGGTGTAGATACACTATGTTCTGTAAAGTTTTTGCACTTTCTTTTGACATAACTTTAAACAATGAGATCCCTTTGCTCTGTTGTAAGCTGTTTATGGACCATGGCTTTTACTGTAAAATACTGTATGACTAAGAAAATTTCAGGAAACTCCAACTAGAACAGTGAAACTTTACATTGGTTTAATCAGAAGAATCATTTTAAATAATGGCAGCTGTGTGCTCACTACTATGTAACATCAATTTAATTCTGATTCGCTAATTCTGAATACAACCACATCCCCAATTATTGTAAGAGAGTGTTCACATTTATGAGAGAACATTATTTTAGTTTTGTTATTTTTGGGATCGTGGTGATCCTACAAGAAGTGAACGATAAAAAAGGGGTGTAATATATCATTTAGTTCCCATTCACTTCTTTCACCACTTCATCTGCCTGCGTAACTAAAATACTTGAGATTACTCTGTGCTTTAGGGCTGATCATATTTAACATGCATGATTTACTATGCAATGACGCGCTCTGACGACAGTTATACGGGTTTGTAGTTAAATATTCACTTGTAGATTATGGATTGAATTTTAGCCTGTGATGAGAGCCCCCACCATGAATGATGTACAGGCTACATATATTTCCACTGGTCTGTAATGTGTTTATATACTGTATATGTATATACTTAATATATTATTATATCTATCTATCTATCTATAGTTGAAACTAGGGGTTTACATACACTATCTAAAAGAGACATCTGCATGTTTTTCTCACTATCTGACATGAAGTCAGAATAAACCTTTCCCACTTTTAGTCAATTCGGAACCAAAATTATATCTATTTGTCAAATGCCAGAATAATGAGAGAGAGACTGTTTAAAGCTATTTTTTATTACTTTCTGCAAAGTCAAAAGTTTACATACACTTAAGCCTGCTTTACACACTGCAATTAATCGTGCGATCGCATTTGCGATCGCACCCACCCCCATCGTTTGTGCGGCACGGGCAATTTGTTGCCCGTGTCGCACAATGTTGTAACCCCCGTCACACGTACTTACCTTCCAAACGACCTCGCTGTGGTAGGCGAACATCCACTTCCTGAAGGGGGAGGGACGTTCAGCGTCACAGCGACGTCACACAGCGGCCGGCCAATAGAAGCGGAGGGGCAGAGATGAGCGGTACGTAAACATCCCGCCCACCTCCTTCCTTCCGCATTGCCAGCGGGACGCAGGTAAGCTGCAGTTCATCGTTCCCGGGGTGTCACACGGAGCGATGTGTGCTGCCTCGGGAACAATGAACAACCAGCGCACAGAAGGACGTTTGATATATTGAAAATGAGCGTCGTGTCATCGAGCAACGATAAGGTGAGTATTTTTGCTCGTTCACACTCGCTCGTAGCTGTCACACGCTACGATATGTCAAACGATGCCGGATGTGCGTCACTTACGACGTCACTCCGACGACATATATGATATATCGTAGCGTATAAAGCCCGCTTAAGAGAACTATGCCTTTAAACAATATGAGACAGCCCATATGATGATGTCATGTCTTTGGAAACTTCTGATAGATTTATTGGCAACATCTGAGTTAATTAGAGACACACCTGTGGATGTATTTTAATGCACACCTGAAACACACTGCTATTTTGTGTAGCATCATGGGTATTTCATTAGTATTTGGTACCATTGCCCTTAAACTGCATAACTTGGGTCAAACATTTTGGATATCCTTCCACAAGCTTCTCACAATAGTTGGTAGGAATTGGGCCCATTCTTCCTGAGAGAACTGGTGTAACTAAGCCATGTTTGTAGATCGCCTTACTCGCACCAGCCTTTTCAGCTTTGCCCATAAATTTTCAATAGGATTGGGTCCAGAGATTTGTGATGGCCACTCCAAAACATTGACTTTGTTATCTTTAAGCCACTTTATAACCAGTTTGGCAGTATGCTTCGGGTCATTGTCCATTTGTAAGACCCATTTCTGGCCAAGCTTTAAATTCATGGCTGATGTCTTGAGATGTTTCTTCAGTATTGCCACATAATCTTCTTTCCTTATTATGCCATCTATTATGTGAAGTGCACCCTCCTGCTGTAAAACAACCCTACAACATGATGCTGCCACCCTCGTGTTTTACAGTTGGGATGGTGTTATGTTCTTAGGCTTCAAAGCTTCTCCCTTTTTCCGACATATATAATGTAATTTAAAACAGTTCAATTTTAGCTTCATCAGACGACAGGACATGTCTCCAAAAATTAAGGTCTATATTCCTGTGTGCATTTTGCAAACATTAATCTGGCTTTTTATGTTTCTTTGGAGTAATGGCTTCTTGCTGCAGAGTGACCTTTCAGCCCATGTAGATTCAGTACTCGTTTCACTGTGCATAATGACACAATCTTACCATCTTCCGCCAGCATCTTCACAAGGTCTTTTGCTTTTGTTCTTGGGTTGATATACACATGTCTGACCAAAGCACATTTATCTCTGGTACACAGAACCCATCTCCTCCCTGAGCGATAGGATGGCTGGACATTCCCATCCTGTTTGTACTTGTGTATAATTGTTTGTACAGATGAACAAGGCACCTTCAGGGATCTGGAAATTGCACTCAAGGCTGAACCAGACTTGTCCAAGTCCACAATTCTCTTCCTGATATCCTGGCTGATTTCTTTTGACTTTTCCATGAGCCTACACAAAGAAGCAGTGTGTTTCATGTGTGCATTAAAATATATCCACAGGTGTGTCGTCTCTAATGAACTCAGATGTTACCAATAAACCTATCAGAATCTTCCAAAGCCATGACATTATCATACAGTTAGGTCCAGAAATATTTGGACAGTGACACAATTTTCGCGAGTTGGGCTCTGCATGCCACCACATTGGATTTGAAATGAAACCTCGACAACAGAATTCAAGTGCAGATTGTAACGTTTAATTTGAAGGTTTGAACAAAAATATCTGATAGAAATTGTAGGAATTGTACACATTTCTTTACAAACACTCCACATTTTAGGAGGTCAAAAGTAATTGGACAAATAAACCAAACCCAAACAAAATATTTTTATTTTCAATATTTTGTTGCGAATCCTTTGGAGGCAATCACTGCCTTAAGTCTGGAACCCATGGACATCACCAAACGCTGGGTTTCCTCCTTCTTAATGCTTTGCCAGGCCTTTACAGCCGCAGCCTTCAGGTCTTGTTTGTTTGTGGGTCTTTCCGTCTTAAGTCTGGATTTGAGCAAGTGAAATGCATGCTCAATTGGGTTAAGATCTGGTGATTGACTTGGCCATTGCAGAAGGTTCCACTTTTTTGCACTCATGAACTCCTGGGTAGCTTTGGCTGTATGCTTGGGGTTATTGTCCATCTGTACTATGAAGCGCCGTCCGATCAACTTTGCGGCATTTGGCTGAATCTGGGCTGAAAGTATATGGGGTACACTTCAGAATTCATCCGGCTACTCTTGTCTGCTGTTATGTCATCAATAAACACAAGTGACCCAGTGCCATTGAAAACCATGCATGCCCATGCCATCACGTTGCCTCCACCATGTTTTACAGAGGATGTGGTGTGCCTTGGATCATGTGCCGTTCCTTTTCTTCTCCAAACTTTTTTCTTCCCATTATTCTGGTACAGGTTGATCTTTGTCTCATCCGTCCATAGAATACTTTTCCAGAACTGAGCTGGCTTCATGAGGTGTTTTTCAGCAAATTTAACTCTGGCCTGTCTATTTTTGGAATTGATGAATGGTTTGCATCTAGATGTGAACCCTTTGTATTTACTTTCATGGAGTCTTCTCTTTACTGTTGACTTAGAGACAGATACACCTACTTCACTGAGAGTGTTCTGGACTTCAGTTGATGTTGTGAACGGGTTCTTCTTCACCAAAGAAAGTATGCGGCGATCATCCACCACTGTTGTCATCCGTGGACGCCCAGGCCTTTTTGAGTTCCCAAGCTCACCAGTCAATTCCTTTTTTCTCAGAATGTACCCGACTGTTGATTTTGCTACTCCAAGCATGTCTGCTATCTCTCTGATGGATTTTTTCTTTTTTTTCAGCCTCAGGATGTTCTGCTTCACCTCAATTGAGAGTTCCTTAGACCGCATGTTGTCTGGTCACAGCAACAGCTTCCAAATGCAAAACCACACACCTGTAATCAACCCCAGACCTTTTAACTACTTCATTGATTACAGGTTAACGAGGGAGACGCCTTCAGAGTTAATTGCAGCCCTTAGAGTCCCTTGTCCAATTACTTTTGGTCCCTTGAAAAAGAGGAGGCTATGCATTACAGAGCTATGATTCCTAAACCATTTCTCCGATTTGGATGTTAAAACTCTCATATTGCAGCTGGGAGTGTGCACTTTCAGCCCATATTATATATATAATTGTATTTCTGAACATGTTTTTGTAAACAGCTAAAATAACAAAACTTGTGTCACTGTCCAAATATTTCTGGACCTAACTGTATAGACTGTCCCATATTGTTTAAAGGCATAGTACTCTTAGTGTATGTCAACTTTTGATTTTTCAGAAAGTAATACAAATGCCTTAAAACATTCTCTCTCTCATTATTTTGCTATTTGGCAAATAAATAAATAACTTTGGTTCCTAATTGACTTAAAACGGGAAAGGTTTATTCTGATTTCATGGCTGATAGTGAGAAAAACATGCAGATGTGTCTTTATTGATCGTGGATGGAAACTTCTGGTTTCAACTGCGTATATACCGTAAATATATATATATATATATAGAAAGTTATCTATAGCATTGGAAACATAGCTAAAGTATGTGTGTGCCTACCAAAAAGATGAATATCGACAGCAGCTGCCATTAGAATATTGCACTATATGTATGTATAAGACTAATAAAAATATACATAGCGCCTATTATCACAGATATCAATATAAAATATTATTTAATCTGCTGTGTCCTTTATTTTCCATTAGCTATGTGAATACCTATGTGAATAAATCACAGTTCTTCATGAGATCTTATGCAACCTACGGTTCATTAAAAATGGGGGAGTCGGATAGCTGATTGCTGTAGGGCAAACAGTAAGATAAACCAGGTATATGTCCAGTTAATGAGATTAGTATTTCACTTAACATACGGAGCACTGGCTTCTTCTGTCACACACATCATTCATTCCCTCCTCATTATTAATAGTCATACTATAAGGTAACATTTATTATATTGCCTGGCTAAAACCTTTAGTTAATGTAGGAATATATTTGGGGTAGAATCTTTTTACAACCCTCTTTCATCTTTTGGGAACAAATGCTAAGCTAACATTGCCATATCCCAGGCATCTGATGTAACAGATGCTTTTCTCCATTGGGTACGCCATACTCACAATAGCCAAAATCCACCTTGTATGCTGAGTACACGGTAAAAAGGTCAGTGCAGCTATGTGTTTTAGAGGAAAATGATGAGAAAAACCAGACTTTTTCATTGTAATTATTCATTATAGTATGTCCATCTGAGTAATCTCTGCGAGCACTGAACATATTAGGCAATGACAGATTGAGTTCAGGTACATCATATGTACAGGTCTCACCACCAAAGGTAACCACACAGATCTATTTTTCTTATTGGGGACATTAACTGTCACACGGTATTTTGCTCTGAAATCGACTAGGGTGATGGCGACATCTGACATTGTTCACACTGCAGAATCTGACACTACACACTATGCCTCCTTTGGTACTTCTAAGTTATATTAACAGGCTTGGGCATCAACCAGCTGTGCTCTCATTAATGATTGGCCATGCAGGAGTTAATTTTTGCTAGTCTGCTGGTTACCTCTTGGATAACATGTGGAGACATATCACAGTCACTCCCTGCTTTTTTAAGAAAGTGGAGCCTGTCTGCCCATGCAAACTATAGCTTTTGCTAAGCCTGGCCATGTGCTCTTATATCCCAGTCCTGCTGCTGATTGTATTACTTTGAGTGTGGAGTTGCTGTGGAGTTCTCCCATTGTCTTGTTGTTTCCTCCTTGCTCTTATATTCTTGCTAAGCTCTTTTTGTCTTATACCGCTGTGTGTGTGTGTGTGTGTGTGTGTGTGTGTGTGTGTGTGTGGGCCGTGAGATAGAGATTTGTTTTCCTCTATTTCTGTTAGCTTTATCACTCCTGCCATGGCTCTCCCCAAGGGTTGGAGGAGTGGGTATAAGATCAGCGCTGGTCAAGAACAGGGCAAGGACAGCAGTCCAGACATCCTCACCATCAAAGGTACTTCTGGCATTAGGGATAGTTATGGTCCCCTTGCCTGAGGGCTAGAGATGAGCGAACCGGTCGCGGTTCGGCTCGAGGTCGGTTCGCCGAACGGGGGTCCCGTTCGAGTTCGGTTCGTCGAACGTTCGACGAACCGAACTAGAACCAATAGGCTATAATGGGAGGCAATCACAAACACATAAAAATGCATGATAAATGTACACAAACAGTTAATAAACATTGCCATAACACTTACCGGTCCCCGCGATCCCTCCTGCACTCTGTCTCCTGCCGCTATTCCATCCGATGATCGCTGAATGCTCCCGGTGACCGGCACTGCCAGCAGAGAAGCAGGACCTATCGTGACGTCAAAATAGCCATGTGACCAGTCACGTGGCTATTATCTCATTGGCTACAGACTGGTCACATGACTATGACACGTCATGTAGGACCTGCGAGTGCATCTCTCCGGTACATGGTGCACATTTGTGTATCGCCGTGTACCGGTGACATGCTCTAGCACACGGTCGACTCCCCGTTCCGTTAGGGACCGGCTGACACAGCCGGTCATTAACGGAGATCACCGTTGCCATAGCAACGCAGTTAGCGGTGACGTCACCGCTAACCGCGGCTCCGGGAGCACCGTTGCTATGGTAACGCGTCTGTCAGCGTTACCGCTGTTACCGCTAGCAGCACTGATCACTCACGGAGTGAAGGCTGCACGCTGCTTCCCGATTGTAGTGAGGATTGTAGTGAGGATGAGGTGCCCCAGCCCATCAAGTAATGGGCTGGGGCACCTCATCCTCACTACAATCCTCACTACAATCCTGAAGTGCAGTTTCTTCAAATTCATTTAAAGGCACTTGGAACGCTGAAATTGCTGCTTATAATTTAAGCCTCTATTAAAAACCTCTTATCAGCGCTGGTTTATTGGGGATTTATTGGGCTGACAGGGGGTAATAAAGATGGAGTCTCTAATGTGTCTGTGTATTTATTTCTATTAAAGTATTTTTTCTCTGTGTGGTGTCTTTTTTTTAACCCTTTATTGGAGATTCTTAATGGCCGGGTCAAACGTGCCTGACATTAAGAATCATTGGCTTAATACTGGCTAGTAAAACAAAGCCAGTATTAACTCATGATTACCCAACAAGCCACCCGGCTCCAGGGCTGTTGGAAGAGTTGGATACAGCGCCAGATGATGGCGCTTCTATGAGAGCGCCATTTTCTGGGACGGCTGCGGACTGAAATTCGCAGCAGAGGCGCCAAGAAACCTCGGGCTAACCTGTGCTGCGGATTCCAATCCCCAGCTGCCTAGTTGTACCCGGCTGGACACAAAAATGGGGCGTAGCCCACGTCATTTGTTTTTTAATTATTTCATGAAATAAGTGAAATAATTAAAAAAAAAAGGGCTTCCCTATATTTTTGATTCCCAGCCGGATACAAATAGGCAACTGGGGGTTGGAGGCAGCCCGTAGCTGCATGCTGTACCTGGCTAGCATACAAAAATATGGCGAAGCCCACGTCATTTTTTTGGTGGGCAAAAAACTTCTGCATACAGTCCTGGATGGAGTATGCTGAGCCTTGTAGTTCTGCAGCTGCTGTCTGCTCTTCTCCATACAGACACACAGCAGCTGCAGAACTACAAGGCGCAGCATACTCAGCATACTCCATCCAGGACTGTATGCAGAGGTTTTTTGCTGAAAAAATTATGTGGGCTTCGCCATATTTTTGTATGCTAGCCAGGTACAGCAGGCAGGTACGGCGGCTCCCAACCCCCAGTTGCCTATTTGTACCCGGCTGGGAACCAAAAATAAAGGGAAACCCTTTTTTTATTATTTCATGAATTTCATGAAATAATTAGAAAACAAATGACGTAGGCTTCGCTCCATTTTTGTGTCCAGCCAGGTACATCTAGGCAGCTGGGGATTGGAATACGCAGCACAGGTTGGCCTGAGCTTTCTGGGCCCCACTGCTGCGAATTGCAGTCTGCAGCCGCCTCAGAAAATGGCACTTTCATAGAAGCGCCATCTTCTGGCGCTGTATCCAACTCTTCCAGCACCTGCCTGCTATACCTGGCTAGCATACAAAAATATGGCGAAGCTCACGTCCTTTTTTTGTAGTTTTTTGGCCAAAAAATAAAAAAATGCTTCCCTGGATTTTCCATTGCCAGTGAAGGTAACACCAAGCAGTGGGGGTTAGCAGCCAGTAGCTGCTTGGATTACCCTTAGCTAGCAATACAAAAAAATGCAGCGGGAGCCCATATTTATTTTTTTTAATTATTTATTTAAATAACTAAAAACAAAATGGGCTTCCCTGTATTTTGATTGCTGGACATCACAGTGCTGTAAAAATAAATCTTTAAAAAAAATGACATAGCGCTCCGCGGTATTTTTGATTCTCAGCGCAGATAAAGTAGACAGCTATGGGTTGCCACCCCCATCTGCCTGTCGTTACCTTGGTTGGCAATCAAAATACAGGGAAGCCCATTAATTTTTTCTATTTAAAAAATAGTTAAAAAAAAATGACGTTGGGTCCCCCCATTTTTGATAGCCAGCTAGGGTAAAGCAGACATCTGTAGCCTGAAAACCACAGCTGGCAGCTTTACCGTGGTTGGGGATCCAATGTGGAGGTCCCCCCAGGCTCTTTTTTTATAATTATTTTATAAATATTAATAATTACACAAAAAAAGTAGGGTCCCCTCCAAATTGGATCACCAGCCAAGGTAAAGCGGACAGCTGTGGTCTGGTATTCTCAGGGTGGGAAGGTCCATAGTTATTGGGCCTTCACAGCCTAAAAATAGCAGGCCGCAGGCACCCCAGACGTGGCGCATCCACTAGATGCGCCAATCCTGGCACTTCACCCCAGCTCATCCCGTGCCCTGGTGCAGTGGCAAACGGGGTAATAAATCGGGTTGATACTAGCTGTAAAGTCACCTGAGATCAAGCCCAGCAGTTTGTGATGTCATGGCGTCTATTAGATACCCAACATCATAAACTGTCAGTACTAACAAAAACAAAAAATCGACAAAAGAAATTTATTTGAAAAAACAGTCCCCAAAACATTTCCTCTTTCACCAATTTATTGTAAGAAAAAAAATAAAGGGGTCCCACGACGACTCTGGACCGTCTAGAATATGGGGGGGAGACACTCAGGGAACGTATCCCCCATTTTCTAGGAGTGCGGACCCTTCATGTGAGGAGTGTGGGTGCAATGAATCTGCACTCACTCTTCTCGGGTCCACAGCAGCAGAGTCCATGTCGTAATGGTTGCTACCAAAGCTGCAATGCCCTGCTCATGAGGTAAGGGCATGCCTAATCAGGAGAACTACTGTAGAGGAAGCTCTGCTCACTAGTATATAGGTGCTCAGAGGTAATAATAGATAAAATTAGTGAGTAACCTCGGCACTCTAAATGTCCCAGACTAAGTCAGTAAGTCACAACGGATAGTAATGCAAAATCACTCTTTATTGGTCCGTATTAAGAAAAAAAAAATTTTCATAAGCATATATGTTTTTGTCCAAAACAAGTTACAAATGACGTTTCGGCCTGAGCCTTCGTCAGATTGGACTTATCTGCATGTAATCATGAAAAATGACAATAATCAGTATCACATAAGAGTGAGAGAACAATAACATAAACTCGAACAATGTAGAGGTACAATTGGGATGCAGGAAAAAAATTGCAACACAGCAAGAAATGAAACACATGATACAAATGTCATAATACAGTACAAGGACAATATAGTAATGACAAATATGGGGTCAGAGTAGACTTAGACAGCTCTGGTACGAAAGAGATGTCAATCATAAAGTAACATGTGCAGTAGGTGTAGAGCTACACTATGCATGGCAGAGCTAATGGGTAGACCGACCATAGAAAAAGAACGGAGAAAAAGTGGAGAAAAAGTGGAGAAAAAGTGGAGAAAAAGTGGAGAAAGAATGTAGAAAAAGTGGAGAAAAAATGGAGAAAAAGTGGAGAAAAAGTGGAGAAAAAGTGGAGAAAAAGTGGAGAAAAAATGTAGAAAAAGTGGAGAAAAAGTGGAGAAAAAGTGGAGAAAAAATGTAGAAAAAGTGGAGAAAAAATGGAGAAAAAATGGAGAAAAGGTGGAGAAAAGGTGGAGAAAAGATGGAGAAAAGGTGGAGGAAAGGTGGAGAAAAAGTGGAGAAAAAGTGGAGAAAAAGTGGAGAAAAAATGTAGAAAAAGTGGAGAAAAAGTGGAGAAAAAGTGGAGAAAAGGTGGAGAAAAAGTGGAGAAAAAGTGGAGAAAAAATGGAGAAAAAATGGAGAAAAGGTGGAGAAAAGGTGGAGAAAAAGTGGAGAAAAAGTGGAGAAAGAATGTAGAAAAAGTGGAGAAAAAATGGAGAAAAAGTGGAGAAAAAGTGGAGAAAAAGTGGAGAAAAAATGTAGAAAAAATGTAGAAAAAATGGAGAAAAAGTGGAGAAAAGGTGGAGAAAAGGTGGAGAAAAGGTGGAGAAAAAGTGGAGAAAAAGTGGAGAAAAAATGTAGAAAAAGTGGAGAAAAAGTGGAGAAAAAGTGGAGAAAAAATGGAGAAAAAGTGGAGAAAAAGTGGAGAAAAAATGTAGAAAAAATGTAGAAAAGGTGGAGAAAAGGTGGAGAAAAAGTGGAGAAAAAGTGGAGAAAAAATGTAGAAAAAATGTAGAAAAAGTGGAGAAAAAGTGGAGAAAAAGTGGAGAAAAAATGGAGAAAAAGTGGAGAAAAGGTGGAGAAAAGGTGGAGAAAAAGTGGAGAAAAAGTGGAGAAAAAGTGGAGAAAAAATGGAGAAAAAGTGGAGAAAAAGTGGCGAAAAAGTGGAGAAGAAGTGGAGAAGAAGTGGAGAAGAAGTGGAGAAGAAGTGGAGAAGTGGAGAAGAAGTGGAGAAGTGTTTGTTCATGCCAGATGGGAGATAAATAATTTTTTACCGGCGCTGTCATTTACTGTAACGTGATCATCGGTGTACGGTGTAAACCTGTGATCACGTGAGCGGGGACCGGGAAAACCGTCCTGAATCATGATCTCCAGGGTCTCAGCTAGCCCTGAAACCCCGGAGATTTTCTGACGCTGGGGGGCGTTATTCACTTATTTCTGCCTGCTGTTTATAAACGGCAGATCAGTCTGCCATCTGTCATCTGCCATCATCAGTCTGCAATCAGAATAAGGCTACATTAACACGACCGATCCATTTTTGTGGTCTGCAAAAAACAGTCCGGTTTTTTTCACGGGTGCATCCGTGTGGCATCCGTTTTCGTTCCGTAGACGGTCCGTATGTCATCTGTTTGTCATCCGTGTGCCTTCCGTTTTTTTTGTGTACTGTAAAAAAACTGAATGAGGGTAAATGCATAAATTTACCCAGGATCCATAGCTTCATCCTACATGAGGCGGTCACATGTTCACTCCAGTGCCATTTTCTACTGCTTTTCACAGCGTAGAGCGCTCTGGTGATTTTCTTGTGCTTGTGCACTTCATATCAGTCTTTTCTGTCATTATAATGGCAGAAAGACACATAATGTCCCACTCTCCTGCATTTTGTAATTTTGCACCCTTTGGTGCCTTTCATGTGGCACTAAGGGGTGCTTAGCTTTGTATTTAGCCAAAAAAAATGAAAAAAAAAATGACATAGGGTTCCCCCTATTTTTGTAGCCAGCTATGGTAAAGCAGACGGCTGCAGCCTGCAGACCACAGCTGGCAACCTCACCTTGGCTGGTAATCCAAAACTGAGGGCACCCCACGCTGTTATTTTAAATTAAATAAATAATTAAAAAAAAAAAAACACGTAGGGGTCCCCCCAAAATTGGATCACCAGCCAAGGTATAGCAGACAGCTGGGGTCTGATATTCTCAGACTAAGGAGGTCCATGGTTATTGGACTCTCCCCAGCCTAAAAATAGCAGGCCGCAGCCGCCCCAGAAGTGGCGCATCCATTAGATGCGCCAATCCTGGTGCTTCGCCCCAGCTCATCCCGCGCCCTGGTGATATATGGGGTTAATACCAGATGTGTAATATCACCTGGCATCAAGCCTTGGGGTTGGTGAGGTCAGGCATCTATCAGATACCCGACATCACCAACCAAGTCAGTAATAAAAAAAAATAGACGACAAACACATTTTTATTTGAAAAAACACTCCCCAAAACATTCCCTCTTTAACCAATTTATTAGAAAGAAAAACAAATCCAGGTCTGGTCTAATCCAAGGGGTTGCCATGACGATCCACACTGTCCCAGTCAATGAAGAGCAGGATGTTCCCCATTGGCTGGGAGAGCAGTGCAGTGACCTGAGCTAACATCAATGGGTCAGCCCAGGTCACTGCAGGGCATGACAAGTGCTTCTGTCAGCGAGGTACATTACCTGCGCTGATCTCCTGCACTGCCGACAGCACCTGTCACTGAGTTCAATGACCGGCGCCTTCACACCAAGTATCGCGAGAGGCCCGTGACGTCACCGCTAGTCAGTCTCGGGTCGGAAGCGAGAGGTGATGTGACAAGCGGCGGCCATGGACGACAGTGACAGCGTTGAGGTCGGGATGGCGGGATTTCATCACCGCAGATAAGCCGAGCGGGACCATGTGTGTGTGTGTGTGTGTGTGTGTGTGAGTGTGTGTGTGTATGTATGTATGTGTACATACCGCGGGCAGGAGGGGGCGGAGCGAGCTGAGCGGGGAAGTGTGGGCTTCCTGCACGTAACTAGGATAAACATCGGGTTACTAACCAAAGCGCTTTGGTTGGATACCCGATGTTTATCTTGGTTACCAGCTTGTGGCAGGCTGCCAGCGATGGCTCCTGCACACTGTAGCTGTAAAAAGCCCTGCTTTTTGCTGCTAGAACCGTTCTCGAACGTATCTAGAACTATCGAGCTTTTGCAAAAAGCTTGAGTTCTAGTTCGATCTCGAACAGCCCCCAAAATCACTCGAGCCTAGAACTGGAGAACCTCGAACCGCGCTCAACTCTACTGAGGGCCAGTCTAGGAGCCCCTGTCCCCTGCTCTCCACTTACACCGTTACATTAACATGATCACCCTCTATTTCCTAGAAGCACAAGTGACACAAAATAAAATCACATGAAAGGTTATTCTCATCTTAGGTTATTAGGTTGGCTATCTCCAGCAGTTTTATAGACAATGAATGGAGTGGCGCTACACATGCATTTAAGGCCTAAGCCACACGGCAAGAAAATCGGTGTGAGTGGAGTGCGATAAAACATCGCATTCCACTCGGACCAATATTAGCCTATGTGTCAGCGCACATGAGCGATTATTTTCTCAGCCCTAATCGGACCGAGAAAACAATCGCAGCATGCTGCGATTGTAATGCGAGACTCATTTCTCTCGCACCCATTCAAGTGAATGGGGCGAGAGAAAAATTGCATTGCACTCGCGGTACTCCGGTGTACCGCGCGTGCAGAGCGAGAATCGCAATAGCCGGCTACGGAGGAGAGAGGGAGATAAATCCCTCCCTCTCCTCCTCCGTGCCAGACCGCCCCTCCGCAGCGCTGGTCCGCCCCTCCTGAGAGACGGCCCGCCCCCCGCAGTGGAGGTCCGCTCGCACAGTCGGACTTCAGTCGCAGGGACACTAGCATGACACTCGGCTCCTGTTGTGCTGCCAGCGCGAGCCGAGTGTCATGCGAGCATCGCAGTAGTGTCCCGTGTGGCCCCGGCCTAAGAGGGACAGTTCTGAGCCTTATACTTGTTGGTGGTCCCAGTGGCAGGTTCCCCATTGATCAGCAAGTTATCACGTTCTCCAAAGAAAGGTGTGAATTAAACAGTAACAGCAAGAAGCAGACAAAGAAAGAGAGGCACAGACCCCAACAATAGTGCTGTTTCCTCGTGTTTTATCGCCTCCCATAGCAGGGTTTACAGCTACACTGTCTATGTGCTGCTTCTGAACATGTGCTATAAAGAGACAGGAGAGCAGGAATCCCTAATTTCTGTGTGTGATGTTATGGGAGACATCATTACAGTTAGTCTCCACCTACCAGCTCAATAACAGCTGAAAATTAGACATAAACCTGGAGAACAAAACTAGAGAAATATGCTGGATACAAGTTATATACTGTAATGGCCAAATATAATGTTATTCAAACTACAGTCATGGCTGAAAGTTTTGGGACTCTTGAAATTATTCCAGAAAATAAATTATTTCCCCCAAATTATTGCAATTACACATGTTTTGTTATACACATGTTCATTTCCTTTGTGTGTAGTGGAACAACAGAAAATCAAATCTTAAAAAAGGCAAATTGTACATAATGTCACAGAAAACTACAAAAATGGACCAGTCAAAATTTTTGGCACCCTCAACTTAATATTTGGTTGCAAACCCTTTGTAATAAATAATCAATCGCTTCCTATATCCATCAACATGCTTCTTATACCTCTCAATGGGAATTTTGGACCATTCCTCTGTTGCAAACTGCTCCAGGTTTACATTTCACTCTTGTTCATCTATTTTGGGTTTTGTTAATTGATATATTATTTAAATATTTTTATATACAGTATATATATATATATATATATATATATATATATATATATATATATATATATATGCAGCTGAACAATGGCATGCAAATGTTTGGGCACCCCTTTTCAAAATTACTGTTATTGTGAACAGTTAAGCATGTTGAAGATAAAATAATCTCTAAAAGTCATAAAGATAAGTTGACATATTTTCTTTGTATTTGACGAAACAAATATATATATTTTCATCTTTTACATTTTAAAAGTTACAAAAATCAAAATGTACAAAAGTTACAAAAATCAAAATGAGCCGATGTAAAACTTTAGACACTCTTGGAGATTTGTGTGCACAGATAACTTTTCCCAAGGTTTCAAATCTTAATTAGCCTGTGGCTTGTTCACTATCATCATTAGGAAAGGTCAGATGATTAAAATTTCACAGCTGTATAAATCCCAGCCTCCTCTAACCTTGTACCAAAAAAATAGCAGCTTGGCTTCTTCTATGCAGCTGCCTAGCACTCTGAAAATGAAAAAGATGGAGGCCCACAAAGCAGGAGAAGGCTATGAGAAGATAGCAAAGCGTTTAAATTGCCCTTTCCTCAGTTCAGAATGTAATTAAGAAATGTCAGTTAACAGGAACAGTGGAGGTCAAGATAAGGTCTGGAAGACTAAGCAACATTTCTGTGAGAACTGCTGGTAGCAAGCAAATCAGAACCCTCGTGTGACTGCAAAAGACCTTCAGGAAGATTTAGCAGACTATGGAGTTGTGGTAAGTTATTATACTGTTTAGAGAAACCTGCACAAATATGGCCTTCAAGGAAGAGTCATCAGAAGAAAACCTTTCCTGCATCCTCACCATAAAATTCAGAGTCTGAATTATGCAAAAGAACATCTAAACAAGGATGATGCATTTTATAAAAGATGTGCTGTGGATTGATGAGGTTTTAATAGATCTCTATTTCCACAATGATCAAAAGGTATGTGTAGAGAAAAAAGGGCACAAAATTTCAGGTAGAGAACATCTTGCCAACCATTAAGCATGGGATTGGATGCCTTGGGGTTGTATTGCAGCCAATGGCCCAGGGAATAATTCATGGGCAGAGGGAAGAATTGATTCAATTACGTTTCAACAAATTCTTGATGCAAACACCATCTGTAAAAAAGCTGAAGTTGAAAAGAGGATGGCTTCTACAAATGGATAATGATTCTAAACACACGTCAAAATCCTCAATAGACGACTTCAAAAGACGCAAGCTGAAGGTTTTATAATAGCCCTCACAGTCCCCTGATCTGAACATCATTCAAAATCTGTGGCTAGACCTCAAAAGAGCAGTGCATGCAAGACCATCCAGGAATCTCACAGAAGAATGGATGAAAATCCCTCAAACAAGAATTGAAAGGCTCTTGGCTGCTCCAAAAAGCATTTACAAGCTGTGATACCTGTCAAAGGGGGGCTATTAGGTACTAACCATGCAGGGTGCCCTAATGCTTGTGTGGCGCCCCAGAGGCTCTAGTTGCCACAGGGTATTGCACCTCAGTTAAGCTGCGGTATCCATCTCAGGTAAGGGGGGTTAACCATCGGTGTCACCATATTTCATCTCACATACAGTCAGGTGCTTCCCACTGGGGAGCTGTTTTGGGGCAGACAGGGGGTAGCCATATAGAGTCATGGGACTTTTCAGTTGCCATGGCAACCGCCAGGGGGCGGGCACCACTGGGGGTAGAGGTAGGCGCAACAGACTCATACAGACAGACGAGTCCGGACCATAATTCTGACAAGACACTTCTCGATACTCTCTCTCTTTGTCTCTTCAAACATGGGTGGTGGCCCCTTGTTTGGGATTGACCGGAGCTCATGACGGCAGAGACCAGCACCTGGGTGCAGCTTGAAATCAGTGAGTAAAAGAACCTGGAACTGCAGTTGCTGACTCAGACTCTGATTAGCGACGTCGTCGCCCCGCGCTCCGGCGCTGCCAGGGGACTGCCAAACCCTTTGTGATCTACACGGGGCCCGCTCCGCCTGTGGGGAGCGACACCATCCCAGCTGCCATAACATCCGCCCCGGTGAGGAATTCTGCAGCGGTGGCTACTCCCTGGCTGCGTACCACAGGTGGCGTCATGACAAATTTTCCCCATCACGCCGCTTCCCGTTCATTTACTGCACACCTCGGGGCAACGGAACCGGGCAAGGCCACCCATGACATTGCCTGACCCGACCCTCAACAGCCCGGCAACGAGTAGGTTAACCATTTGCCCCGTGGGGCGCTGCATTTGCATTGCCTACTTTCCTTTTTTGTTAATATAGAAATATAAAAGATGAAAATAAATATTTTTTGTCTAAAATGCCTTTTAGAAATCATTTCATTTTCAACTAGATTAACCTCACAATAACAGTAATTTTGACGAGGGGTGCACAAACTTTTGCATGACGATATGTAATCCCACAGGTTATCATCTCTGGGAATATAATGGCTCTAAACAAAGCGCAGAACATGACATAAATATATTTTAAAAAGTCACAGCTGGTTATAATCCTAATACTTGCTTCACACGGACGCACTGAGACAAAATCCAGCTGTGGAGTAAGTAAATACATTAGTAGAATGGCTGGGCGCTCAGTAAATACACTTTGTAGATCGACTGCTTTCACTACCTTTTACTGTACATTCCAATTTAGTTAACCAGACAGACACCAAAGACATGGCTGCAAATTAGAAGTCTTTTTTTTCATTTTTATCACAAACCCATATCATGTAAGCATTGCAGGTATCCATATTTTAATGTGAACAAGCTTACTAAGGCACATGTGATGTCAGTGATGTCAATGATCAAACTTTACAATGGACCATATATATATATATAATGCACCCCATAGTTCTCCATATATTATAATTCACCCTATAGTTCTCCATATATTAGAATGCACTCCATAGTACTTCATATATTATACTGCACCACATAGTCCTCCATGTTTTATAATGCACCCTCATAGTCCATGTATAAGATAGCCTTCATAGTCCTCCATATATTATAATGTAGCCCCCATAGTCCTATATGTATTATAATGCAGCCCCATAAAACCTTCATATTGTGTTATGCCGCCCCATACTCCTCCATGTATAATGCACCCATACAGTATAGTCCATGTATAAGGTGTCCGTCATGTTATATAATGCAGCCCCATAGATCTCCATGTATAATGCAGCCAGTCCCCCATGCACCATGTATAATGCAGGCAGCCCCCCATGCTCCATGTATAATGCAGCCCCTCCATGCTCCATGTATAACGCAACCAGCTCCCCATGCTCCATGTATAATGCTGTCACGCTCCCCGGCTCCCCGGCCACGCTCTCCGGCTCCCCTGCCTCGCTTCCCGGCTCCCCTGCCACGCTCCCCGGCTCCCCTGCCTCGCTTCCCGGCTCCTCTGCCAGGCGTCCCCCGCTCCACAGCCTCCATGCCCCATCACCTGCGGTCCCCAGGCAGCCTGGTCCCCGCTCCCGGCGCCCATCGGCAACTCTGCTCCAGCCCGGCTCTCCTGCCTCCTGTTCACCGCTCCCTGCTCTGGCTTCTGGCACCCGGGCCTCGCGCATGCGCATTAGGGCGCGCGCGCGGTCATTGACCCTCTCTTAAAGGGCCAGTGTCCTCCAACAGGATATTGAAGAATCAGGTACAGGGTATATAGGGAGATCCTTTCCAAGTGGGCGGGGCCTGTTCTTCGTGTTTTGCTAAGCTAGGAGTCAGGTCTCCTTGTGTTTTGTGGTATACTTACCTATCTCTCTCCTAGAGCCGCTCCTGCCTCGCCAACCGGTTCTGACAATACCCGAACCCCGAACGGTGACGGTCTGCCATCCCGTCAAGTTCATACCATCTCCGATCCCTGTGGTGACCCGTCTTCTCGCTCCGTCGGTTCCGGACTCTGCCTGACGTCATCTCGGCCTCTGAACCTGAGCTCCGTCACCCGGACTACCTTCAGTGACTCCGTGGTCCCAGGGACTTCTACACTCCTCTGAACGGACTGTCCTGCTACCTGTAGTGCTCCGGCTACCGGGCACCTTGCCCTCGGTGAGGTGTTCAGCCCAGTGGATCCGCCTCCTGGGTCTGCCCGTCCACCTGGCCCTAACAAATGCAGCCCTTCATGCTCCATGTATAATGTAGCCCCCCTATGCTCCATGTATAATGCAGCCCTCCATCCTCAATGTATAATGCAGGCAGCCCCCCCGGCCTCTGGCCACCGTGTACACATTGATTTAAAAAAAATTTAAAAAAAAACCCAACAAGTTCTTACCTCTCCTCATTCCAGCGCTGCTCCATCCTCACCTCTCCTTGTTCCCCTGCTGCTGCGGTCGGCGTCCTCCCGTCCTGCGCTCTGAGCTTTCAGCACGGCAGTCGCACAGGAGTGACATTACCGCGCAGGCACAGGGGGGTAGAATGATGGAGCATGGAGCTGCACTGGCCTCTCCAAGCTTCATTGTTGCTGTGCGCGATGACAGGGGAGGGGGGCCCGGTGTCATCGGCGGGGGCATCGGGTTATATAGCGGCCGCGTGGTCTGCGCCAGATCAGCGCAGCTCCTCTCACAGAAAGGAGCTGGCTGCTGATCTGCCGGGCAGCCGCGGGGCCCGGTCGCAGTCGTGACCTCTGCGACTGCGGTAGTTATGTCCCTGCTGGTATCATCAAAACACATAACATCCTCAGTTCCCTCTCCCAATCAGGAGTGACTGACTAGTGTGGGACCCAATGGATGGAGGGGTGGAGCTAATCCAGCCGACTAGACAACAACCAGGGGGGAAGGAGAGAGACAATGAGTCAGTCAGTAGTGACAGTAGAAAGAGACGGACGTGTCTCGAGACGGGGTCATGTAGCAGTGACCTGACTGGTACAGGAGAGTGGTTGCCAGGGAGGGTACAACGAGGTACCCATGGAAATCAAAGCACCGACGGGGCACAGGGCCCTAGGTCAGGTGAACGCTTCAAGCTACCTGTCAAATACCTGCACAATGAGGGGACTATCCAGGACCTCACTGACCCAAGAGTGCGGGAGCACCAGCAGTAACGCGAGAGCCAGGGACAGGAACAGAATACAGACCCAACAGGGTTCACATTGCCGGCTGTATGACCAGAGCATGACGACAAACAGGAGGGGACCCCCAGAAGCTCCAGGCTACAGGGTTCCACAAAACGTCTGAGAGGTGCAAGGGAAAGAAGCCACCAGGTTACCACATCGGCACTGGGACTACAGGGACCAGGGGTCTGAACTAGCCATCCAGCATTACCATCGCTGTGAATAAACACCAGTTGCACTGCATTCCCATCGTGTGGTCTCTGTTCTTTCCACGCCACACTCCATCATCTACCCCCTGGGGCTCAGCCTACTTGCAGAGGGCCCAACATCCAGGCTGCCATTACCACCAGCCCCAGTAGCCATAGACTGTGCAGCGCAGTGTGCAAAGCAGTAATCAAAGCAAAAGGTGGCTTCTTTGAAGAACCTAGAATATAAGACATATTTTCAGTTGGTTCACACTTTTTTGTTAAGTATTTCATTCCACATGTGTTAATTCATAGTTCTGATGCCTTCAATGTGAATCTACAGTTTTCAGAGTCATGAAAATAAATAAAACTCTTTGAATGAGAAGGTGTGTCCAAACTTTTGGTCTGTAATGTGTGTGTATGTGTATATATATATATATATATATATATATATATATATATACACATATATATATATATATACGCTGTACTACCCAGCTTTGCCCGGGTTAATAACTGTTGTTAACAAAATAGAATGTATTAACAAAAATGTATTCTGCACGCAAAAACCACAAAACAAATAGATAGAGATGGAATTATTAAAAGGCAAAAACTAAGCTAATAAAGGCATTTCACAACATATATTTCAACACCACAGATATTCCTCACAGATTTAACTAAATTGGCCAAGTAATGTGCTCCGTCTGTCTCTTTCCAGGTCTGTCTCTTTCCCCGTCTGCCTGTCTCTGTCTGTATTTTTTTTGTCTGTCTCTATCTCTCTGTTTCTTTCTCCCTCTGTCTCTTTCTAGATCTGTCTCTTTCCCAGGTCTGTTTCTTTCCCCGTCTGTCTCCCCGTCTCTTTGTCTGTGTCTTTTCCTGTCTGTGTCTTTCCCTGTCTGCATGTCTCTGTCTGTCTCTTTCCTTGTCTGTCTCTACTTCTCTGTCTCTTTCCCCGTCTGTCTCTATCAAGGTCTGTGTTTTTCCCCATCTATCTTTGTCTGTCTCTCTGGTTGTCTCCTCCTTCCCTGTCTGCCTGTCTCTGTCCCTGTCTGCATGTCTGTCTGTCTCTTTCCCCATCTGTCTCTTTCCCCATCTCTGTCTCTTTCCAGGTCAGTCTCTTTCCAGGTCTGTCTCTGTCTGTCTGTTTCCCCGTCTATCTCTGTCTCTTTCACCGTCTGTCTCTGTCTCATTCACCGTTTGTCTCTGTCTGTCTCTTTCCCTGTCTGTCTCTGTCTCTCTGTCTCTTTCCCCATCTGTCTCTTTCCCCATCTGTCTCTTTCTAGGTCAGTCTCTTTCCAGATCAGTCTCTTTCCAGGTCAGTCTCTTTCCAGGTCAGTCTCTGTCCCCGTCTGTCTCTGTCTGTCTCTTTCACCGTTTGTCTGTCTGTCTCTATCTCTCTGTCTCTTTCCCTGTCTGTCTCTCTGTCTGTCTCTCTGCCTGTCTCTGTCTGTCTCTCTCTCTCCGTCTCCCCACCGACATCTTATTACCTCACATATAAGCTTCTTATACTATGAATGTCTTTTGTTACTATAGCAACCAATCACAGCTCCTACTAATAACCTGTAATTCCAGGCTCCATTTACTTTAATGGAGCCATGTTTTTTGGAGAGTTACTGTAAAGTGCGGGGTTACATTTTCCTGTCAAAATGTCTACATTGTTCCCTGTGTCACATGAGGTGTCTGTACAAAATTTCGTGATTGTAAATGCGACGGTGCGGATACACTTTTCGTTTCACTTTTTCCCCATTATGTAGATAGGGGCAAAATTGAGTGGTAAATTGGAACGCGCGGGGTTAAAATTTTGCCTCACGACATAGCCTATGATGCTCTCGGGGTCCAGACATGTGAGTGTGCTAAATTTTGTGGCTGTAGCTGCGATGGTGCAGATGCCAATCCCGGACATACACACACAGATACACATACATACATACATACATACATACACACTTTCAGCTTTATATCTTAGATGTATATCTCAATGAGTCCTCAAATGTTTTAGATGCAGCTGTAGAGCATCTACTTATAAAATGATTAATGTCTCTTCTTCCCTTTTTATGCTTCCATATTGAAGACCACTGAATTTTCCATGGAGACTAAAACCTGTCAGCAAGCACCAAGCACCCATCAGTCTACTTAGTAGGGCCATTGTTTGTAATGTGTCTCGTAATCGTTGAAGTCTTTCTGAAATGTACATAGGTCAGTCACCACTTAAATGGCTGGACATCAGTTTTCCCATATATGCCCCCTCATAACCTTTGAACAATTTCTAGCCTCATTTCCTAACATTTCACCTACAATTAGAGAGACATGTCAATCATCTGGAGTGGTGCAAGCTAGCTTCTGTAACTACATTTTTTTCTGAAATGGAGCGTTTTATAGAAAAATATATCTGGCTGCCATCATTGTTTGAGTAGCATGATTATAGAGGACCATCCACCAGGATTTTGCAATATAAAGTAAAGACAGTGCCATACAGGCAGTAATATACTGAATCCAGGAATACCTGATATAGAAAGATCTGATGCTTGGTTGATGAAATATCTTTAATCAAAGGTGCAGAAAAACACTGCACTTTGATTGACATGTGAAACCAGGGCAGATCTTTGTGGGTCGGGTCCTTGGCAAATATTACTTCTCCTTCGTCCTCCTGGCTTGCCCCCTTTTCTTTATTTGAATATCGTGCTGTGCCGCCATTGCTGTTGTTTGAGGCATATGTGCATTGACACAGTAATTATGTCTTCATTAAAATGGCGCCACACTCCGCATGTGCACGTACCATGATCTCCAGAGCCATCTTGGAGTAACAACAGTTACTCACCTCAAATATGGCAGCTCCCTGTGCATTGCGTCTGACAGTCGGACTCTGACCCTATTCTCTAACACTGAGAGCTCCCTGCTGTGAGCTGGACACGCCCCCTTGGCTGTCCAGATCACAGCTTTGGAAGGAGACTGCCACTACGTTTGTGGAGCCCACAGTGTATGCTGTGTGCTGCACTTTCCCCCTGTCACCCGCTCGGGATAGGGTGAGTACTGGTACCGGTGCCCCCACCCCCTCCCCATTCCGCCGCCCCCACCCCACTCTGCCAGTCACCATCTCCCCCGCGTGTTCTCACTTCGGGCCTCCGCTACTAGCAGCTCTTCACTGCTCTGTGCTGTGATTGCTGACAGGGGGGAACAGACACCAGGCTGACAAGACAGGTTGCTGGGGGTACAGGTCTGAGGAGAGTGCATGTGTGACGCCCTGGGCAAGCCAGGGGTCACAGGTCATTGCACCACCACACCCTACACCCCAGTTAGGAACACCAAGGCTACCAAAATCCTTGTTGCCTTCCTCCAGGGGCTGGTGTTCACACCAGGGGGTGGGCCAGGCGGTTGGCTCCGCCCACCGAGGAGTACACAGCCCTGGAGGCGGGAGGAACCAGGTAGTCGAGTGAGGGAAGTGAAAGAGTGAGGAACAAGATAGAGTTTGGACAGGAAGAAGAACAGAGTCTAGCTGAGTGCTAGAGTGGAGGAGTAAACAGTGGAGTTGTAGTGAGAGAAAAGTGACAGTTGTAAAGCCTGAAGTTTGTCCGGCTGTGTGCCCGGACAGTGACAGCAAGGTCAGCAGACGGCGGTGATAGTCCGCAGGGGTGACTGCTCGGAGGTTGCTGGAAGGACCGCGGACGGGTAGTGGCCCAGCGGTCTGGAGCAGTATACGAAGAACATTCAGCACCAGGGCAGGGGCCTCTCGGATCCCCGCAAGGCTAGGAGTCGCCATAATTTGCCAAATCCGTCAGTGAAGGGGACGTCTGTCTCCAAACAACCAAGTCCCGATTGAAGGCAACAGTCCGACCGTTACAGAGAGACACCGCCACCGCCAGGGCACCAGTTTCTCAGGGCCAGCGCCTGTGGGCAAAGTAGGGCTCCTCCGGCCCATAACCAAGCCGGAGAGCGGGTAACCGGTGGGAATCCATCGCTACCAATACAGAAACATTAGGTGCAGGAAAAGGGACATCACCGTCACCTACTGGGGAAAGCAAGTGCAGCCGTCCGTGGGAACCGTCTTTCCAGCCGTGTGTTTTACCGAAAACTGTGTCAACGTCTCAGGCTGAGTGAGTACCACAGTGCCGCAAGGCACAGCGCTGCCCCCGCGTCCCTGCGCCCACCAAGCCCTGCATCACCCACCGAACCACTGGGCCCCGGGATCACCAACCCCTACCCACGGAGGGGCAACACAACAACTGGCTGCTCCATACCATCCTTCCCGGGATCCCCATACAGAGCAGCGGTGGTGTCAACAAATCACCACAACCGTGGGTGGCGTCACGGACAATAACCAATCCCCACACCCAAAATCCCCTTTCACTCACGGGCGAGGAGCGCCGGTAGAGTCCCCGGGATCCGGCCCATCGCTCGAGCCACCGAGCAGTGGCAGCCTGCAGCAGCCGCGGCAGCCGGACCCGAGCAGCAGTGGGAGAGCGCGGCGTCCCCTCCTCCGCCCGCGACACATGCGGCTGGGAGTGGTGATCATGGCGTGGCATCTGTAGTGCAGTGACGGTCTCACCCTGCAGATCACCCCTCCTCGCCGTATGTCACCTCGGACCTCTGATACTGGCCGGCAACTACTATTGCCAGCCAGCAGGTCCTCCTCTCAGCGCTCAAAGTGTGTCGCCCAGGGTTATGGGGTACTCGGTCCCGGGCATTGTATAACTGGGGAATGTCACTTTGGTGGCCGTTGCCCTGTTCTGTGCCCTGGGTGCTGTTGAAAGGGGGAATATTTACAGGGGATTGTTGAATAAAGTTTATACGTGACGCCACTTACGGTTTGCGGTTATGTGGATGGAGCTGCCGCTGCACAATATTCACTACTGGGGCTGGTGTTAATGGCAGCTTGGATGTTAGACCCCCCGCAAGCAGAGACAGGCCCCAGAGGATAGGTGATGTAACGAGCATTGAAAGAAGGTAGGCGACAATGGGAGTTTCAGTATAACTGGTTCTTTTTACTCACTGCAAGCTGGTAACTGGTCACCCGAGGCTGGCTGGCCTTAACCGCAAGTCCTCGTTGTCCCAGTGCCGGTTTAGTGACCTGGTGGCCTCTTTCCCCTATACCTGTCTTTGGTTGGTGAGTCCCCAGGGTGTAGAGCGACTGGGGGTCCCCTCCTGGTTGTCTTCTTCAGCAGTCTGTATGACAGTAGCGTGAACCCTGTGGGGTTGGAGTCTCTGAACCTGTCCCCGATTGTCCCTTCGCTACTGAGTCCCGAATTTCAAGGTCAGTGAGGTCTTTGATGGTCCCCTCACTGTGCAGATTTTATCATGTCTGCCTGGAGCTTTTGCCTGACCTAGGATTCTGTACCCTGTTGGTGCATAGTACCGGGAGTGCTCAACTGTACTCCACTGGCAACTAACCGCCTGGGCCCTCAGGTCACTAATCACACCTGTCAGTCCATCTGCTCACTTTCTCTCTCACTGCTAGACTCCTCACTCTCCACTGTCTCTACCTAACTGACTACTCCCTCTCCACTGTCTGACTGTCCACTGTCTGCCCCTCCCACATGTTTTTTTGGGTCCCTAGGGGGTAGGCCCTGCATCCTGGTGGGGATGCAGTACCTTGTAGCTCCCTGATGGGTTCAGGAGCGCTACAAAAGCACAGTATATGGGGGCAGAGTATATGGGGCATGGTATACAGTGGGGTACAGTATATGGGGTCAGAGTATATGGACCATTGAATACAGTGGGGCACAGTTTATGGCGGCAAAAGAATATCGGGGCACAATATAGTATATGAGGGCACAGGAATATGAGAGCAGAGTATAAGGGGCATGGTATACAGTGGGGCACAGTATACAGTAGAGCACTATGCCAGCCGTCCTTGGTGACACTTTAGACAAAATGGCTCCGCACTGTGATCCTAAACTTCATCTTCCCTTATCCTTTTAGAAACACCCAGATTGGGAGGGGGAGGTGACATCACACACAGCAGATTCTGCCCACTTTACTGCAGTTGCAATGTGAGCTAGTTCTACAGTAGGATTTCAGCAGCTGCTCCCCCTAGTAATTAAGAGTAGAAAATATCAAACTTTAAAAAAAAAAAAAAATATATATATCTCAATTAAAAACAAATAATATATAAACAAAACATTAAAGCATTAATACTTTACATTTTTCAGTTATTGAAATTCTTTTTTTTTTTTTACGAAACCTTCCTTTTAATTTTTTTTTTTTAATGAATAATACAAAAGAAAGTAAGAAACTTTGTAACATATCTTACTAGAGAAATCTACTTGTCTTTCTTCCTGGACTCATCATTCATTTTCAATATTCTTAATTCACAGGTAAAATCTGTCTCCAGTCAATTCTGATTTACTTATTTCTGATATAGGAGATGACAGTTGTCCCTCAATAATATCTGTGTCTGCCTCTAGCACCTTCTTCCTCGAGCGCCTTCCCTTTGCATAGATTTTTAAAATTTCCAACTGTCATCTCCTTTCTCAATAATGGGAGAATGAAAATCTCGTTCGGGAGATCAATGCATGAGGAGAAAGAAGAAAATTTATCTGATAACATAAAGTATTTACTTTTGTGTGGACTATAGATTTACAAAATAAAAAAAATAAAGACAGTTACTCTTTAAAATAGGGTAAAAGTAACAAAGAGAAAAAAAGACAAGACTTACTTATCCCCTTCACCCCCGAGCGATTTTCCGTTTTGTTTTTTCTTTTGCTCCCCTTCTTCCGAGAGCCGTAACTTTTTTATTTTTCCGTCAATCTTGCCATATAAGAGCTTGTTTGATACGAGATGAGCTGAACTTTTAAATGAAACAATGAGTTTTTCAAGATAGTATACTTGAAAACAGCAAAAAAATTTCAAGTACGAAAAAACTGCAAAAAAAGTGTGAATAGTTTTTGGGATATTTTATTCACCATGTTCACTATATGATAAAACTGATGTGTGGGTGTGATGTCTCAGGTCGGTGCGAGTTTGTAGACACCAAATATGTATAGGTTTACTTTTATCTAAGGAGTTAAAAAAAATTCACGTTTGTCCAAAAAAAGTGGCACACTTTTAACGCCATTTTTCAAAACCTATAGCGTTCTCATTTTTCGGGATCTATAGCTCAGTGATGGCTTATTTTTTTGCGTCTCGAGCTGACGTTTCTAATGGTACCATTTATGCGCAGATGCTACATTTTGATTGCCTGTCATTGTATTTTGCACAAAATTTGCAGCAACTAAAAAACGTAATTTTGGTGTTTGAAATTTTTTTTGCGCTGTTTAGCAATCAGATTAATTAATTTTATATTTTGATAGATCAGGCATTTCCAAACGTGGCGATACCAAATGTGTATAGTTTTTATTTTTTAACCCTTTAATTTTCAATGGGCCAAAAGGGGGTTGATTTTAACTTTTAGGTTTTTTATTTTTTTTTATTTTTTTTAAACTTTTTTTAAACTTTTTCTTTTATTTCACTTTTGTCCACTAGGGGACTATAACAATCAGCAGTCTGATTGCTCTTCCATTTCTCCAGATCACAGCTATGCAGCTGAGATCTGGAGAAAAGTGACTTCACTCTCACACACTGCCCTCTGCCGTCAGTTAGAGAAAGTGACTCATGACAGATACAGGAGTCATCACATGACCTGTGCTACTATGGCAACCACCGGAAGTCACGTGATCACTTCACGTCACTTCCGATGGGGGTCGGTAAGTTATGCTAATGGTGGCATGCTGATACATTTCGCTATCAGATTTTGGCAGAGAAGTGTAAGGGGTTAATTAAGGTGCGGTTGGAACGCGATTCCACTCTCGCCTGGCAGGCACACATTTCAGCTGTTGAATTCAGCTCAGATGTGCACGGATCGCTGCGGACTGCCCACGGCAGCCCACGGGGATTAACCTCTCACGATCCATGACATACCCAGTACGTCATGTGTACACGTTTTTCACTGATGTGGTGAAAGTGCGTATGGCACTCCGTGGGCCATGATTTTGACACACGTTATAGCACACGGAGAGCATGAACTTTTTATGCACCTGTTTCAGCACTGCTGACCCTACCGCTGCTGTCTCCGGCGCTGCTGTAACTTCTGGGTCCACAGTACAGTGAATATGCATGAGCATAATGAGCGGGCCCTGAAGCAAGTGACAGCAACACCAAAGACAGCAGATCTGGAGACAGGTGAGTATAGAAATTCATTTTATTTCAAAGACACGTGTTTTCTCCGGTACGTGTCACACGGATCCCACTGTGTGACATCAATGCTGCCGAAGAAAAACAGACTTGTCTCCATGCTGAACACACAGAGACGCGTATGCTCCAAATGGACACATGGTCCGTGAAAATTCACTGATCATTGTTTATTGATTTTAAAGGGTCTGCGTATGTCCGTGATTCCGTTACTTATAAAAACAGTGTCATACGTACTGGAATTACTGACGTGTGAAGGGTAAGGCCTAACACAGTTTTCTTTCTGGCTTGTTAAAAAAAGAATATCATGATTTTCATATTTTTTTTAAGAATTTATGTGGTTCTTTTAATACACACAAATTTTTAGATTACCGTATATACTCGAGTATAAGCCGACTTGAGTATGAGCCGAGCCCCCTAATTTTACCACAAAAAACTGGGAAAGCTTATTGACTCAAATATAAGTCTAGGGTGGGAAATGCAGCAGCTACTGGTAAATTTAAAAAATAAAAATAGATACTAATAAAATGTAATGTCTCCATCCTTGCTTTCCCCTTGTAGCAATGTTCCCCATCCTTGCTTGCCCCTTGTAGCAATATGCCCCATCCTTGCTTGCCCCTTGTAGCAATGTGCCCCATCCTTGTTTGCCCACTTGTAGCAATGTGCCCCATCCTTGCTTGCCACATATAGCAATGTGCCCCATCCTTGCTTGCCCCTTGCAGCAATGTGCCCCATCCTTGCCTGCCCCCTTGTAGCAATGTGCCTTATTGTGAATACGTTTTCCAGTTTGGGGCTCCCTCTTGTGGTCAGTGCTGGCGGTGCAGTTGATTTTAGATTACCGTATATACTCAAGTATAAGCCGACTTGAATATGAGCCGAGCCCCCTAATTTTACCACAAAAAAACTGGGAAAGCTTATTGACTCACATATAAGCCTAGGGTGGGAAATGCAGCAGCTACTGGTAAATTTAAAAAATAAAAATAGATACTAATAAAATGTAATGTCTCCATCCTTGCTTTCCCCTTGTAGCAATGTGCCCCATCCTTGCTTGCTCCTTGTAGCAATGTGCCCCATCCTTTCTTGCCCCTTGCAGCAATGTGCCACATCCTTGCTTACCCCCTTGTAGCAATGTGCCCTGTTGTGAATACGCTTTCCAGTTTGGGGCTCCCTCTTGAGGTCAGTGCTGGTGGTGCAGTTGATTTGTGGAATGAAATCCACAGACCTGTAGAGGACTGGCAATCAGGGTCAGATTGGGACTATATAACTGAGTAGTTTTCTCTTGTTACTTGCCGGTGCTCAATGGTCTCCTGTGTGTTAAGGACATTCTGTTACCAGCCCTGCTCACTACCAGAACTCCTTCAGATAAGTGGTCTTTGTACCTCTGCTGTTTGTTTTCCACTTTCTTGTTGTTTTTTACTGCTTTGATACTAATGCTTGATTCCTCTTTTGTCTGTGTGGAGTTCTTAGTGGAATGGGATCATTCCCTGCTGGGAGTGTCTGTATACTTAGTACCATGATTCTGCAAGGTATTGTATTTGTCATGCTTGATATTATTTCAGTCCCTCATCTGTATTAGTGTTTTTGGATCCCAGTAACATTTGAGTGCTGATACAGTGGGGGAGAGATTATGTAACCTCAGGATTTTTGCATATCAGAAGTGCTGGTATTTATTAGGGTTTTTTACGGTTCCAGACAGTGCTCCTTCCTATCCTTTCCTATAAAGATAGTTTGGGCCTCACCTTTGCTGAATCTGTCTTTTCTAGCTTTGTATTGTGTTTTTCTATATCACCGTAGCCTTTATATTTGGGGGGCTATCGATCTATCTATCTTTGGGGACTGCTCTGAGGCAGATTAGCTTTCTTATATCTCTATCTGTGAGAATATTTAGTTCTCCGGCTGTGTCGAGACGACTAGGTCATCGTAGGCTCGTTCCAGGGCTACTTCTAGTTGTGTGTCAGGATTAGGTCTGCAATCCGTTAAGGTTCCAGCCACTCTATTACCATTTGGGATTCCGCATTTTTTGATCCTCCTCGGTCCCTGAATCATAACAGTGCCCCATTCTTGCTTTCCCCTTGTAGCAATGTGCCCCATCCATGCTTGGCACCTTGTAGCAATGTGCCCTATCCTTGCTTGGCCCCTTGTAGCAATGTGCCCTGTAGTAATGAGCCCTCTAGCAATGTGCCCCATTCTTGTTTGCCTCTTATAGCAATGTGCCCCATCCTTGCTTGCCCCTTGCAGCAATGTGCCCCATCCTTGCTTGCCCCTTTCAGTAATGTGCCCCATCCTTGCTTGCCCCCTTGTAGCAATGTGCCCCATCCTTGCTTGCCCCATGTAGCAATGTGCCCCATCCTTGCTTGCCCCTTGTAGCAATGTGCCCCATCCTTGCTTGGCCCCCAGTAGCAATGTGCCCCATCCTTGGTTGGCCCCTTGTAGCAATGTGCCCTGTAGTAATGAGACCTCTAGCAATGTGTCCCATCCTTGCTTGGCCCCTTGTAGCAATGTGCCCCATCCTTGCTTGGCCCCTTGTAGCAATGTGCCCTGTAGTAATGAGCCTTGTAGTAATGTGCTCCATCCTTTAGTCATGTCCTCATTCAGGTCCCCTTCTTGTTCCCTACACAAATCATGCCGTTCACATAAACAACAAAAAAAATTCTCACCTGTCCTCCGTTCCTGAGGTTCCTCTTAGGCCAGGATCACATTTGCGGGTGACTCTCACATCACTCGGCATGGCGCACACTCTCCTGACAGGAACTGGTCGGCTGCATCTATTTCTATGCAGCTGTGACTCTCGTGTCTGGAGAGTGTGCGCTGTGCGGGGTGATGTGATGTGAGACTCCGGCCTTACCTGTTCTTGCTGACCGCTGGCACACAGACCCCCTCTGTGATCGCTGTGGGTGCACGAAACCGTCGCTGGCGTCAGACGTCATCGCTTTGCTGCAGTTGAATGCTTTGCGAATGCAAAGCAGTCAACTGCAGTAAAGCGATGACGGCAGATGGCAGGGTAGATGCTAAAATGTATGGGCTATTTCCTGGTATGATGCGACGGCCTCATGCAGCGATCACTGAGTGGGTCTGTGTGCCTGTGGTCAGAAAGAAGTCGGTAAGGGACAGCACAGGAACGGAGGACAGGTGAGAATTGTGTGGTGTTTTTTTTATATTTTTTTTTTTTTAACCTCACTCGAGTATAAGCCAAAGGAGGCGTTTTCAGCATAAAAAAATGGGCTGAAAACTCGGCTTATACTCGAGTATATACAGTATTTTTTTTACTATAGAAAAAATTCATTACAAAAAAAAACCCTGAGAAAAAACATGTAGGACCTAAAAAAAAAAATTGTTAGCCCACAAAAAAACGCCACTGTACGTAGTAGAGCTTTTCATATTTTCCAACATTTTAAAAAAATATTATTATTATTATTATTATTTGTACATTTATATCAGTAAGTAGAATAGAATATTTTTCTTTTTAGCTACTTTCTATATTTGCTAAGTTTATGTAGAGCTTAATATTCCAAATACATGGTTCCTAGTCAATCAGGTGTAAAAAGCTTGTATCCATCTTCTAGATTGATCACATACCAACTTGTTTCACATGCCACAATGCCGTGACCACTAACCTTTACAATTCATCATACTGTGCTAGACCTGAACTCACACCTAAAGCCAAGTATCAGGCCGATCCAAGTACAAAGCTATCAGTTCATAATAGACATCGGAGTCATGCAAGAGCTATGTTTGTAAGAAGCAAACGTGGAACATCAAAGACCACCACACATAGCTAAAAGGAATACTTTGCAGGACATGCCTTCTGCTCTAGCTAAGTGAAAACTAATCACAGGATTAGGGTGCTCTCCGTGACTCCACAGCACAGCTGGCAATCATCTAGTATGACAGCAGTCATTAAAAATGTGGCCAGTAGTAAGGTGAAGCTACATTACCCCCCATAGAAATCCATCAGTGGTAAATGGCCATTTGTTGCGTGATAATTGAATGTTCTAGAAGTTACGGTAGGTGCGTGTAACACTTGTCCTACATTAAGGGAGGACGTATTAATAATAAGGCGGTAGCTTAAATAAACTGAAGCACCATTAGCTCCGTCCTTTGAAGAAAGTGGTGAGATCTACAGTCGTTAGTGTTTTCAAGAAAAATTAAAATCAAACTCACTCAATAACCCCCTCAAAAAAATAATAAATGCACCTGTGCTTAACCCATAAGAGGATCTGTTACCAGGTCCTAAAATTAACCAATTATTGTTGTTCTTATTTTAATTTTTTTTAATTGTTTTTTCAAACAGTTCTAGAGATATGAGACTTTTTATGTAGTGCTAATTTTATGGTCTTTACAAGGGGATGATACTCAAAGAATCGTCTGGGATGTATTTTTAGGCTGCTGTGCATTATTCCCTACAAGGCCCTCTTAGTAAAAACCATAAAAATCAGCACTAAATGATAAAGCTTATATCTCTTAAACCATATGACAAATTAAAGGGACTTTGTTAGCAAATTTTTGCTACGAAATCTGAAGATAGAATACTGTAAGAGTTAATATAGAGATTTCAGCCCTGCGTCTCTTATCGCAAAGTGTGTTTTAATTTACCTGCAATGTTAGCTTAAGCTTCCTAGCTTTATCATTAGTCGGACCCAGCAGCGCTTTGAGCTGAAGTCCGACTCTGCCGTCCTATGTGATTAAGGAATTAAAGCAACGGTAATAAAAATTAACTTTTAATAATTATATTAAAATGACTCAAGCTCCAAAAATATCAAAAGTTTGCACCTTCATACTTGCACATATGGCTTTATATGAAAAGGTTCAATTTCTGTAATTGTTTGTACCCAAATTTTCTATGTTTACACGGTCATATGTATACATACTGCACTGTAGCACTTCGCATTGATGGTTTACAATGGATTATATGGAATTTGTGAATATACTATTTATTGCACAAGGGCACTTTATCATTAATGAACTTTATGCGAATTGTGTGCAACGTTTTGACTGTGTTACAAAACTGACACCAGAGGTACGGACTGAGGACCTATGCGAAGGAAGAGGCAGGTACTAGTTGCATAAAGATTGTGTTAAAGTCCCCCTTTTCGTTTAATGTGCATTTTGAGCACCCAGGGTGCTACAACATAATTTTGTGGTACTGTTCGTTCACTGGCTGATAATTTTGGACCTTGAGTCATTTTAATATATTTATTTAAACTTAATTTTTATTACGATTGCTTTAATTCCTCTATATTTTGGTAATTAACTCACTCTTCGTCCTCTGCGATTAGCAGCTTCTGTCTATAGACATGTGCACTGAAAGCCTGGTGTGAGTGGGGGCAACTGTATGGAACACAATTTGCTAGAGGTATTATTACTTAAATTAAATGACCAACTTTAAATAGTAGCAGATAGGGGGAAAGGGATATATATTTTTATCCTATCATCTCAGAATGAAGTGGATCTGTCGGCCACGGACCTAATTCCACTATAATATCCTATTGTAAGACCATTTCACCATAAATTTGCATACTTAAAATAGTTCAACTACTAGCCTCCCCAACATGTTTCACCATGACTGGCTTCATCAGGAGACAGGATGCTATAAGGGCTGTATAGGCTCAGCTGCCTGACAAAATCTAAATATTGTGATTGTGTCAGAATGGCTGCACCCAGTAATCTAAGGGAGACATCATTGGATTAAGGATCTCTTTGCCTACATCATGCTGCTCTCAGATGAGATAGAAAAAACCTGCCGACAGATTCCCTTTAAAAATACAGAACAAATAAACTAATCAGGGACGCAGTGGGGAAAAAAGTAAGAGCAGAAACTGGTCACTTTTTATCTGGTGAGAGTTTTTCTTTAAGGCCTCTTTCACACGTTCGTGAAAAACCACGCACGTTTTTCATGGACGTGTCAGAGGTACGTTTTGCCCTCCGTGAGCTGTGTTTATGGGCTACGTGTGTTCTCCTTGTCCCTGGCGTCGCTGTCCGTGGTTTTGATCTTCGGTCTCTGGTCCTGCCGACTCCCCGCTGCTGCAGCTTCCGGCCGCAGTGAAGTGAATATTCAATGAGCATAATGAGCGGCGGTCGGCAGCAAGTGACAGCAGCGGCAGAGACTGCAGGACTGGAGAAGGTGAGTAAAGTTTTGTTTTTTTCCTCACAGACACATGTCTTCTCTCCAGTGCGTGTCACACGGAACACATCCGTGTGGTCCGTTTGCATTATGTGTGACACATTTGCGTTCCGTGTGACACCCGTGATGCCGGAGAGAAAACGAACATGTTGGCGTGAGAAACACACGGACACATGTAAGTACGGAACGGGCACACGTTCCGTGCGCAAATACTTACGTGTGTCCAAAACCATAGGAATACGTAGGTCTACGTGTGTACGTGTCTCCGGTACGTGAGAAAACTGCCAAACACCTACCGGGGGCACGTACGTGTGTAAGAGGCCTAAAGGAGTTGTTTAGGGCTTCTCTGCTGATGTAACATTGACTGTGTTTGCCAGATATCATCAGGTCATAGGTATAATGCAGCAGTAGGATTCACTCAGACTGGAGATCTAGTATGGCACTCCATAGTCGAAAGTATTCTCCACTACTAGTAATGCTTTAGGGGAGAGGGGTTTAAAAATATGGATTGTGGCCATTTTCAAAATGAAATCTGAGAATTACAAAAGGCTCCATAGACATATTTGTATGCTGTTATGACTTTTTGCAACTATGTAACACAGTCATGTATACAAGAGGAGTATGAAATCCTGATAACTAGGGGGAGCCTGTTACTCCAGAAGTGGCCGAACTGTTATGGCAATATATTGAATGAAGTGCTTATTCTGGGACCATAATATCGATGGTTCATCTTTAGGATAAGCACTCAATATCGGATTGTGGGCATTTGCTTCTGGCTATTCATATAGGTCAACTGATGAAAGGGAACATAGTCCAGAGCAGTAACTTAAGAAGTGGTTGTGCTGGACTTTGCAACTCAGTCCCAATCTTGTAAATGGGACTGAGCTGCAAAATCAGGAACAGTCACTAACAAAAGTCTCAGGAACTTCAGGCCCTCACCAATAAGATATTGATGACTGATCCTATGTTGTTCTTAAAGAGGTTGTCCCCTACTTTTACATTGATGGCCTATCCATTATCCAATGTCAGATCGGCAGGAGTCCGATCAATAGGAGACGGATGTGCAGTACCTGGCCATGACCACTGTCAGAAGACGAACTGAACATTTTGGGCTGCTTGTTGCCACTGCCGGCACAGAGAATAGCCGATTGGTGGGGGTGTGGGGTGTCAGACTCTGGTCGATCTGACATTGATGACCTATCCTAAGGAGAGGACATCAATGTTAAAGTAGTGGACAACCTCTTTAATTACTGAACACTGTACATGACATAAATGATGTACAATTCAACAAGTCAGACCTGCAGGTAGACCGGCACTTGTGATGATAATCCATGACATGATAAGCATGATATATCCAGTTACGTAATTCCTTTCGCATGTTGGAGTTCTTCCCTCTGCTCTTCTCCCTGTCATTAATATTCCATAAAATATACATTTAAACAAGCTTTTGTTTAAAGTAAAGAGCCTTTGGTGGAGTGAAGAGCATACTACGCTTTGTTATGGTGACAGCAAATATTTTACATTTGTTGAGAGAAAGGGGGAAGGGAGAATAAATTTATGACTATATCCCCAGACTGACCTCCTTTTCATCTTCTGCTTGTTAGAAAGGTACAGGACACGGGGAGTGACGGTGCAGTCTGCATTCTTTATGATATAATTCTTTGTATAGTAAGAAAAAAAAGCAACTAATAAACCTGACTACTATACAAATACTTCTCCATGTACCACCATAGCGATACTCCCTACAGCATCCGCTGCAAAGGAAATGAGGTATTACATGGTGGCCATTCACATGTGCGGCTATCCTTGCAATACAAGAAGCCTCAACTTCTCCAAAATAGCTGTTCATAGGGACAAGGAACAGCCTCTAAGAAGTAATTTGCTGTCAGCCTTGAAAAACTTTCTGAATAGTCAGCCCCCATTTGTGTACACCAAAAACTGATTTATTCTATTTCTGGGGAACTTAGAAGTAAAGATATGAGTTTAAAGACTCATATATCCAAATTGATTTAGACCGGATCATTTTGACACAAATGAGAAGCTTAAGGCCCTGTGCCCACGGGAGCTTGCTTCTGCAGATTTTGCCACGGAAAACCATTTTCCAGATAAATCCGCAGGTTTCAGCATGTACAGACATTCCCCATGTTATCCTATGGGACATGGGGAGTGTCTGTGTCCACGTTGCGGAATGTGCGGTTGCGGAATATACTGCGGATATCCCGCAGTTGCACATAACTGCATGTCAATTATTCCTGCGGCATTACCTGCGGAAATCCCCTGCCTTGGTCCCATACTTACCTGCCTTGATAGCAGACACCCGGTCATTTTCCCTCGGTGCACAGGAGCAGGAAGGAGGAGGTGGGCGGGGACTGCACGAGCTCCGGTCATGTGACAGCCGGAGCTAGTTCAGGCCCGCCCACCTTCTCCTTCACAGTGTAAACACGGCCAGAGATGGAGAGCAGTGCTGCGTGATGGAGGTATGAACACCCCAATCACTCAGCACGTGGTCTGCATTGAGGATGCAGTGCCGAAGCCATGGTACTGTATCCTCAATGCAGAATGCCCGCACCATATCCGCAGGACATTCCGCAAATAAACCGCAGCATGGAAACAGACAAAGTTGTGCTGCGGTTTTCTGGGAGATCCTGCAGAATGTCCTGCGGATATAACCGCAGGACACTTTCCCCCGTGGAGTCTCTGAGGACTGTATCCAACCCCCTTTCAAGATCTACTACACAAATACAACCTTAATAATGTCAAAGTGACACCAACATATATGGCAATGGATAAACAATGGAACCGGTGGTAACCAACATGCTGCTTAAAGTGAAACTGTCAGTAGGTTTTTGCTACCTCATCTGAGATCAGCACAATGTATGCAAAGAGGCCCTGAGTTCAATGATTTATCACTTAGAACAGTTGCAGCCACTAATCTGACACAGTGAAAGATTTTGGATGTAGCAGTGCTGGGAGGGCTGCCCCTGCCCACACCAGTCTTTCAGTGTACATTTCCATAGACAGAAGCTGCTAATCACAGGGGGTCGGAGTTAGACTACAACTCACATGCTGCTGAGACCCACTAATGATAAAGATAACATTACAGGTAAAAAAAAAAAGACTGCGAGATAACAGATGCACGGCTGAAGTCTCTGCTTTAACACTTGCAGCATGCTGTCTTTAGGCTATATTGCAGAAATCTGATGACAGAGTCCCTTTAATAAAATACTGTACCATACTTGTGATTTTTCAAAATTAAAAATATTACATTTTTAAATTTAATTTGATGTATATAAATAAATAAAATATGCTTTGATTTTTTAAATATTACATTTTTCTTAAACAATATGCTATTGAGGGCACAGACCGCTGTGCCCTATGTTTGATACTACTGTTCGGACAGCTTGTGCAGACAGTAATGCTGCTACTTATACTACAGCCTCCCACATGCTGACTGGCAGGTGACGTGGTACGGGTGTTCCTTTTTCATATTAATATACAGACATTTTAAATAACGTTCTACTAATTGTCACAGACTGAAGTAGAATAAGTCGTGGTGTCTGGTGTGGTGTTTAAATGCTTGTAGTTTGATACAAAAAATGCGACAAAAATTGAGTGCGGCAAAAGCAGACACTGGCCAGCAGCAAAAAGTGTGTGCCAGGTATAAGGGAGCAGCTGAAGCAGATGCATACAGCTAACCTTCCATAGTGTCTGCAAGGAAACACCACCATCTGCTGGCAAAAAGTAATAAGAGCAGATGATAATGCCAGTAAACAAGAACTAAACAGTAACGTGTGTGTTTGTTGGAGGAGAGAATTTAGAGGAGACACTGGGTCAGGTGACAGTTGTGTCGCAGTTACTAAGTATAAAAGACCTGGCTTGGCCAAGAGGGCAGGAATTAGTGCCAGAATCCTGTTCCAGAAAGGTTGCGTGGCAGTGAAGCGGGTTTACAGCCCAATCGCCACAAAAGGGTCCTAAACTGGTCAGATCCCAGAGAAGGCCTGAGATTGGTGATCCGAGCTGAGAGGAAGATCAGAGACCTAAGTTGAGAGGAAGATCCGTGACCTAAGTTGAGAGGGAGATTGGTGACATAAGCTAAGTAGAAGACCCTGAGTTGGGCCAATAGAAGACTTTCACCAAAGCCAATAGAAGACTCTGACTTGTACCAGTAGAAGACTGTGACCCACGCCAGTAGACGCTTGTGACCTGCACTAGTAGAAACCTGTTACCAAATACCAAAAACCAGACTTTGATGGTCAAGTGTGCCGCCCCCGCATCAGCAGCCTGCCGCCGCTGCTCGGATCCAGATCCGCGGTGGCTCGAGGGGTCTCCGGACCCGAGGGTCGGGGCCGCGCGGCCACTAGGAATAAAAGGGGGGCTATTTACAGGGGATTGTAAGGACAGTTCGTGACGCCACCCGTGGTGTGTGGTAAGGTATAGAACCACTGGTTCAATGGGGAGTACCCGGTGGCGATGGTGTGGGTAGCCAGATGTTTAACCCCTCCACGGGTAGGGGGAATGCCCCGGGAATCGGTCTTGGTGACAGGGAGGTGCTGTTAAGACGGTCGGGGATCACTTTAGTACTCACTCAGTCCAATAATGCTGATACCGACAACCGTGGTAAACCAAAGTTCTTAGCACCGCTGCAGCAGGGAGGGAGCATGCCTAGATCCCGTTCCCATTGGTGTGGCTTGTTAGCCTGTGGCATTTTCCGTGGCTTCTCACTTCTAATTGGTCCCTCTAGCATGGAACTATCGGGTCCCGCTCACCAGTATGGCTAACTGTGTGAGCCTGCTCTCAGGGTTCACACTTGGGATTTTCTGGACTATGTAGTGGGAAAGTCCTATCCTCCTTGTTGCACTAGTACCCCGATTTTGGAGCGGGTGGAGAACGGACCTTGCAGACTCCGTCCTCATCGGGTAAATTGTCAAGACGCTTGAAGCTCCTTCTTGACCTAGGGTCCACGTACCCAGTCGTGCCCTGGCCCCTGCCCGGTGATGGCACAAGGCCGCCGGCTGTCCTCCTCGACAGTCCGTGCCCCTTGTCACGATCCCCAGCGGGATCCAGCTCCTACCAGGCCCAGACCAATGTCTGCCACCTAGTATCCAAGGAGCCCAGCTCCTGACCTCCTCTCACATTCACCTCCAAAACTACTCTGTTCTCACTCCTAACACTCCTGACCTCCCCTTAACCAACCCCCCAAGTGGGCGACCCTATTCCCTTCAGGTCAGCCACTGATTTGTCTGGTGGGTGTGGTGCAGAGTGTTCCTAGGAATTTGATTAGCTTGGTCTTGGCAACATCAAAGGTCAGGGACCCGTAACCAAGAAGGAGGTGGATACCATGCAGAAAGGCAAATTGCACAATACCCTGTGACGACCTGATAGGCCAGGGTGTCACATAAGCACCGAAGACAGAACACTGATAACCAACTACTGAGGATTGAACTTTGCTCCTAAAGGAGAACCTGAGTGTACCGGGCCATTGCTGCCTGTGCAGACGTATGGTATTGAGTAGGGACAACACTTCAAACCTCATAGGCAGCCAGCTGGTATCGAGCAGGAAGATACCATTCCCTTGGACTTGTGGCCAAGCAGATAGAGTTCCAACCTTACTGGGGCCTGTGCATTTTTTAGTATTATTTAGTAAATAATCTGCAGCGGATAAATTCTTTCCGCATTTTTGCCTGCGTTTTTCACTGTTCAAAGCAATGAAAAACACATGCAAAAGAAGCATAAAAATGCAACAAAAAGTAGCAAAAACAAGGCAAAAATGCATATTTTTGAGGGACATACCGTTAGGTTGACTATACATGAAATATACAGTCACTTTTCAGTGCCAGGGTGGAGAGTCACTTCAACTTCAAGAAAGGAGTCGCACACTATTTATATACTGTAAATATACCTATATGTGCATACAGATAGATACGGTACATATACTGTATATATACAGTATTTAAATAAATATATATATATATATATATATATATATATATATATTTTATTTTTATTTTTATTTTTTTTTATTATCTTTAGCTGCTCTAAAAAACCATGCCAGTGATGGCAGACCTAATCGATTTACTAGCCAACACAATCTTTATTTAGGCTTTGTGCGCATGCTGCATTTTCTGCCATATATTTTGGTGCGGTTTGTTGCCCAAAACTACATGTCTTTCATTCTCCCAGCAAAGTCAATGAGAATTCAGAAAGGCTGTGCGCACATTGCTTCTTTTTTCCTTGCAGTTTTGGGTTCAGAAAAAAGAAGCAGCATGTCAATTGTTTGTGCGTCTTTCTCCAGCATTTTTTAGCCCTTCCAGCCATTGATTTTACTAAAAAAAAGCATGGGACAAAAAATGCGCAAAAAAGCATGCTTTTTTTAATTGAGTTTTTTGGTACAAGGTGCGTTTTTCTGGCACAGAGTCCATTTTTGCGAGACAAAAAGAAAAGTGGACAGGGCCTTACTTTTTTATTCTACCAGATTACAATGCAAAAGAAAAAAAACCCATAATTTTTTAGTATTTATAACCACAAACCCTGCTCCTCAACCCAACTACTCCTCTCGAGCTACAAAAAAAGAAAACCTATTCTATAATATGGCTAGGTTACCCCGTGAGAAAGATTCAGGGTGTTCTGCTTTGTGGCTATACTTTATACTTTTACCTAAATTATGGGTAGGACAATATTCCATTTGATCTGTGGATGGCGTTACGCTTACCATATCGGGTTTGATTCATTATTATACTCATCTATGATGGCTAAACAATTATAACTTTGCAGTGGCAATTTTCTGTTTAATGTGGTTTTTAAAATGTTAATATGTGGATCGATAGTCTGTGAGTTTATTAGTTTCTACCTGTTACCGTAACGTAATATGGAAGGACAGTGAAAAATGTGGACAATGTGCCCAGCCCCGGTGTTGAACGTGTGCCCTTCATATGGTTGATACCCTTTAATATGATAGAAATGTCCTCTTTTTTCCATGTTGTTGAGAGTGAAGGCTTTACTTTGTTATAATGACAGTTTATTTCCCACAACAAAAAGATCTTTATAGCTTAAAGCGGTTCCTCTAAATTAAAGAGAAGAGACAGGTGAGGAAGTGAAATCCATATATTATATCCACAGAAACAAGACACAAATTATAGGTGTGTCATAATCATAGCCAAGAACTTATACTGAAACTCACTCAGATATCTATGCCATACTCTGTCCTGTATTCTTCCAATCCACCTTCCAAGAATTCTTCATGCAGCAAACGTGTTTGAAAACTACAGATCTAGCAAAGCGGATTGGTCATCAGAATTCAGACTACATTCAACAATAGGGTACGGTTCCACTTGCGCATAGCTTCCAATGCGAGAGCATCGGAAGTGATATGCTAATGACCCTTTGCTGCGAGTGTCAGCCGAGGGTCATGCGACTATCAGAGGGTGACCAGCACTCTACCGCCTCCACGTCCCCGCTGGTGTCTAATAGTGCAGGATGCATTGAATTCATGTGTTTTTATTCCTCCCTCTGTGTAGTACGGCCGGCTGCAACTAGAGGTCATGGGTACATCAGTGGGGAGGGATGGACTGGGCGATGATAGGGAAGCAGGAGTTAAACAGGGAAGGATGGTCCCCAGGATATAAGGGGATAAAAGGTTAGTTCAAGTGTGGAGAGAAAAGACCGGACACCACAGACGAGCAACAATCAGCTTTGCACTGGTCTAAGGAACCAGACCGCTATTGCAGACATGGGACACCTGCCCTGGAGCTACACGCTCAGAAACATAACACCGTGCAAAAATTCAGATCCAACACAGGAAAAAGGAAAAAAGCAGCAACTCACCAGGGGATGAGATTTGAAAGCCCTGAAGTTGGTGTTATTGTGCAAATATGGTGTCGCGGGCGGAGGAGGGGACGCCGCGCTCTCCCTCTGCTGCTCGGGTCCGGCCGCCGCGGCTGCGGCGGCCTGCTGCTGCTCGGTGGCTCGAGCGATGAGCCGGATCCCGGGGACTCTAGCGGCGCTCCTCGCCCGTGAGTGAAAGGGGGTAGTTGGGTGTGGGGATGGTTTATTGTCCGTGACGCCACCCACGGTTGTGGTGATTTATTGGCACCCCCGCTGCTCTGTATGGGGATCCCGGGAAGAGTGGTATGGAGCAGCCAGTTGTTGTGTTGCCCCTCCGTGGGTAGGGGGTTTGGTGATCCCGGGGCCCAGTGATGAGATGGGAGATGCAGGGCTTGGTGGGCACAGGGACGCTGGGGCAGCGCTGTGCCTTGCGGCACTGTGGTACTCACTCAGCCTGAGACGTTGACACAGTTTTACGGTAAACCACACGGCTGGAAAGACGGTTCCCACGGATGGCTGCACTTGCTCTCCCAGTAGGTAACGGTGATGTCCCTTTGACCTGCACCTAGTGTTTCTATGTTGGTAGCGATGGGTTCCCACCGGTAACCCGCTCCCCGGCTTGGATATGTGCCGGAGGAGCCCTACTTTGCCCGCAGACGCTGGCCCCGAGGAACTGGTGCCCTGGCGGTGGCGGTGTTCCTCCTTAATGGTTGGACTTTTGCCTTCAGTCGGGACTTGGTTGTTGGGGGATCGACGTCCCCTTCACTGACGGATTTGGCAAATTATGGCGACTCCTAGCCTTGCCGGGGTCCGAGAGGCCCCTGCCCTGGTGCTGACTGTCCTTCGTATACTGCACGGTCCTTCCAGCAACCTCCGAGCAGTCCCCCTCCAGACGATCACCGCTGTTGCTGACCTTGCTGACACTGTCCTGCACTTAGCCGGACCAACTTCAGGGCTTTCTAAGCTCACTTTTACTCTTTTCTTCTTTGCTCCACTACCACTTCACTTTCACTTAGCTCCTCTACCACTTCTTTCTACTTTCACTTCCCTCACTGTTCTGCCTGGTTCCTCCCGCCTCCAGGGCTGTGTACTCCTCGGTGGGTGGAGCCAACCGCCTGGCCCACCCACTGGTGTGAACATCAGCCCCTGGAGGAAGGCAACAAGGATTTTAGTAGCTTTGGTGTTCCTAACTGGGATGTAGGGTGTGGTGGTGCAATGACCTGTGACCCCTGGCTTGCCCAGGGCGTCACAATGGGACCTGTTGAAGCGCCACACTAGCGCAAAATGGTCACCGTTTTCCGAAGCTTCGGCTCCCACTCCCTGCACTATATGTCACCCATATTTGCACAATAAAGAAGACTTGATCTCATCCCCCGGTGAGTTGCTGCTTTATTCCTTTTTCCTGTGTTGGATCTGGATAAAAGGTTAGGAGCTGTGTAGGTCAGCTCAGAAAGGTAAAGGCTGTGCAAGAGTACAGAAGCAAGAAGTTAAGAAGAGGAGACTTTGTGCAGCAGACCTTCATGGTAAAATAGCTGCTAGGAAACCACTGCTAAGGACAGGCAACAAGCAGAAGAGACTTGTTTGGGTTCAGGTCTGGCATAGATTTCCACTGGTCTAATGTCCATTCCTTGTGTTCTTTAGCCCAAACAAGATAGTTTGGGTGAGTTGGACCGCAGAGTGAAGGCAAAAGGGCCAACAAGTGCTAAGCATCTCTGGGAACTCCTTCAAGACTGTTGGAAGACCATTTCCGGTGACTACCTCTTGAAGCTCATCAAAGTGGCTACTTTGAAGAACCTAAAATATAAGACATATTTTCAGTTGTTTCACACTTTAAGTATTTCATTCCACATGTGTTAATTCATAGTTTTGATGCCTTCAATGTGAATCTACAATTTTCAGAGTCATGAAAATAAAGGAAACTCTTTGAATGAGAAGGTGTTTCCAAACTTTTGGTCTGTACTGTATATCATGAGCTGTTATGCTGGATTTTAAGAATTTTCTAATAAAGTGGAGTATTTTTATTGGACAGCGCTGGAATTTTTTCTTTCATATTGTGTTTATCGAATTGCACTCGTCCGTGCAAAAAGCAAGTGGAACTGTACCCTTAAAGAGATATCTTTGACCAGATGATGCTGGTGTAGTTACCTTGAAAATCCATGTCAGGACTGTTGTATAACTCTAATACATATATGATCATAGTATCACCTGTTCAAGCCCTCTTGAGTGGCTAATACAATAGATATTGGAAAAAAAAGAACAAAAATAAAAAAAAAGAATAAATAAAAATAACTCTTCCCAAAATACTAATTTTCTCAATAAAAAAATTGGTTTAAAAAAAAAACAACAATTGACCCACAAAAGAAGACATGTTTGCTATTCACACGTCCATATTATGAAACTACTGTACATCATTATTTGACCTGCAACTTAAAAACAGAAAAAAATACAAAAAACAATGCTAGAATTGGTCTTTTTGTTCATCTCACCTTAAAGAAAGTGTATTAAAAAGGGATCAAAAAGCCATATGTATGAGAGAATTGTAGCACTTAAAACACTTCTTGCCAGGCATAAACTACTGGAAGGTCCCTAAAGAGATCTGCTGATGGAGAAATGGAAAATGTATCGCTCTCATTATATGTTGATGACTGAAAAACAATTTTATTTTTCAAAGAATATATTTATTGTCCAACAGTCATAAAATTTAAATAAAACTACTTATTACCTCCATGATTTGAGTTAGTCTACTGTATATCATATGTTGCCTATCCTATAACTTTTAAACATGTTCTTTATTCGAATAAAATCTAATTTACACAAAAAATTTAAATAAAACTATACAAATTTGGTATCACAATAATAACCCACTGAATAAAGGGAACAGATTTTTGCAGTCCAGTAATAGCGTAAAATTTAAAACATCGAAAATCATCATAAAAATTGCAGGTTTTTTTTCTATTCCTAACTATAAAGAATTGATAAACGTTAGTTAGTAAGTTATATCTACCTCAAATCAGTGTCACTGACAAATGCAATTCATCCTTCAGAAAACAAGCCCTCATTCGTTTATGTTGACGAAAATACAAATATTTTGTTGCCTAGAATGTGTCAATAAACAAATGCTTGATCCTAAAGGCCCAAAATGGGCATGTTGTTAAGGGGTTAAATAGGCACAACCGATGCTGTAGTCACTAGAGGTAAATAATGGGTTCCCCTTGAATGAGAGCAAGTAGGGATTTCAAAAACTTGCAAGAATAAGTTCAAAGTATAATAAAAAACTGCTCCTTTTTTGCTTCATCGACTACAGCAAAGCCTTTGACTGTGTTGATCACCAGAAACATTTGAATGCTATGAAGGATATGGGGGTGCCAAACCATCAGCCTCATCAGGAACCTTTACATCGACCAAAAAGCAACAGTTCGAACAGAACATGGTGACACGGCATGGTCCAAAATATAGTGAGGCATAAGACAATGTGACATCCTGTCACCATTTCTCTTCAATATACAGTGTGTCTACCCATATCCTGTCCACTGCCATTAACTAGAGAACGGCGTCAGCTATAGGCATAGAAGTGGTGTCGTCTAGGTATAGTAAAGTAGCTATGCGCTACACAATGCTCAAAGTGGCCACCGTCAGCTGCAATTCACATCTGGACTCTGGACAGCATACTGTATCTTGCTGCACGTTGTGCAATTTGGTAGGTGACACGTTTGCACAAGCATCTGTGATACGTCGTCGTACGTCCTGCAATGTTGGTGGAGGGGTCGCATACACCTGCTGTTTGATGGGACCTCACATAAAGAATTCCAATGGGGTCAGGTCAGGTGAGCGTGGAGACCACTCCCACGCAGCCACCATACCCAATGACTTGTAGGAAGGTCTCCATGAGGTATCGCTTCACGTCCGCAGCCTTGTGAGTTTTAAACGTTCTAATCATAGCATTTCTGTATGCAAGGTGTCGTTTCTTATTGAATTGATGATGCCCTACAACTTTGTAATTCACTTTTTTTCTCTATCTTGTTCCGTTTTCGAAATAAAAATGCTAACTCCGTTGTTTTCCACCAGGTGGCGCTATAGGTGGTTTCATTGCATAGCACATGGCTACTTTACTATACATAGACACCACTTCCATGCCTATAGCTGCTGCCATTCTCATGTTAATGGCGGTGGACAGGATATAGGTGGACACACTGTATATGCAAAAGCTATTTTCATGAAGGCTGGACTTGCCAAAAAAGAAGAAGGAATCAAAATTGCTGGATGAATCATTAACAATCTTAATTACACAGATGATGCAACATTGATAGCAACAAGCATAAATGGAATGAAGGACTTATTACCGAGTGTCAATATGGAAAGCTCGAACATAGGACTCCTACTCAATACAAAAAAGACAAAAGATATTGACTAAAGGCTACTTTACACGCTGCGATATCGGTCCCGATATCGCTAGCGTGGGTACCCGCCCCCATCTGTTGTGCGACACGGGCAAATCGCTGCCCATGCCGCACAACATCGCGCAGACCCGTCACACATACTTACCTGCCCGGCGACGTCGCTGTGACCGTCAAACCGCCTCCTTTCTAAGGGGGCGGTCCGTGCGGCGTCACAGCGACGTCACTGAGCGGCCGCCCAGTAGAAGCGGAGGGGCGGAGATGAGTGGCCGGAACATCCTGCCCACCTCCTTCCTTCCTCATAGCGGCCGGGAGGCAGGTAAGGAGAGCTTCCTTGTTCCTGCGGTGTCACATGGAGCGATGTGTGCTGCCGCAGGAGCGACGAACTACATCGTTACTGCTGCAGTAATGATAATCGAGAATGGACCCCCATGTCACCGATGAGCGATTTTGCACGTTTTTGCAACGATACAAAATCGCTCATCGGTGTCACACGCAGCAACATCGCTAATGCGGCCGGATGTGCGTCACAAATTCAGGACCCCAACGACTCCGCATTAGCGATGTCGCAGCGTGTAAAGCCCCCTTTAGGCCAGATACGACCGGGACACATTTCAGATGGACAGCGACGAACTGGAAGTTGTAAAGGACTCCAACCTATTCGAATCAATTGCCACTCAAGATGCAGCAACGACACCAAAAGTCAATAGTATACTAGCTATAGGCTAATCAACAATTAAGTCACTGGACAAGGTCCTCAAATCGAGGAACATTTCACTGGTGCCAAAGACATGACTCGTACATAGTCTGGTCTTTTCTGTAGTCATATATGGATGCAAAAACTATACAATATAAGAACAAGACAGAAGAATCAACGCTTTCAAAATGTGGTTCTGGAGAAGGATGTTATCAATACCACGGATAGCAAGAACACACAAAACAATTTTGGAACAACTCAAGCCAGACATGTTACTTGAAGCAAGGATCACCAAGCTACAACTTGCCTCGTTTGGACACATCATAATCATATGAAGAGATCAATCACTGGAGAAGGACATCATGGTCAGAAGAATAGAAGAAACAAGGTGAAGAGGAAGACCATCAACCTGATGACTTGATACTATCAAGAAAACTGCGGAGAAGACCCTGTTGGACCTGTCTAGGCTGGCATAAGATCGATCTTCATACAAAGCGTTCATCCATCAAAACTTTTAACAATGAATAACCTTTATCAGCTAAAACTAGAATAATCATTTATTTTCCTAATCCTATGATCTACACTTATAGCCTTTTTTAGGCTGAGATCTTCCTAAACCCACAAATCTGGGACATACTTGCCCCAGCTATTATGCTCTAGGTTTTCTTTGACTTTTGCTCCTTCACTTATACCTTTTAGCTGTGAAACTACTTAAGCACTGAGCTTACATGGGTATTCCAAGTCATAAAGTGATGGCATATTGTTAGGATTCATACCATTCGTTTATGACTGGTGGGAGTCTGATATCTAAAAATTCCACTGATTCTGAGAATAAAGCTCTGCTTTAAGTGGCCACAATGGAATAAAGGTGCAAGTGAAGCCTTCAGATTAATTTGATCCCAATTTTAAGAAGGTGTCTACAGATATTGATGCTGTCTTGTTCATTAGTGTTCGCATTGAAGCAGCACATCTTATTGTTTTGTTGTGATCTGAGCATGAAAGGACGTGGAAAGAGAGGTTATGTAATCACATTGTAAGAGCAGCTGCTGGAGGAATCACCTTTTTATTAGTTACAGGGGGTGTAATGTCTGGGAAAGCTTGCTCAGGTAATCTTCTCTTTCTTCTGTAAAAGTACACAGAAAAGAAAGCTCTTTGCAAGAAATGTATTTCAGGCATGCATCAACAGAGACTATTGCTACACGACCCTACCAGAAAGAAAAGAGGATGCCCTGTGTCCATAAAACAGATAGGTATGGGACATATAACCAACGCAAACACAATATTTTGGATGTTGCAGCTTAGCAATAGCAGTAGCTGGAGCGCAACGACCATCATGTTTCTACAATATCTAAGCAATTAGGTAACAGAATTGTAATTGAATGTAATTGTATCCAACGTGACACACGCGTTCAGACCAACGGGTGTCTGAGGCACTACAAAAACACCACCAACAAACAGGGGGAATAAAAACAGGGTCACAATACAACAGAGGTCCCTGCCACTAGGGAGAGGGGTGAGGGGGCACCTCCTGAACTCACCTCAATCTGACTCCTGAGCTCCCTAGTATCCCTATACAGGTTCTTTCACCCTGTTGGCGAGCAGGATACCTTAGATCCTCAGCTGGCCCTAAACTCACCCTGCCTAGGGTGTAGGCTGACGAGTTCACTAGACTTGTCACTACACTAATAAACACAGAGGGAAAGGAAAGACAGATGGGGAAATAAACAGAAGAATACAGACACCAAACTTCAAAGCAGCAGACAGACTGTAAAGTAGCAGATGGATGGGCACAGGGCAATTCCTCAGCAGCTCCTTCCACCAGGCTGGCCAGAGTACAAATAAATTTTAACAGCAGCAAGGTCTGCTGGGTAAACTTCAGTATTTAACCCTAAAGAGGTGTAGTCTCACAGCAGCTACAGCTGAGCTGTACTGCTCAGAGCTGCTGGCAAAAAAAATGAAATTAACTCATGAGACACAAAAGGAAAGGAAACTTTGTTTAAAGGAGGGGTCTAGATGTTGATGGGAGGCTCCAGTCCTAAGGCAGTCACTAGTCTCAAAACAGCAGGGAAACAACTGTGACACCACGTGAACCAGTACTTTTAAGTGCCCTGTGTGAATGGAGCGGTGTTGGATCATGTCGCTGACTGATTCATGGGATAACCGAAGATGGCTAAGCGGTGCACTGGGCTCGCCTGACTTCAGCACTCCCATTAGAATGAATGGAGCAGTAGTGTACATTAACCTCTGCTCAATTCACACAGGGCTCTTCAGAGCCTCAATATTTGGGATCATTGGGGGTCCCAGGGGCTGAATTCCCAGCTCTTGGGAAGTTATCTCCTATTCTAAGAATAGGAAATAACTTCTAAATTTGAGAAACTCACTAAAACAAGATTGTGATATATTTTGTGCAAGAATTAAAAAATGGTTTTCAAGATCTCTGCTTAAAATGAATAATTGTTTACTTCCAAAAGAGAAAAATCAGTTCTTGTTGTGATGATCACATCGGTGGTCAAGAATGATATTTCACTGTAAAAGACACTGAATTATTATTAGCATTACTATTATTATTATTTATTTTTTTATAGAACACCATTGATTCCATACTTGCTGAATCAAGCAAGTATTAAAACTATTACCATTCTTACAAATGGACAATGCTGGGGTAAACCCCATAGACCAGATGGTATGGAAATACACAGGTGTGCACTGGCATAATGCCTACAATCTGTCTGTGGGCTGTCCATGTGTGGTCCATGAAAACCCACTTGTTTAAACGAGTCCTTAACCCACCTAGAACAACTAAGCCGCTAGTATCCTACAACTTCCTTAATATTATCACAATTTTTTAAGCCTCTAAATGATGCCACTATTGACACAATGCAAATATTGGGAAGAAATGTGATATATTTTATTGTGCATATTGTATTGTGTATAACAATCACTATAGGATAATAGATAATAGCAGAGTTCCATTACAGTACTATTCACACAGCATAGCTGTCAGAAAAAAAACACGATGCAGAAACTCTCTTTGTAAAGGGTGAAATGAATTTCCATCATGAGTCCACATTTGTCCTAAGTGGCATGTACCGAGGTACAATGAACGGATTCCAGATTGGCATGAGGAGGGTTAATAAATGCTATACGTTGCTGGAATGCTGGGGATCACAATGTGCACAGCTGCCGGGTGCAGCCACCTCTTGGGGCTTACGGTGTCTCATGTTTCTTTTTTAAGTAGGATTTATGGTATTTAGGAGTAATTCACACATTACCAATCAATGGTATTGAAAACCACTAATGCTCATTGCTAAGTAGTCACCAGACTTCAGCTGAACTGCTCCTTCATTACAAAAGAAATCACTCTTAAAGATATTTGCTTTGGAAACAATTCTAATGCTTTTTCTGTTAGAGGACATACATAAAGGTAGAAGTTGGATTGTGTGTCCTCATTTTTGAACAAAATTTAATCTATATGCGTTAGGTCAACAATGCAGGACAATATGCTGCTGTGCACATTGATCCATTCTTGGTAAATTGGGGGTTTTCCAGGCATGATAATATGGAGTAGTTGTAAGTACTGATGTCTGTAATGGAAAATCAAAATGTTTGTCTCGTGTTCATGTAGCGTCCACGGGACCTTAGGGTACTCGTCAGCGGGCCAGAGGTTCCTTGGGGTAGCTGTGACTGGCCTGACTCGGATCCGTGACCCCGTCGGCTACATAAAAATCAAACAACAAACAAGTGTCCAGTACAGATGGGGATGGAAGGAGGGTCACGGGCTCCTGGGAAGCGTGTCACCGGTTGCAGCGGTGACTGGGGTCTCGGCCTCCGCTGCCGCCGACCCTTCCTGCGACTAGTCCTCTCCCAGGGGCAGTAGTCGATGGGGAACGGGGATGCTTCACAGCGCCACCCGTGGTATGCAGCCAGGAATTAGCCGCCGCTGCACAGTCTGTCCCCGGGGCAGGTGTCAGGTGCAGCCAAGATGGTATCCCTCCCCATAGGTGGAGCGGGGAACCCTGGGAGGTTGGTGAGAACTAGTGATGGGCAGTCTGTCTCTTTTTGGTGATCCAGTTCCCATGGCTCCGCTCACCAAAAAGAGCCGGCTCATTCGGATCGTTCTTGGCTCCTTATTAAATATGTGTTCACCCCAGGTGAACAAGTGACGCCGCTGAAACCACGCCCACCCGTGGCTAAACCCCGCCCACTTACAAGGGACCAATTAGATCATGGAGTGGGCGTGGTTTAGACACGGGTGGGTGGGGTTTCAGCGGCGAAAAGAGTCGTTTAGCGATTTTAGTGGCTCACTTTGGTGATCCGGCTCCTTCAGTCACAGCAGGGAGCCGGATCTTTCTGTCGGATCGTTCACGACCGACACATCACCAGTGAGAACGGGGGTGGCAGTCCACGAGAGCGCCGGAGCGCAGGGCGGCGGCAGTTACCCACAGAGTCACCAGGTGTGGGTTCCAGTCACTTTATTTACTGGCTCAGGTGGTATCACTCCTCGGGTGCTGGTCCTCACCATCAGAGATTCTGATCACTCCTGGGAAGGTCAGAGGCAGGATCCGGTTTGGTAATCTGTGGCCTTTCTCCTCCATGCACAACTCTGTACTCTCCCCCGGTCATGGCCCGTACGTCCAGCAGCCTGGGCCTCTCGTGGGTCGGACCTCCGTCCCATCTCCCAGGCTCCTTCTCTGCTGCCGTGCCTCGGCCACCCGAACTAGGGATCTGTACCTCTCTTATGCTCAGTCCCCTGCTCTGGCGACTGCTCTCGTTTAGTCCACGATTACAGGTGCTGGGTCCCATCTCTCCAGGTGTTACTGGCCCCAACTTGGTTGTGCTGTCTTTATGGTGTTACATCCAGACAGCTCTGTTCTGCCTCCCTAAGGGGCCTGGCAGCATCCCTCAGGGAGCTACACAGTGTGCGTTTGCTCTGTCTGTGTCCAAGCTGTACTGAGGTAAAGTGAAACTTTGTTTTCTACTCCTCACTGCCCATGCCCCCACCTTTGCAAGTTGCTATGGTAACTACTCTTGCTCTAACTAGAGGAGGACACCTGGCATCTGCCAGGAACTGTGTGTGTAAAAACAATGTTAACCCTTTCCTAGTGACTGCTTCTCCCTGCTGTATGGTGGTGTGAGGTGTGTGTAAACTTACCCGACCAACCTCTCCCTGACTGGGAAGGATATAATGATATACCCTGTAGCGACCAGTCACAGGGGCGCTACTTTCAATCTTTAGGAGTGCCCCACTCCACTTGTTCCTAGCTTCCTACTTGCTGTGGTGCTGATGATTGACAGTCCAGTACAGTAGCATAGTTGAACCATCAACACAAACTGTGTCCTCTCCCATGCTAAAAGCTAATGTGGGGGTATTTTTCAGGGATTAGCCTATGCACTTTGTTTCAGTCAAGGGAAATCATAATGCTTGTGGAAACAGTATGGCAAAGGCCTTTTCCAATATGATTATACAGCAGTGCACAAGGTGCAGTCCATAAAGGCATGGTTGGGGGACTTTGATGTAAAATAACATGACTAAATGACTAAGACGGAGAAACTGACCCTTAGGAATCCCCCTCCGTAGCGCTACAGGGTGGTGGCTCTCCCATCTTAGCAGACTGTTTGTCGCTGTCGCTGTCGATGTCAGACTCCTGGCTGGCCTATCAGAAGTTGATAGAACTGACGAAGGTAGGGGTCCATTTACTAACCTCAGACCCACGAACAAGAAGATGCCTCCCCCTACTGAATGTACTAGCATTGATATTTTCTCTACACTAGTGACTAACGAGATACGTAAGATCAAACCTGGCCTGGTGAGTGTTAAAAAGAACCTCACACAGATAGAAAGAGAGGCCTTATCAACACTTGATAAAAATAAGACCATAACAATAAAACCCTCTGACAAAGGGGGTAATATTGTTATTATGGATAAAGAAAGATATCGCTCTTTGTGTCTTCAAATTTTATCTGACAAATCCACATATGCAATTCTATCTGCAGACCCGACTTTGGAGTTTAAAATGGCCCTTACTGAAATTGTAAAGGAAGGCTTTGATAAAACCCTCATCTCAAAAGATGAAGTGGATTTTCTTGTCCCTAAGTTCCCCACAATTGCGACTTTTTATTCTACACCTAAAATCCATAAGGGCCTACACCCCTTGAGGGGACGGCCCATAGTATCAGGTATCGATGCTATGGGTCAAAACCCCAGCATTTATTTGGATAAGGTGTTACGCACTTTTGTGAATACGCAGCCCTCTTTCATAAGGGATACATCGGACTTACTCAGAAAACTGGATGGGATACATATTGACGATGATACCATTCTTACGTCAATTGACGTTGAACAGGTGTACAGCTGCATACCACATGATAATGGCATCCAGGCGGTGAGATATTATCTTGAGACTAGAGGGGTACAATATAAAGAACACAATCGATTCATATTAAATCTCCTTACTAGTGATGAGCGAGCATGCTTGTAACTACTCGGTACTCGCACGAGTATCGCTGTACTCGGGCTGCTCGGCGGGGACCGAGTAATCTCGCGATACTCGTGCTGTACTCGTGGTCTTCATTTCTGCATGTTGGCGCTCTTTTGAGAGCCAGCCCTCATGCAGGGATTGGCTGGCAGACCACTGCAATGCCACAGCCCTGTTAGTTGTGGAATTGCAGTGATTGGCCGGCCTGCACAGCGTGACCGAGCCTTTATACCGGCCGGCGCGCTGTGCTCTGCTCACAGCTATCCAGACAGTCAGTGCAGGGAGAGTGTCGCTGATTCAGGGAAAGCTTTGCGGCCCTTTATAGGTTTTTCAGTTGCAGGGCTGCAAACAGTGTGACCAAAAGTCCTTCTCAGGACTATTCTAGTTGTATACAGGCAGGCAGGGTATAGCCAGGTCGGAGTACAGTAGCAGAGTCCTTCTCAGGACTATTGTTGCTATATACAGGCAGGGTATAGCCAGGTCTGAATACAGGCTAGTGACCAGAAGAGTCCTTGTCAGGACTATTGTACCAGTATACAGGCAGGCAGGCAGGCAGGGTATATATAGCCATTCCTAGTGGTGACCGTATACCAGCCTTCATCATATCTGGGGCTGGTGTACACAGTGTAAAACAGTCCAGATAGTGTCTGACTTGTCTGTAATTGTCGCTCCCCAAAAAAACCTGTTAGGTTCTTATTGCGTCCGTGCTTGGTTTTTAAAACCGCACGTGTGTGCCTGTTGGTGGCAGCGTACAGGTGCACTTGTGTGCAATTTCCACAAACTTTGATATAACGCACAAGTAGTGAATATACACGTCAGCAGTGCACAGCATTGCAAAATGCGCAAGGGCATTGGCAAGGAACAAGGAAGTGGACGTGATGGTGGTGCAGGCAGAGGCCGAGGTCGTGGGCAAGCTCTAATTTCGCCACAACAAAGGGCCACATCTAGTCGCTCGCACGTCCTGTCCCAAATTCTTGGGGACCGCAGCAGTACACCGCTCTTGAACCAAGACCAGTGTCAACAGGTTGTTAGTTGGATAGCGGATAATGCTTCCAGTCAGATTGGCACCACCACAAACACTCTGTCTTCCACACGGTCAAGTGTCAGTAGCCGTGATACTGCACCGCACATTTCTGAACCTGATCCTCCTTCCTACCACCAGGCTGAGTACACGTCCTCCTCGGACATTAATGATCCCACACTTGGACACTCGGAAGAGCTGTTCACGTTTCCATTCACACATTCTGGCCTCTCGCCAGCTCATATTGAAGTGGGTCATGAGGAGATCGTCTGTACAGATGGCCAAATATTTGAGCAGCCACGTTCTCACGAAGTTGGCAACGTGTCTCAACAAGTGGTGGACGATGATGAGACACAATTGTCAGAAAGTCAGGAGGAGGAGCAGGGTGCGGAAGAGGAAGACGACGTGGTGGATGATCCAGTAACTGACCCAACCTGGCAGGAGGATATGCAGAGCGAGGACAGCAGTGCACAGGGGGAGGGAGGCGTAGCATCACAACAGGCAGTAAGAAGCAGGGTGGTGGCCCCAGGCAGAAGTCAGGCAACCGTTCCCCGGAACAACACGACGACACAAGGTGCCTGTACAAATGTTAGGTCTTCCCGAGTCTGGCAGTTTTTTAAGTTGGATCCAGATTATTCAAAAAAGGCCATTTGCAACACCTGCCGTGCCAGCATCAGCAGGGGTACCAAAACTAGCAGCCTGACCACCACCAGCATGATCAGGCACATGTCAGCCAAGCACCCGACTTTGTGGGAAGTACAACAGAGTCGAGGAGCAGTGCTTGCTGATGTCACTGCTACGTCTTCGCTGGTTGTGCATGCGAGCCAATCCCCTGTCCATGCTGCCTGCGAACAAGCCTCCTCCACTCCTGCACCTGCAGTTGCCTACGCAGAAAGAACACCATCATCAAGCACGTCCTTGTCCCAGCGCAGCGTTCAGTTATCCATTCAGCAAACCTTTGAACGCAGGCGCAAATACACTGCCAACACCCCACATGCCACAGTTCTAAATGCTAACATTTCGCGACTGCTTGCGCTGGAAATGTTGCCTTTTAGGCTGGTGGAGACAGAAGCATTCCGTGACCTGATGGCGGCAGCTGTCCCACGTTACTCGGTCCCCAGCCGCCACTATTTCTCCCGGTGTGCCGTCCCCGCGTTGCATAACCACGTGTCACAAAACATCACATGTGCCCTGAACAACGCTGTTTCACCCAAGGTCCACCTAACCACAGACACGTGGACAAGTGCTTGTGGGCAAGGCCGCTACATCTCGTTGACGGCACACTGGGTTAATATTGTGGAAGCTGGGACCCAGTCTGAGCGAGGGACGGAACACGTCCTTCCCACACCAAGGTTTGCAGGCCCTACCTCAGTCAGGGTTTCACCCACACTCCACAGCTCCGGAATGTCATGCTCTTCAGCCTCCTCCTCCTCCTGCGCATCCTCATCCACTGTACCCTCCACACCAGTCACAAGCTGGAAGCACTGCAGCACTGCCTCGGCGAAGCGGCAACAGGCTGTGCTGAAGCTAATCTGCATAGGTGACAAACCCCACAATGCAGAAGAGCTGTGGACAGCTCTGAAACAGCAGGCAGATCACTGGCTCACACCTCTGAACCTAAAGCCAGGAAAGGTCGTGTGTGACAATGGCCGGAACCTGGTGGCGGCTTTGAGGCGAGGCCAGCTGACACATGTTCCATGCGTGGCCCATGTTCTCAACCTCGTGGTTCAGCGGTTTCTAAAGTCATACCCAGAGCTGTCTGATCTGCTGGTAAAAGTTCGCCGCCTGTCTGCACATTTTCGAAAGTCACCTACTGCTTCAGCCGGCCTTGCCGGCTTTCAGCGCAGTTTGCATCTTCCGGCTCACAGACTGGTGTGTGATGTCCCCACGCGTTGGAATTCAACTCTGCACATGTTGGTCAGGATATGTGAGCAGAAGAGGGCAGTTGTTGAGTACCTGCATCACCTAAGCCGTCGGAAAATGGGTCAAACTCCACACATAACACCTGAGGAGTGGAGATGGATGTCAGACCTATGTACCATCCTCCAAAACTTTGAGGACTCCACCAAGATGGTGAGTGGTGATGACGCCATTATTAGCGTCACCATACCGCTACTCTGCCTTCTAAAACGGTCTCTGCTGAAAAACAAACATGATGCATTGCAGGCGGAGCGCAATGAGTTGCAGCAAGAAACAGTAGTGGGTGTGGGTGATGATAACACACAGCCCAGCCTCGTCTCATCACAACGTGCAGTGGAGGACTATGACGAGGAGGAGGATGAAGACATGGAGCAACTCTCCGGCCAAATTGAGGATATGACATGCACACCAGTCATATCCTCGGTTCAGCGTGGCTGGCCAGAGGACAGGGTAGATGAGGAGGAGGAGGAGGAGGAGGAGGAGGAGGACAGCATGTTCAGTCATCTTGTTGGTCAGGCTACTGAAGTCCTGGCTGTTAAGAGTCTGGCGCACATGGCTGACTTTATGGTAAGCTGCCTGTCTCGTGACCCTCGCGTTAAGAACATCTTGGCCGACAATCATTACTGGTTGGTAACACTGTTAGACCCACGCTACAAGGAGAACTTTTTGTCTCTTATTCCCGTGGAGGAGAGGTCAACCAAAATGCAGCAGTTCCGGAAGGCCATAGTCACGGAAGTAGGCAAAGCATTCCCCTCACAAAACGCTAGCGGCATAGGTCATGAATCAGTGGACAACCGAGGCGTACAGCCGAGAGAGGCACAAGTCCAATCCGCCAGAGGTAGGGGAACAGTCTTTAAGATGTGGGACAGTTTTCTCAGCCCCTCACGTACCACAGCCCCTGAGGTGCGGGGTAGTGCCACAAGAAATCCTAAGTTTGCCCAGATGCTGAAGGAGTACCTTGCAGATCGAACAACTGTACTCCGACATTCCTCTGTGCCTTACAATTATTGGGTATCCAAGCTGGACACGTGGCATGAATTGGCTCTCTACGCCTTGGAAGTCCTGGCCTGCCCTGCCGCTAGCGTTTTGTCAGAGCGTGTTTTTAGTGCCGCAGGTGGAATCATTACAGATAAACGCACCCGCCTGTCAACTGAAAATGCTGACAGGCTGACTCTGATCAAGATGAACAAGGGTTGGATTGGGCCAGACTTCACCACACCACCAGCAAATGAGAGCGGAATTTAAAGTTTGCCATGTACCTCCACTCACCCATGGGTACACACTTCTGGACTTTGGATAATCGCTGGACTGCTCCTCCTTCTCCTCATGCGCCACCATGATGATGACCGTTACAAATTGCAATACTTAGGCCTTTGTTTCAGGTATACCCCCAGTGGTAAATTTTTTCGCCCATTCTTTGCAGAATGGACATTACAACGACAGGAGACCCGCTCCTTTGCAATGGGAACAATGTTTTGAGGCCCTCATGCACGTCTCTACCCAGGGACAACGTGGAGCCTCCCAATTTTTGGCTGCCCTGCCTAAGGGCTATACTATAATACACCCACTTCCTGACAATGGACACTTAATGTTTTGAGGCCCTCATGCACGTCTCTACCCAGGGACAACGTGGAGCCTCCCAATTTTTGGCTGCCCTGCCTAAGGGCTATACTATAATACACCCACTTCCTGACAATGGACACTTAATGTTTTGAGGCCCTCATGCACGTCTCTACCCAGGGACAACGTGGAGCCTCCCAATTTTTGGCTGCCCTGCCAAAGGGCTATACTACAATAGACCCACTTCCTTACAATGGGCACTTCAGGTTTACAGGCCCTCATGCACGTCTGTATGCAGGGGCATTGGTGAACCTCACAATTTTGGACTGCCCTGGCAAAGGAAAATACTACAAAGACTCACTTCCTCAAAATGGGCACATTAGACTCAAGAGGCCTTCATGTACGTCTCTTCTCAGGGACATCGGAGTGCCACACAATGTTTTCACGTAAAATCTTTCATGTATTAATCTCAAAAAGTAACATACACCAGCTCTATCTCACTATTGGGTATGTGCCCTTAACATTTCCGCCATGAAAAATCATTTTGGGGTCATTTTGGAAGGTTTTCTGGTGAGTCCGTAAAAATGGCGTAAAACGCGGACAAAATTGTTCACAGCTGTGACTTTTCAGTGATAAATGCTTCAAGGGGTCTTCCCCATGCTGTTGCCATGTCATTTGAGCACTCTTCTGAGACTTTTGTGACATTTTTAGGGTTTCTCCATGCTGCCGGGGGGTCATTTCACAAAAATACTCGGGTCTCCCATAGGATAACATTGGGCTCGTTGCTCGGGCCGAGTACACGAGTATCTTGGGAGGCTCGGCCCGAGCTTCGAGCACCCGAGCTTTTTAGTACTCGCTCATCACTACTCCTTACCTATATACTTACCCATAACTACTCAGGGTACAGCGATGGGGAGCCCCTGTGCTCCCACATACGCTAACATATACCTGGGGTGGTGGGAGGATGTAGTGGTTTTTGGGGACAAGGATGTCACGTGGAACCCCCAGATAACCTTCTGGGGTCGTTACATAGATGACATCCTCGTCCTCTGGAAAGGGGGAGCAAAATCCTTTCTAGAATTTGTGGCATATCTGAATGATAACAATCTTGGACTCAAATTTACGTGTGAAGTGGGGGGCGATAAGTTGCCCTTTTTGGATATTCTCCTGACAAAAAAATCATGATGGCACCCTAGGGACAACAATATACCAGAAACCGACAGCGACAAACAGTCTGCTAAGATGGGAGAGACACCACCCTGTAGCCCTACGGAGGGGGATTCCTAAGGGGCAGTTTCTCCGTCTAGGAGAAACTGCTCTTCCCTCTATGATTTCCAACAGAAATCAAGGGGTCTCAGGGATAACTTTAGGAACAGGGGATACCCAGAACACGTCATCAAGTCAGCTTTTGAGTCTGCCCACGAACAAAGAAGGGTAACATTATTAACAAAAAACCCCGAACCGGAGCAAGAACCGATTACCAGACTGATTGGCTCATATGATGACCAGAATACTAAGATCATGCACATCTTGAGACGGCACTGGGGAATACTGAGATCTGACCCAGATATAAGCGAGCACATTACCCCCTACCCTAGTATCACCTATAGGAGGGCGAAGACAATTAAAGATCATGTGGTGCATAGCCACTTTATGCCAGAAAAACCACCAGGTACATGGCTTGATAGGAAGCCTTGTGGTACCTTCAGATGTGGCTCTTGTAAATTTTGCCCGTATATAGACCAGAGCAAAACATTTACTAATTTAAATTCTGGAAGAATTTTTCATATTAGAGATTTTGTAAACTGTCGGACTGAGGGCCTGGTATATAGGTGTACATGTACATGCCCACCTAGTTGCATAGGTAAAACTAGACGTCAACTACGTGTGCGCATAGGAGAACACCTAGGTGACATCACTCATAAACGTGATACACCTATAGCCAGACACGTTAATATGTGTCATCAGGGAGACCCTGGACACATACGGTTTCAGGGAATCGAGGTAGTCCCGATGCCAATTAGGAAAGGGGACTGTGATAATAAAATCCTCCAGAGGGAAGCACATTGGACATTTCTATTGGATACAGTGAATCCGAGAGGTTTAAATGAGGTTTTAAGTTACACTAGTTTTCTCTAGGAGCGTTAGTCCGAGTTCTGTTGCTACACCTGAGAGGGATTTCTTCAAAATCTGTAGTCAGCAATTAATGTAAATTTATTATGATTTATTTACTGCTGCCAGCACATCATTTCTGGTTTTGATGTACTCTTGTGCTTTGTCATAGTTGTATAAGCTCTTTGCAGAGACAGCTTGTTTTTTGGACAATACGGTAGGCTAGCCCCCCCCCCCCCCCCACCTCCCATACGTCACCCTTTTCTCTCTCCTAATACTAATATACCAAATTTAAATTATCACAATGCCTGAATAAATGTGATTTCTGGGGAGCATTTGCCCTCCAGACACTGTTACTTCTGAGGATTCAGCATTGTGAAACATATCAATGTCTTTAATTTGGCATGTGGTGTTACATCCTCCTGGAAGACCTAGCATATATGCAGTTTAACTCTTTTTCCCTGTGTTCTTGCTACTATAAAAACTATGCATATACAGCAGGATGGGTCACTGACATCTATGCTTTGGGTCCATTCATCAGTAATAAATCAGTGGATGGTGCACATATGTGCCTGTTTTTTAACTAACAGATCCAAATGCTGGATTTGTGAGGCGCAGGTGCGCTCTAAAATGGAAGGCGGCAGGTCTATTCTGGGGAGATTGAACGCATTTGCGTCCAGTCATTCTTTTCCTCCTATATCATGTTGTATCAGTTGCGCAGTCGCAGTGGCACTGGCACGTGGAAAATGAATGACATCTCGCCCAGCGTCACTATACGTGACGTAGCCGAGGGGGAAAATCCTATTTCCAATGCCGCGCGTGCGCAGTTGTGCTGGTATGTCGAGAATGGAATATGTCCGGCCCAGCACTGCCATGCGAGATGGAGGCGGGGTTTTTAAACTACCTCCCTGATATGGCAACTGCGCAGGAGCGGTAGTGTCGTCATGCTGGAATTACGTTACATCCGGCCCAGCGTCACTGTGTGATGCGTTGGTGGAGTGGGAAATACCCGTCCATTTAAAGGGCAGAAACTGCCAAGGGAGGGTGTACCACTTGCAGGTAGATGGCACCATGGGATCTACTATGCCTACGGCGCAACCAGTCACCGCATAGAAGACGACTTGCCTTGCATCATAGGCCATTGATGTCGCTTTATTGTTGCAACTGTATCAGATTGTTCAAGGTATGTGACTACACTCTGTCCGGCCTTTAATAGCTGTCCTGCTTGAGAATATGCATTGTCTGTGGACATTATACGGTATTTGACTTTGGAAAATATATGTTTTTTGTCTAGAGGAAACATTTTGGATTGGACATGAAACCCCTTGTACTTCCCCTGATGAACCCCTAAGCAAACATGTAGGGGGGAAACGCGTCGGGATATGTCATTGGATGGTCCCAGCAGATAAATTATCCCTGCTGGGGTGTTTTTCATTATCTCCTTCTAGAATTGTTGTGACTGCACACATTAAGTAGCATTTCTGTACGACTGTTCAGACTTGGGATATGTCACTGGATGGTCCCAGCAGATAAGCTATCTCTACTGGGATCTTTTCATTAATTTTCTTCTAGAATTGTTGTGATTGCACACATAAAGTACCATTTTTGTACGACTGCTCAGACTTAATTGTTTTAAGCAGCTGGCTTATGGTTGGCATATTTATGGCAACCTTAGTAAAAGAAAATAATATTTGTTGACCTGTGACAACTGGCACTAATTATCCTCTTTGGTGGTGGGTGTCTCCTTTGGTAACTGGCGGGTTGCAGGGAGAGAATAGGGGGAGACGACGAGGAGCGGGGGGCACCCAATACTTTATGGTGCACCTCCGCTGGCAGGTAGGCGACAGGGAAGGATAGAATACTCCCCCCCTCCTATAACTATAGGACGACTACCTTAGACCAACTATAATAGTTGTAGATTATCTATACTTAAGAGAGTATCATCACTCATCTCACCAATCGTTTCTACCTTTCTCCACACCCACCTCACATGACCGGTCTATACTGAGTAGACACTTGGAAGCAATATAGCTTTTACAGTTAATGATTTTAATATTAATACTAATAAATATCTATTTTAGGAGTTTTTCTTTTGGTTTTCAGGCGTTTCAGAGACAATTATACTTGTAATAGCCGCTGAGAACCGAGCTGTACGCTAATCGTACAGGCGGTCCCTTCTCCCCATTCGCTGAAAATGACTGACATATCTCTGGCTAGAAGTGCACTTAGGCAGAAACCTGTCAGTCACTGGAGTGGCTCGGTCCCCAGTAAATGTTTATACCAAGCTGTACAGCCAGTAGCTGATACACCCCCCCCGGTTTGGGCAGCATGTATCAGCAGACAAGTTCCCTTTAACTGTCCAACTGTTAACTTACAGGACCCAAGGCATGGCCCAAAAAAAATTCCTACACCATTGGTCCACCTTCACCACCCTGAACTGATAGTATTCCAATTGCAATACCTCTCAATATGATGGTGCAACACAAATTCCTTAGAGAGCATTGGCACAAATGGGTTTCTGCTGTTATAGCCTGTTTACTAAGGAATGAGTTATGTGTTTGGACAATTATTTGGAGCACTAGGGTTGTATTTGGCTACAATTCTTTTGGCTGTGCATCTCCTGTTAATCAAAACAAGTCTTGACATCCTCCTCTGACCTCGAGTTGGATATATCCACGGAAGCCCTTTTGTTGGATGTTTGTTCTCACTCACTGCATTCTCTGTATATTCCAGACACAGTTACAGGAGAAAACATCACAAGGTTGACTGTTACTGACATCCTGGTCCCATCAAACCAATCCTCAATGACCATTCCTCATTTTATGCTGCTCTGATCACTAGATTTTTTCTCTTTTTTTGTGGACTTGTGCTGAAACTGATCCAAGGAAAATATTAAAAAAAAATATCACAGAAAAAAAAGAGGCAGTCTTCCTTACCAACACCAACCAGATCACTATGACAAAGCATGTCATGAATGTTAGATTGTGAGTGGTTGTTTCATCAGTAATCTGCACCTGCTGCATCTCATAGTGCTTTAGTATTGTGATCTGGTGTTGATAAGGAAGACTTCCTCTTTTTTTCTCTCTATGATGTTTTGGAATTTTTGACCTTTGCCGTGAATTGCTTTTTGAAGTTAGTGTAGGGACTAGCAAGACAATGAGGACCTCTGACATGTGTTGCAAGGCTGCGTATTTTGGCCAAAATAGCGACCAATAACTCATGTATATTATATATCTTTTTCGTCTTGATTTGGCACATTTTTCATAATTTCTAAGGTGCAACCTAGTCCTTTAGTGCTGGCTGGGTAAATTGGAGGGTCTGTACTTAGGGGTGCATTTATATAGTGGTGGGCAGCCTGCCTGATCCAATAGTATGGGCTTCATCAATGGGCTGTAAACCAGACACTGTGAATCACACGTACCTGCGTAACTGGCGAGCTATGCAGTCCCTATCTGTGCGCATGTCAAGTACTAGCAACCATCTTCCCCATGAAGGGTATGTCTTTGAGTAGTTATCTCATCAGTATTTTGCACCTGTGTTGCCCCCACCTTTATCATGGGGATCTGCTGCATCCTCTAGTACTTTGGTATTGTGATCCGGTGTTGGTAAAGAAAGCTGCCTCTTTTTTTCTGGGATTTTTTTTAATTTTTGTCCTTTTCTATTATTTGTTGTCACAAGGGTGCCATGTTGGAAATTGGTCCCCTCTATTTCTGGGGTTAGGAGATTACAGCGCAGGTCTACACGCACACTTGCACAGGTTAATACTGCTGGCTGTGCAAATTACGGTGCTGCAAGGGTTAAGTAGTTTGTCTGGTCTCCTAATGCCGGATGAAAAGTCGGGCCTCAGCTGTTCTGAGTTTCCCATTCACCTTTGTGATAAATACTCCTCTCACAATTTTAGGAGTTGCCAGTGATAACTCTGCTATAGCTAGCCTCAAGACTGAACTTGTGAGCTGAGGACCTTGGAGTCCTTTTGGGAGCTGTAGCCGGAGATTGCTGTGTGGAAGTTGTGTGGTGATTTCCCTTCCTTTAATCTCATTTCAGTTTGCCTCACTTGACTGTCCCACTTTACTTCTCCTTGTAGTTTGGAATACCTTGTACAATTGTTGTTTTCTTATCCCTGTCTGTCTTACCTTCTCTGTGTCTTTAACCTAGAGCAGGACTAACATTCCCACTACCCTGTGCACTAGACAGGGTTATGTTTAGGGAAACACAGGTATAGACACTAGAGATGAGTGGACTCGTTGAAATTCTGTTTGGTGGGTTCAGCCGGACTTTATCTAAAGTTTGGTTCTGGACCCAGACTTGACCTGAACTTCATTTGAAGTCACTAATTGACAGTTCAGCTTTCTGCCGACATGCAGCCAGCCATAAACATAACACTTCCGAGGGAGGGTGGATGGGTTTTTACTTTTTTTTTGTTTGGTACACACTACATTCGATCATGATGTTGTTACCTCCAGTGCGAGCCGCTCAAACACTGGAAGCGGCTAGCACTGAGCCAAGCACTGAGCGTACCAGAGCACTGCACTACTCAAGTGAGTGGTTTGCATATGTAAAGTACCTGAACTCCAAACCTGAACTCTGTTTTTTGGTTAAGTCTCTGTTCGGTACCGAACTTCTGATTTGCTACTCTCTAATAGGAACGTGATCGCTGCACGGGGTGAAAGAATGCACCTAGGGATGTCAGGAATCTCAGGGCTGCTGAGGGCAAGCGTCAGGGGTTGTTCATTCCTTGCCTTCCCTAGCAGCAGAGTATCCCTTCTCCCGTCTTGCCTTGCGCTGACCTTGGTGGAGTACGACAACCAGGAGCTTCCCTGGAGTGTTACCTGGTGTCTATTATCTTATAAGTCCATCCTCAACATCAGAGGCTCTGTTGAAGACTAGGTAGGCACTTAGACAAGCACAAAACAGACTGCTGCACCTCAGGTGGAATCCTTCACCAAGGATAGGGGATACAGATCTAAATCCAAGGGATACTGTTGGTAACCATATAACAGAAAAACAGCATGGACAGCTTCCCAGGAAATGTTCAATTTTCTTTATTCTATCAGGCAATGTTTCGCCCTACATATGGGCTTTATCAAGGCACTTAGTCAGGCACCTCTCTTCCCTCGATCACTGCACCATGACATTTGTTTATGGAAAACTTACTTATATTTTACTCAATTTTATGCTGCACTCCAGGGTTACACGACTAATACACGAAAGTTCCAATCGTGAAAGGGCAAGTGTCTCTAAAAAAGTTGACATTCAGTTTATATACACTTGTTATTTATAGTTATATATCCCCTCGTTTGTTTTACTTTTCTGTTGGATTGTGTTAGTGATATACTTAGCTTTACCTAATCGGTTATGAAAGAATGTACCTTATGTATTTTAATAAAGAGATGATTTTGTGATTACCTTTAGTTATGACATGGATGGATGCATGGGTTTTACTTCTGGTATTTTAGAAGCTGTATTGCAATTTAAGGTATGAAAAACATTGTGCATAATACCGATAACCAGACATTGTTATGACAAATCATTGAATCTTTATTTTGTTATATGTTGTAGTAATGATGCATGCAATTTCCAATGCTTGCCACCCAGAAAAAGTGTGGTGTCCTATGAATAGAGTAAAATTCTCAGGAGACGTATATACAGTCATATCGGTATGGATTATGGAATATGTCTTCACAGTAGATAGTTTTCTTCTGCTGGCCTCCACTGTGAGTAACAGGGTAAGGTGAGAACTTTCCGATGGTTGGGTGATACTGAGACCACCTGTCTCCTGCAATACATAATGCTTTACTGAGGATTGATGGAGGATTTAAGGAACTTACAAACAAGTAAACTGTAAGTAACTGATCACACCAGGAATCCATGGGGTGAAATATAATCCTGTGCAAAAATAAGTTGTTACATGACGCTATATATGAATCCTGCCTTTAGCATACATTTATAATATGACAACCCTTGGAGAAGGCCATCTTCTGGGAATTTCAGCTGAACACGGGATTAAGTAAAAAACTGGCACAACCATTATTTATTTCACACACGGCAAACTGCTTCACATGCATCCTCAGACATGATGTGTGATGACGACTTCCACATCGGCTGGCAGTGCCAGGAGCCATTGTATAGGTAAATCACACTACCCTTTTTACACAAGCTGTCTAATATGGCTTCTAAAGTTTTACACATTAGAAGGCATTCGGCTGACAGTAATCTTTGCCAATTCCCTCTCGCACAGGAGCCTTTGGATTGGAAAAGTGTTATGTGTTCTCTGTATCAGAATCATTTAACAATGGCTTATCCCCTCGGCAAAAAAAAGGATTGGACGATTGAATTCCAACCGCCTGGTCATTATTCAAAATAATCGGTGGGGGACAGTCATATATATTGGATAGGCAACTGATATTATCGAAATTGGTTGGTTTGAATGACTATTACCTAATTTGTATAGGGGTCTTAACCGGCCTAAATACACAGCTGTTACGCTAGGCACGGGGAAGTACTAAGCGAGCGACGAAAGGTAAGGGAAGGAGACCCTTGCGTCTAGGGAAGGAGGAGATGGAGACCCCTGAGCAAACCTAGAGCTGATCCCTGGGGTTCTTCACCACCATAGATAGGTTCCGCACCTATGTGTCAAATCGGATACCTGACCCTAGGTTTCCCTAGTGCTGGACCTGAAATAGGGAATGGGTGGGATGAGTTCTTCGTCAACCCCACTAAACACTAAAGGAAGACACTAAAAGGAAACATGGGGGAAACAGCATGAACTACTTATCCACAGTTGACACAGGCAGAAGTTCAGCAAAGCTTCAGCAACGATACTACAGACGAGACCAAGCCAGCTGCTTAAAATCAGAACTACTGTAGAATAACCTGAATAATATCACCAGTACCAGTCCAAGGAAGAAGGAAGTATTTAAGCACCAAGAGAATACTGATGATGATCAGCAGCTGGGTGGAAGGCAAGCTCCTGTTGGGTCCAAAATGGGAAGAAATGAAAACCGAGCAGGAAAGCTACCTAATACAATAAATACTGACAGTAGGAACATTAGAAAGTCAGGGAGCATTTTGCGCAGCCAATCGCTGTGACCTTCTATAGCCAGAAACCACATAACTGTGTCACCTGTGACAACAGCTCAATACACCTACTGTTTGGATGGAGTGTGAGCCCACGACTCTCTCCTCCACTCCAGAACCAAGTCCTTATTCTAAGTTTTAAAACAAATAAATCCAGAAAAAGACCTTTTACCCTTTTACCAGCTGCTGTAACTAAGGAATGATCAATAAGGACAATGCAGTATATGTAATGTATTTGTAGTATTTGTTTTTGCAATTTGTTTCCAGAGCTATCTCCTTTCCACAATTGTGTGTGTGGGGGGGGGTTGTTGATTTCGTAAAAACATTATAAAGTAATTTTCCTGGCAAAATCTTTCATCTCATCACCTTGAGATCTTCTTTTTCATAACTTTAGTTGGTGCATGACACCATAAGCTAGATTTTATAACGTAATTTAAATTTAGTTTAATATCGACATTCTGGGAAATATCAATAAAACCATGTATGTGCGGCACGGTTCATTTTGGCCATCGGTTTTTATTCTTTATCACCCATCCGTGTATACATTTGAAAAAAAAACATGTGTCATACGTGTTTTTTCTGGTATGGATATAGAAAATGAAATGACAAAGCTTCTCCTTTAATTTCTAATTTTTCATACACCCATAGCCTTGTATTGGAACTTGTCACCCGTGCAGCCAGAAGAAAAGGAACATGTCTCCTTGTGGTTTACATGGACACACGTCACGGTCTGTGTGAAAACACGGACATGGAGCAGCACCATAAGTTATAAAGGGTACATATGGCATCAGTGGTAATAAAAATGGATGCCACAGATACCGGAAACGAGTATATGTGAAGGGGGCCTTAATTAGACTTCATTAGAAATGTTTTAAGATTTCTAGCCTGCATCTCCTCATCAAATCAATGTGTTTCCATGGTAATAAACAGGCCCGGACTAAAAATTAAATTCAGCACTCCCATTTGAACACAAAGGCCTTGCTGCCTCAACCCACCACCACTACCACCACATACTTCTCAATAAAAATTACCCTGCCTGATGTTGGTGGAAAGCAAATTTTTCTAAAATGCCTGTTACTAGACCTATTTTCTCCTTATTGTCAGATCTTAATGGGCCATAATACCCTGTTACAAGACATAGTGATATATGACAAAACCAGCTCATGCGCCGGGTATGAAGCAGGATGGAGCAGACGGGTTTAGAACGTGTGTAGCTTCAATGGAGCATCAAGAGGAGTAGCCATATTCCCAGGAAAACCACGGCAACATTTGGGCTTGGGCCAAACTACCAGCATGTTGATAAAATGCAGGGGAATAGGTTTTATAAAAGTGTTTGGAGTAATGGATACGTCTCTATCAAACACCCCCACTACTAACCCGGTAAGTATAGACTTAAAAAAAAAACCACACACACACAGGGAAAAAAATGTTTATTTGAATAAATACTCCTCGTTTACCAATTAATTAATTAAAAAATATTCCTGGAAGTTCTGACATAATCAAATGGAGTAATGTCCCACAATGCCTATTGATTCCTATGGAGTTGCGTTCTGAGAACGTTCTCAGAATGAGAATTTCTCATGAGCGGTGATTCTCAGAACGGAGCCCCACATAATTCAATGGACATCGTGGGACCTTGCTTTTTGGATTACATAGGAAATTCCAGGATTTATTTTGAAGTAATAAATTGGTGAACGATGGCGTTTGGGACAGTCTGTTTTACCTGTGCTGGTTATCAAAAATAGACAGAAGCCCACATCATTTTTTAAAAAAAAATCTTTATTGTTCATGTCGCGGGCGGAGGAGGGGACGCCGCGCTCTCCCACTGCTCGGGTCCGGCTGCCGCTGCTGCCGCGGCCTGCTGCTGCTCGGTGGCTCGAGCGATGGGCCGGATCCCGGGGACTCGAGCGGCGCTCCTCGCCCGTGAGTGAAAAGGGATTGGTTTTTGGGATTGTTTATTGTCCGTGACGCCACCCACGGTTGTGGTGATTGTGTTGACACCACCGCTGCTCTGTATGGGGATCCCGGGAGCGGTGACAGGGAGCAGCACAGTTGTTGGTTCTCCCCTCCGTGGGTAGGGGGTAGTTGTCCCGGGGCCCAGTGATGAGTTGGGTGATGAGGGATGGCGGGGCCTGCAGGGACGCGGGGGCAGCGCTGTGCCTCATGACACTGTGGTACTCACTCAGCCTGAGACGGAGACACAGTTCTCGGTAAAACACACGGCTGGAAAGACGGTTCCCACGGACGGCTGCACTTGCTTTTCCCCAGTAGTTGACGGTGACGGTCCCTTTTCCTGCACCTAAGATGATGTTGGTAGCGATGGGTTCCCACCGGTAACCCGCTCCCCGACTTGGATATGGGCCGGAGGAGCCCTACTTTGCACGCAGGCGCTGGCCCTGAGAAACTGGTGCCCTGGCGGTGGCGGTGTCTCTCTCTAACGGTTGGACTGTTGCCTTCAATCGGGACTTGGTTGTTGGGAGACCCAGAGGTCCCCTTCACTGACGGATTTGGCAAATTCACGGTGACTCCTAGCCTTGCCGGGATCCGAAAGGCCCCTGCCAATGGTGCTGACTGCTCTTCGTATACCGCTCCGGTACCGCCGGGCCACCACCCGTCCGCGGTCCTTTCGGCAACCTCCAAGCAGCCTCTCCTGCAGACAGTCACCGCCATCTGCTGACCTTGCTGTTCTCAGTCCGGGGCACACACCCGGACCAACTTCAGGCTTTCTCCACTGTCACTTTCTCTGTCACTACTCTCACTGTCCTCCTCTACCACTTCCTTCTACTTCACTCCCTAGACTGAACTGCCTGGTTCTCCCGCCTCCAGGGCTATGTACTCCTCGGTGGGCGGAGCCAACCGCCTGGCCCACCCCCTGGTGTGGACACCAGCCCCTGGAGGAAGGCAACAAGGATTTTTGGTTAGCTTTGGTGTACCTATCTGGGGTGTAGGGTGTGGTGGTGTTATGACCTGTGACCCCTGGCTTGCCCAGGGCGTCACATTCATAGTAGCTTACAGTCATCTTTCGAATGCAATAAAGCTTGTTGATTTGCTGTGTTGCAGCTATACAACAAACTGAATTAGCATAATAAGCGTATTAGACAAGATAAGCACACGGCTGGGGGCTGCAACCTGTGGCCGTGGGCTTTATCTGTGCTGGTATTATAATATCGGGGGCCCTATGCCAATTTTTTATTTATTTATTTTTAATCCATGATATAGACCCGCAGACATGGTCTGTGATTGGTTGTAGTCAGACGCTGTCACACAGGCTGGAGGCGCATCAGACTACAACCAATCACAGACACCAGGACTGCCAGTGGGTGGGAGAAGCAGTGAATATGTATGAAGCTAATGAGCGGTAGAGTGATCAGTTCAGAAGCAGTTACAGCTGTGCCGGAGACTTGGTAAGTATAGTGTGCCTGCTTTATTCTTACAAAAATAGATATGAACAGCCGGCCACTGCAGCTTCAAGTAGGTACTCACAGATCGCAGTCCTGTTCAGTAATGGACTTCCAGCAGTCCCAGGTGGTGCTCAGCCAGCGTTGTAGTAAATAATCAGCTGAATCCAGGAAAGGAAGAGAGGTGGCACTTCACAATGGGGTTCTGCGGTTTTAATAAGTTATTATAGACAAATTACAACATAGGTGAGGAGAGGGGGTGCAGGCACGCCGGACAACGGCCGTTTCACACTGAGGCAAAGTATGCTGTTTTTATATTCACTACGTCAGCTCCCTTTAAAAAGGAAGTCAGCTGACATTACAAGCTTGTACCCGTGGAAGCACTTTGCCTCAGTGCGAAACGGCCGTTGTCCGGCGTGTCTGCACTCCCCCCTCCCCACCTATGTTGTATTTGTCTACAATAACTTATTAAAACCGCAGAACCCCATTGTGAAGTGCCGCCTCTCTTCCTTTCCTGGATTCTGCTTTTTTCTTACTTTCTTTATTTTTCCTTTATTTGTTTTATTACCAGAGTTACCGGACCCGAATCATTACTTGGAGTTCCCTTAGAACTCCGGGTCCAGGTCCGGCGCTCAGGTATGTTTGAACCTGTGCGGATCCGGACTTTTACAGCCCATCACTATTCCCAAGCGAAAGGTCACTGGTTCTAATCGAGGGCTCGTCTGCCACAGTTGGTGACAGTATCTGCATCCAGAGGACGCAGTACTGTGGTTGTGGGCTGATTTAGATTGACCCATCTAGCACTTGTCAGAATTGCCAGACAGACAGTTCAGCCCTGGTAACAGACTATTAAAACTTCTTGTACTATCTGATCTCATAGTCATAATTACAATCAGGCTAAATGTGAAAAAGTGGCAACAATGAGTTTAATACTGGATGAAGTTTGCTTAGAAGAAAATTCCAAAATGTTCTTGTTCCTGGTTCATATAATTAGAAAATATTTAAGTAACTGCCTTGTAAGAATAAAGTAACTGCATGTGTGTCCTACAAATCATACAACTGTCCATATAAATAGAGAGGGTCTGCAGAATATATGTGGGGGGTTCATGATTACTGTAAACCAATATGAAACATGAATGACAAGTGAAGGGGCTGGGATTACTACAAACTTTCTTGAGGAGTTATAAATACTATATTTCTATATTTAGGATTTGTGTTCATAGTATTTTCTGCCACCATATAACTATATTATGTGTGTTCTGGCTTCTTATGTTTTAATTGTAAGTTTATTAATAGACTAGAAGGTGGCCCGATTCTACGCATCGGGTATTCTAGAATTTACGTATTGTGTAGTTCATGTATGATTTTTGTTATATATATATATATAGAGAGAGAGAGATGTTGTTGTCTGTAGTTACCAAGTGTTTGTGTAGGCGCTGTACATGTTCTGGGTGTTGTCTGGGTGTGACGGGGGGTGAGAGCGGTGTTGTATGTGTGTTGCGTGTGTTGCGTTGTTTGTGGAGCGCTGTGTGTCTGTAGCGTTGTGTGTGTGTTGCGCGGTTTGTGTGTGTGTGGTGTGTTTTGGGGGGAGGTATGTTTTGAGCAATGTGTGTGTTGTGCGGTATGTGCGTATATTTGTGTGTGCCGCGGTGTTTGTGTGTGCAGCGTTGTCTGTGTGTGCAGCGTTGTCTGTATGTGTGGGTGTCTGTGTAGGGCAGTTGTTTGTGGTTCCCAGTGTGTGTGTGTGTGTGTGGTGTGTTGTGCAGTGCGCGCGCGTGTGTGTGTGTGTGTGTGTGTGTGTGTGTGTGTGCATCAGCCTCTCTTCTCTCAGCCTACCTCTCCCAGCCTCCCTCCTCCCAGCCTCCCTCAGCATCAGCCTCCCTCTCCCAGCCTCCCCAGCATCAGCCTCCGCCAGCATCAGCCTCTCTCCTTCCAGCCTCCTCCAGCATCAGCCTCCCTCTCCCAGCCTTCCCAGGATCAGCCTCTCTCCTCCCAGCCTCCGTCCTCCCAGCCTTCCCCAGCATCAGCTTTCCCCTCCCAGCCTCCCTCAGCATCAGCCTTCCCCAGCATCAGCCTCTCTCCTCCCAGCCTCAGCCTCTCTCCTTCCAGCCTCCCCCAGCATCAGCCTCTCTCCTTCCAGCTTCCCTCAGCATCAGCCTCCCCTTCCCAGCCTTCCCCAGGATCAGCCTCTCTCCTCCCAGCCTCCTTCCCCCCAGCCTCCCTCAGCATCAGCCTTCTGCTCCCAGTCTCCCCCAGCATCAGCCTCTCCATGCATCAGCCTCCACCAGCATCAGCCTCTCTCCTTCCAGCCTCCCCCAGCATCAGCCTCCCCTTCCCAGCCTTCCCCAGGATCAGCCTCTCTCCTCCCAGCCTCCTTCCTCCCAGCCTCCCTCTCCCAGCCTCCCTCAGCATCAGCCTTCCGCTCCCAGTCTCCCCCAGCATCAGCCTCCCCAAGCATCAGCCTCCACCAGCATCAGCCTCTCTCCTTCCAGCCTCCCCCAGCATCAGCCTCTCTCCTTCCAGCCTCCCTCAGCATCAGCCTCCCGTTCCCAGTCTTCCCCAGGATCAGCCTCTCTCCTCCCAGCCTCCTTCCTCCCAGCCTCCCTCAGCATCAGCCTTCCCCTCCCAGTCTCCCCCAGCATCAGCCTCCCCAAGCATCAGCCTCCACCAGCATTAGCCTCTCTCCTTCCAGCCTCCCCCAGCATCAGCCTCCCCATGCATCAGCCTCTCTCCTTCCAGCCTCTCTCCTTCCAGCCTCCCCCAGCATCAGCCTCCCCTTCCCAGCCTTCCCCAGGATCAGCCTCTCTCCTCCCAGCCTCCTTCCTCCCAGCGTCCCTCTCCCAGCCTCCCTCAGCATCAGCCTTCCGCTCCCAGCCTCCCCAAGCATCAGCCTCCACCAGCATCAGCCTCCCTCGTCCCAGCCTCCCCCACCATCAGCCTCTCTCCTCCCAGCCTTCCCCATGATCAGCCTCTCTGCTCCCAGCCTCCTCCAGCACGCCGTGCTCCTCTGCCGACACTCACACACCCGATCGCATCCACTCACACACACCCGATCGCATCCACTCACACACACCCGATCGCATCCACTCACACACACCCGATGGCATCCACTCACACACACCCGATGGCATCCACTCACACACACCCGATCACATACACTCACACACACCCGATCGCATCCACTCACACACACAGACACTGACGATATCGCACATACGCGCTTATACTCACAACATCCGGGGATATCACATGCTTCTGGCCATGTGATCCTCCGGCAGGTCCTGGAAGATCACAACAGCACAGTATCGAGGCCGAGAAGCAAGCGATATCCCAGGATGTTGTGAGTATGTGGATGCGATGTGATGTGTGTGTGTGTGTGAGTGTGATCTGATTTGTGTGTGTGTATGTGTGTGCTGTTATGTGTGTGCTGTTATGTGTCTGTATTTTCCGGCGCTGCAGGACCTTGATGTGTGGATGCGATGTGATGTGTGGATGCGATGTGATGTGTGTGTGATGTGAGAGTGAGTGTGAGCCGCTGTACACTGTTAACTATGATACACATCGGGTAACTAAGGGACCTTAGTTACCCGATGTGTATAATGGTTACCAGCTTTCACGGCCTCCGTGAAGATCCCAGCATCGCAAGGTTATGTCTGGCGCTGCCGGGATCCTGACGGAGCCGGTGTAGAAGCAAGCGATATCCCAGCATGTTGTGATGTGTGGATGTGAGTGTGAGAGTGAGTGTGATCTGATGTGTGTGTGTGTACTCACCTGGGAATCGGGGCTCCGTGTCAGTTGGGCCAGAGCGAGCGTGGATTGCGTGAGGGGGGCGGGGCCTGCAGAGAGCCGGGGCGAGAGGCCAATCCGTGTGGGGGGGCGGGGCCATGGCGAGCCCAGCGGCCAATCAGCTTTGTGTCACCGTAAGGACACAATTTCGGAGCATGACAGACAGACAGATAGACAGATAGACAGACAGATAGACAGACAGACAGACAGAATAAGGCAATTATATATATAGATTCGGCATTTGGAGTTGCAGTTGCTTGCATGACCCTTTTACATACAGTTGGTATACTTTTTCTTTACATGAGTATGATAGAAGCATATTGGTATAAATAATAGTAAATCAGTTCTATAATTATACAATAATTACCAACATCTCAGTTAGTAATTTGGGCACATTTAAGTCCCACCTATAGGATGAACCCAAGAATGTCCAAATTGGAAGAGGAAATCCCACTATTAGACAGAGTTTAACTAAGCCTGCTCCTTTTCATTTCAGGACGTCCAACTTTGCCGACATTGTTTCCAAAAATGTAGTGGATGGCATCTTTGGTGTGAAAAAATTTTATGTGCCCTTTGAGCTATGGCTTAATATACATGGAAGAAACAGAGCATAATGTGATGTGACAATTAATTAAAAAAAATATGGAGTTATCCCTCCACTTCATTGGTAGAAAGTGTGGCTCTATCTGTAGTCGCCTGGCAGATCTAAAAAAAAAGGCTACCATGGACAGGCTTTGTACGGGCCACTCTGACAATCAGGTTACTGTCATGGGGCTGGGACTGACTGACCAGCGGTTCCTAAGCTGGCCATAAGACTGGGGCCTCTATGCTCACCCTCACCCCAGGGGTACCCTTTAAGGTAGAGAGGCCCGGGTCCCCAACCTGGCCCTGATCTGACCCTGGCAGTGGGCCGGAAACACAGTAACACAACCCACCAGAAAAGACAAAGTAGAAATAAACTTTGTACACACTGCACTCACACACAAAGCGTAGACAATATGAGTACTTAGGAAATAAAGAAAAGGGCTAGGAAAAACGTACAACAGGGGAGCCTTCACACCACGCAACAACGCAACTGCTGTTCCCCATAAAAAGAGAACCACTGGGACTGGGATCGCTGATGCTTTCTTCAGCAGCCACTTACTACACTCCCCAGCCTTAGAAAGGAAGAGACCAGATGGAGATGGTAATTAGCACCCTTGCTCACAGAATAGTCGCACACTGCTCCAAAAAGGATTAACTCCTGCATGGCTGGGAGCAGTGAAACAACTCAGCCGACGCCCAGGCAAGTTGAGCAATAAGAGAGACCACACTGCATGTCGGACGCTGCAATGTGAACAGAGTCTGACACCGTAGTAGCAATCCGTCTGTGCAGTACCGGACAGCGCATGACAGTTACAAGGGAGCCCTGGCATTCTCCCTTATAGGAAATCTTTCAGCAGGTTTTGTTACCCCATCCAAGGGCAGCATTATACAGGCAAAGAGCATCCAAATTTAGCGATGTATCACCTATTTAACTGGGTGCAGTGTCTCTGACACATAGTATTTAGATTTAGCATTGCAACAGAGCTGAGAAAGCAGCCCTCACCCACACCAGGTTTTGTATGCACAATGTCTATAGGCAGTGAGCTGCTAATCACAGCAGAGGGTGAGTAGGACTACCAGGCACAAGGCAATGTAGTCCAGCAATAATAATTTCCTGGTGCTAATGTGACCCCCTGGACTAGCCAGGTAGTCACAGACAGGCCCTTGCACAAATACCCGTCCCCTAACAAGGTAACAGCAGCCAACCTAAAAACCCTGAGTCACCCCTCTCAGGTCTTGACGTTCACACCAGGGAACAGAGCCAGGCGGTTGGCCACACCCACCGAGGAGTTCGGATAGCCTGAGGCGGGAAAACACAACAGATCCGTTAGGAGAGGAGAGTGGAGTAGTTGGAAAAGAGAGGAGTTAGGAGTAAACGTCTGTCAGGGATCTGGGTCCTAGCCCGGATACGCTGTGGCCAGGAGGCAAATGGTGGTTGCTGCCTGCAGGAGCCGGGAAGACGGCTGGTGGAACAGTAAGGGACCGGGACAGGGTAGTGGCCCACCGGTACCGAACCTGGGAACCGACTGGAAACCAGAGCACCAGGAGGGGTACTCAGACCCAGAACGAGGCCCAGAAGCCACTGGACTGAGTCGAATTCACTGATTGGGGTCTGGACCGTAGGTTCTTTCCCACCCAAGTCCCGACTGAAGACAACAGCCCAACGAGGGGGATAGAAAGCCACCGCTCAGGCAGAGAGATCCCACGGGCCAGCGTCTACGGGCAAACGGGCTCTCCCGGCACACACAAAGCCAGGGAGCGGACTACCATCGCTGAAGCATAGGCAGTCAAAATCTACAAAACGAGGTGCAGGAGAAAGGCGGGACCCACCGAACCAGGTGGGGGACCAGACGCAGCCGGCTGTGGGCATCGACCACAATCTTTTTGGTTTACCAGAGACTCCGGTGTATCTGTCATAGTGAGTACAACAGTGCCCTCGGGCCGCGCACCGCACTGAACTAACACGCCCGCACCTCGCAACCACCGGGCCCCGGGACCATCACCCCCTGCCCACGGAGGGGTCAACACCAGGCTGCACAACACCATCCCCGGGAGCCTAGTTAACGGCAGTGGTGGTGTCCACACTCACCACAACCCGTGGGTGGCGTCATGAACTTAAAATCCCTAAACACCACGGCCCAGGCCGTGAACCTCCCCACCGAAGACCACCCCCCTCACGTAGCGCCAGCTTCCCTTTAGAGCGATGTGACCCCCGAGTCCGGAGGCGCTCGAGACACCCATCGACGAGCCCGGATCCGAGCAGCTCACAGCCAGCCGAGCCCCGGGGCAGTACACTAATACAAACATTGCAAGTAAACAACAGCACTGACCTTGATAAGAGAGGCATCACTGAAGTCTGTGTTTTAACCCCTACAGCATGATGTCTTCAGATTACTTAGCAAAACCCTGCAGATAGATTCCCTTTAAACCTCTGTACAGGGATGTGGAATTACACAGGGGCCCTAAGATGAGTCTTCAAAGAAGCCACTGACGAGTGGTCTGGGCTGGCAAGGATTGTAAGGTTGCCAGATAGATAGTAGAAGTAAAGTCAAGGGCCAAAATCAGAAAATAGGAGAGTTGTCAGAAATCGCCCCAAGGTTAGAATGAGGTAAAACAGGATTAACACATTGAAGTGAACCAGAACTAGTATTAACTATACCTGGAAGTAGGTGAAGGCATTCAGGATATAATATAGCCAGCATCCTCTAGATAAACAACATAGACAAACGTTAACTGCAGAACTCTCAACCAGGGTAGCATCACAAGTCCAAGAATAACCCCCAAGCCATTGCATAGTCATTCTGCCTCACCTGTGACAAAGTCGAGATGCGGCCCAATGACATAAGCAGAGACAGATATATGTTGCAGAGAGCATGGTTTCACCAATTTTATCACTAAGAAGATTACAAAAGAAGATTTAAAACTCAAGATGGAGCTTATTTTGTAATTTGAATGTTTCTCGATATCCTAAAAGCCAACAATGTGCAAATAAATCAGAGGCATAGTTCCAGAATTTAGAAAATTATTGTTGGGATGTAGCATTCCTGCCTTTAGGTGGCACTGCAGAGCAGAGTGTTTCCGTATGACAATCAATTAGATGCGTAGAAGGTGCACCCAAGTGTGTATAACATGAGAATTGTGAGTAATGAAAAGAATTAAGGGAAAAAATGGTTTAAAAATGTGCAACTTATTTTTTTCTGTATAACCCATTATCAATTATATAGGTATATACAAGTTTTAAAAATAAAATCACTAATTAAAAATAATTAAAGTAGATAACTCTCATGTAAAAATACTGATAGATATGGGGTTAATCTGCAGGTTAATAGTGTGTGGCAGCCACACTGAGAGTCCTAAGTCAGGAGGAAATTAACTTGGTCATTGGGGCGTAGCTGACGCGGCTTCAGTCAGTATACATAGTGAGCGGCGGCTGTATCCACAGCCGGCACTGGCTGACAGCCGCCTCTGCACTGATCCCCTGCTCAGCCGGTTGTCAGCTGCTGACGGGGGCCTGGATACAGCCGCTGCTCGTTACGTGCTAATCACATACTCATTTATACACTAATTTAGAAAACACTTTTTGCTTGGAGTGCTTCTTTAATTTTAAGCAATTTACTAGATATTACTGGATATTCTACCTTGTTTTACTGTGGCCTTTGTCAGGTAGTGGCTAAAGCTGTCAATGAACAGGTAGGAATTCTACGAGCAGTGGATACGACCTGGACCTGCGAGCACCGGCCGAGAGCAGCTGAGGACATGGTTCACAATTTATTTTAATTATGGATAACATGACTGGCATGTACAGCAATTTCCAAAAACAGACTGAGCAGTGGGGGTTTATTACTCCAGAGAAAGATGAAGAAATTGCCTATATTTAGGATACAGAGAGGCTTAGCAAAGCCCCAAAATATGATATTCCATATTGAACCGAAGACTTTTGATCTTGTACAAATGTGTCTTTAGTTTGTTAATAATATATTATTGTTTAAAGTGGACTATTCAGATGCCATACATTTCTACATGTCCATAGGATATACCATAAATGCATCACTCACTGGTGCATGATCCACAGTTGGATCGCCCCTATCTTGGATACCCTCACTCACTAATATCCGTGGATCGGTGGTCTTACATCTTTGTTATTTTGATGCGTGCTCCAAAGTGTGCACAGCAAATTTCAGGACACAAAATGGCAGAAAAAAGTCGCACATAAGGGCCCCTTTCAGGCCTGGAAGGACCTTTAAGCCCTGTGCGCACGCTGCGGATTTGCCGCGGAATTGCTGCAGAAAATGTGTCTAACATTGCTACAGTCATTCCCCAGCAAATCCTATGGGTTTTAAAAAATGCTGTGCGCATATTGCGTTTTTTATACCTGTGGATTTACCCGCGAATTTTCCGCTGCGTAATTAATGAGCATGTCAATTCTTTTCCGCAGGTACCTGGGGTTTTTGCCATAGATAATGGTAAAAATCTGCGGGGACCAACCCGCGGAAAAACCGCGGCAAAAACGCGGGTGTGGGATTCTTTCAGGGGGTCCGTTTTTTTCTTAAGAAAACGTCACTTTCTAGTGCGCACATAGCCTAATGTGCGCACATTGAGTATTTGGTTGCAGAAATTTCTGCACCATTTCTGCATCTCTTGACAGGAAAAATGCAGCAAAAAAAGCGCCCATTTTTGCTGCATATTTTATGCTTCTTTTTGCATGCGTTTTTTATTCCTTTCAATGCTGAAAGAATTGAAATGCTGCAGATTATTTTTTGCACCAAATGTGCAAAGAAAAAAAACCCTCAACATGTCCACTAAACTCCAAGTGATCTGCAGTAAAAAAAAGCATAAACAATGCAATAAAAACGCACTGTGTGCACAAAGCCTTAGGCTGTTAATATGTTGCGTTTTTCTGCAGCCAAAACTTGCTCTCTTGGCAGTAAAGAAGCTGCTTCCAAAAAGTATTTTTGGTGCAGATTCACTTGTCTACAGAACATGTTTAATAAAGCTATTTTCATTCACCAAAAAAGCAGCAAAAATTAATTATTGCATTTTTTACAGCATTTTTGCACGTTCTCATTGCTTTCTACGGTGGAAAACTGCTGCAAAAACGCTGAAAGAGTTGTCATGCAGCAGTTTTCTAAGTTGGGACATGTGCACATGTTGAGTATTTGACGAGTTTTTTCCTCAGTATTTTCAAGACAAAATCAGGAGTGCAACAATCAGAGGAAATGTATAATAGAAGGAAACATGAGCACAATTTCTACATATATCACCCTCTCCTGGTTTTAACTTACAAATACTGAAGTAAAAAACTCATCAAATACTCAACGTGTGCAATATACTGCAAGTCTGTATGTGACTCACCTGCTACAGTTTCCACATGTAATCCACTTCAATAAATGATCTGTCATGTATTTTGTCACTGACATGGATATAAAACCCACGTGGCCCAAAAAAATTTTGAAAAATGGGTTACCCTGTGTAATCATTTGGAGGTTAAATTCACTCGAATTTCAGCATGAAATACACTCCAAAGTCAGCAGGTAAATGTATGTGCTGGACCAGATGTTCAACAACGTCTGCTCAGTGTGTGAGTTTTTACCATCAGTGCTTTATCAGATTTTCATGATTTCTTGTTTGCAAAAATGAGCACAAATTGTTGGAGGTTTCTCAAGCTTTTCTTGCAATCAGTAAAAAACAGACACCACAGGGATGTAATTAGGATATATTCAGTGTAATGTCTGAAGCTTTCATGGTCCATGGACCCACTGACCAGCATTGGAGAGTTTAATCTGTGATCAAAAAAAGGAAATAAAAAACATGGACACATGAACAGCCCGATAGATGATTTCGGGTATGTATTATATATATGTTATATTAGAGATGAGCGAACCGGTCGCGGTTCGGCTCGAGGTCGGTTCGCCGAACGGAGGTCCCGTTCGAGTTCGGCTCGTCGAACGTTCGACGAACCGAACTCGAACTGCATAGGAAACAATGGCAGGCAATCACAAACACATAAAAACACCTAGAAAACACCCTCAAAGGTGTCCAAAAGGTGACAAACAACTCACAACACATGGGAAAGTGACAAGGACATATACTCATGCGAAAACAAAAGAGCTGGACAAGGAAAAAGAGGAGGAGACACAGATATATGAGTATATGCAAGGAAACATCGATTCCATTATTGTGCAACTTGAGCCCAGCTCATTTTAGGCTTCCAATCTGGATAAATTGCCTGAGCTCGCCACGTACGCCTTGGGGATCTTGTCGTGTCCTGCAGCCAGCGTTCTCTCGGAACCTGTCTTCAGTGCTGCTGGGGGTCTGCTGGCAGATAAGCACACGTGTCTGTCCACTAACAATGTGGACATGGCTCTCAGAGGACTTTTCTTCCCCTGGGTCAGCCAGGGGACGGGAAAGGCACGCGTATTTTTGAGAGTGCTTCATGCAAAGCATCTTTTTCATCTTGAAAATGGGGGTCAACCGATGCCAGTCAAGTGGGGTGTGTGTGGCCCAATTAGTGGCAACGAGGGAGACTGTGGTTGGAGTCCCCTCGCTGTGTTTCTAAAAGAACCAAAATGAACAAATCATGGCTCTCAGAGGACTTTTCTTCCCCTGGGTCAGCCAGGGGACGGGAAAGGCACGCGTATTTTTGAGAGTGCTTCATGCAAAGCATCTTTTTCTTTTTCAAAAGGGGGCTCAAGCGATGCCAGTCAAGTGGGGTGTGTGTGGCCCAGTTAGTGGAAACGAGGGAGACTGTGGTTGGAGTCCCCTCGCTGTGTTTCTAAAAGAACCAAAATGAACAAATCATGGCTCTCAGAGGACTTTTCTTCCCCTGGGTCAGCCAGGGGACGGGAAAGGCACGCGTATTTTTGAGAGTGCTTCATGCAAAGCATCTTTTTCTTTTTCAAAAGGGGGCTCAAGCGATGCCAGTCAAGTGGGGTGTGTGTGGCCCAGTTAGTGGAAACGAGGGAGACTGTGGTTGGAGTCCCCTTGCTGTGTTTCTAAAAGAACCAAGATGAACAAGTCATGGCTCTCAGAGGACTTTTCTTCCCCTGGGTCAGCCAGGGGACGGGAAAGGCACGCGTATTTTTGAGAGTGCTTCATGCAAAGCATCTGTTTCTTATTCAAAAGGGGGGTCAACCGATGCCAGTCAAGTGGGGTGTGTGTGGCCCAATTAGTGGCAACGAGGGAGACTGTGGTTGGAGTCCCCTCGCTGTGTTCTAAAAGAACCAAGATGAACAAGTCATGGCTCTCAGAGGACTTTTCTTCCCCTGGGTCAGCCAGGGGACGGGAAAGGCACGCGTATTTTTGAGAGTGCTTCATGCAAAGCATCTTTTTCTTTTTCAAAAGGGGGCTCAACCGATGCCAGTCAAGTGGGGTGTGTGTGGCCCAATTAGTGGCAACGAGGGAGACTGTGGTTGGAGTCCCCTCGCTGTGTTTCTAAAAGAACCAAAATGAACAAATCATGGCTCTCAGAGGACTTTTCTTCCCCTGGGTCAGCCAGGGGACGGGAAAGGCACGCGTATTTTTGAGAGTGCTTCATGCAAAGCATCTTTTTCTTTTTCAAAAGGGGGCTCAACCGATGCCAGTCAAGTGGGGTGTGTGTGGCCCAGTTAGTGGAAACGAGGGAGACTGTGGTTGGAGTCCCCTCGTTGTGTTTCTAAAAGAACCAAGATGAACAAGTCATGGCTCTCAGAGGACTTTTCTTCCCCTGGGTCAGCCAGGGGACGGGAAAGGCACGCGTATTTTTGAGAGTGCTTCATGCAAAGCATCTTTTTCTTTTTCAAAAGGGGGCTCAACCGATGCCAGTCAAGTGGGGTGTGTGTGGCCCAGTTAGTGGAAACGAGGGAGACTGTGGTTGGAGTCCCCTCGCTGTGTTTCTAAAAGAACCAAGATGAACAAGTCATGGCTCTCAGAGGACTTTTCTTCCCCTGGGTCAGCCAGGGGACGGGAAAGGCACGCATATTTTTGAGAGTGCTTCATGCAAAGCATCTGTTTCTTATTCAAAAGGGGGGTCAACTGATGCCAGTCAAGTGGGGTGTGTGTGGCCCAGTTAGTGGCAACGAGGGAGACTGTGGTTGGAGTCCCCTCGCTGTGTTTCTAAAAGAACCAAGATGAACAAGTCATGGCTCTCAGAGGACTTTTCTTCCCCTGGGTCAGCCAGGGGACGGGAAAGGCACGCGTATTTTTGAGAGTGCTTCATGCAAAGCATCTTTTTCTTTTTCAAAAGGGGGCTCAACCGATGCCAGTCAAGTGGGGTGTGTGTGGCCCAGTTAGTGGAAACGAGGGAGACTGTGGTTGAAGTCCCCTCGCTGTGTTTCTAAAAGAACCAAGATGAACAAGTCATGGCTCTCAGAGGACTTTTCTTCCCCTGGGTCAGCCAGGGGACGGGAAAGGCACGCATATTTTTGAGAGTGCTTCATGCAAAGCATCTGTTTCTTATTCACAAAGGGGGTCAACTGATGCCAGTCAAGTGGGGTGTGTGTGGCCCAGTTAGTGGCAACGAGGGAGACTGTGGTTGGAGTCCCCTCGCTGTGTTTCTAAAAGAACCAAGATGAACAAGTCATGGCTCTCAGAGGACTTTTCTTCCCCTGGGTCAGCCAGGGGACGGGAAAGGCACGCGTATTTTTGAGAGTGCTTCATGCAAAGCATCTTTTTCTTTTTCAAAAGGGGGCTCAACCGATGCCAGTCAAGTGGGGTGTGTGTGGCCCAGTTAGTGGAAACGAGGGAGACTGTGGTTGGAGTCCCCTTACTGTGTTTTACATGCTTTTAGAAGGGCATGACATGGCTTAGAGGTTGACTTTCAGCATCTGGAAACTGTTGGCTACCAAAATGCTGCCTTTCCAACCTTTTTAACCGAGGATTTACGAGACCTTATGCCCATCGCAGTGCCCCAAGAGCCGATGCCCAGGCGCCACTCCTTCTCCAACAAAGGCGTGCACGCGCTACACCAGCATGTCGCACTAAACATCACTGATTCCTTGAGAAACTCTGTGTGACAGGGTGCATTTCACCACAGATAATTGGCCCAGTAAGCATGGACAGGGGCGTTACATGTCGCTGACTGGGCAATGGGTTACTGTGGGGAGAGATGGAGAAGGGTCTGCTGTACAAGTCTTGCCGTCCCCACGAGTTGTTTCAATCCTTCTTCTGTATGTAGAAGTTAATACACTGCTTCTGCCTCTTCAACCTCGTGTGGGTCCTCCACCTTGGCGCAAACCCTGTGTGGTCAGGCCACCCTTCCTTGTAACTGCGCACAAGGAATACCACACACCTCCTTACTATGCTGGCAGCAGAGCTCAGTGCCATCAGGCGGTCAAAGGTTTACTTTGAAATGTATGGGAAATGTGAGTCACACCGCTGAGAAGTTGTTGACGGTTAGCTCTGGAGACCGAGTTTCATCAATGGTTGTCTCCACTCAACCAGCAGCCAGGGAAGGCCGGGTGCGACAATGATGCAAACATGGGTGCGGCCCTTCGCTGTGACAATGTGACACACGTGCCTTGTGTGGTTCACGTGTTGAACCTGGTTGTCCAGCAATTTTTAAAGCACTATCCTGGCCCACATGGCCTTCTGCAGAGAGCACGGTGTAACGCCTTCCTTGATCCACACACTCAGATGGGCTGTAAATGATAGGCTAGAGGGAAGCCACTCACCAAGCAGGACCCCTAGAACCCTGAAACCCTTTAACCCCTATACAGGGATTAGGAATTACACAGGGCCCAAGGTGATTAATACCTGTGGAAGGCTGCAGTTCCAGAGAATAGTAGTCAGGCAGGGTCAAAACATTAATTGAGGAACAGGAACAGAATGGGACGGCCAGGACTTAATCAGAAAACAAGCAGAGGTGAAATGCGGATCGGCCAACAAAGTACATAAACAGCAAGCAGGAAAAGTAGTCAGGTAACAAGCACACAAAATCATAAAACTGAACTGGGGGTAAAAGCAGAGCTATGTCTGGCAGTGGTCTGCAGACAGGATGGGCATAAAAAAGGGTGTGGTGTCTTCCCGTTGGTTGTAGCTGAATGATGGTACTTCATCTGTGAGATACCCACCAGCTACATTCAGCCAGAGATTCTGCATCTGTCAAGGTAATGCAGCCCAGTGGGTGAGCATAACCTGCGTCCACCTGCGCCGCTGGCATCGACTCCTCTCCCATCATCAGCACTATGCATGAAAGGAACACGTTGTCACCTGGCGACCGGAGTACAAATTGACGGAGCGTACTCCGTTGGTGACTTAACAGCCGTGTGCGGCAATGATGCAAACCTGGCTGCAGGCCATCGTCAGGGCAATGTGACACACGTGAATTGTATGGCTCACGTGTTGAACCTAATTCTCCAGCAATTTTTAAAACACCATCATGGCCTACATGGCCTTGTGCAGCGGGCACGCTCGCTATGTGCTCACTTCCATCGTGCGCACACAGCAGCTCAACAACTTTCGTCGCTACAGAAGTCTTTAGGTCTGGCGGTTAAACGCCTGAAATGCGATGTGCCCACACGCAGGAATTTGAATCTGCACATGTTGCAGCGTTTGTGGCAGCACCGCCGAACCCTGCTGCAATACGTTATGACATATAGCCTGGGATAACTTGATCCAGAGGTGGTGCAGATCACGCTGCTGGAGTGGTGTCAGATCAAGGACCTATGCACCCTGCTACACAGTTTACAAATGTCGACGAAGATGTTTAGCACTGGCGATGTCATTCTCAGCGTGACAATTCTGGTCATCTACATGATGGAGCACACTGTAATTATTATTCGGAGTCAGGTGTTGGGACAACAGGAAGGGGAGGAAGTACAGGAGGAGTCATATGCGGAAGGGATAACAAGATCTACGAGGTCCAGATGGTCAGCGGCACCTATGCGGCAGTCATGGTGAGGGAGAGGCACGCGTATTTTTGAGAGTGCTTCATGCAAAGCATCTTTTTCTTTTTCAAAAGGGGGCTCAACCGATGCCAGTCAAGTGGGGTGTGTGTGGCCCAGTTAGTGGAAACGAGGGAGACTGTGGTTGGAGTCCCCTCGCTGTGTTTCTAAAAGAACCAAGATGAACAAGTCATGGCTCTCAGAGGACTTTTCTTCCCCTGGGTCAGCCAGGGGACGGGAAAGGCACGCATATTTTTGAGAGTGCTTCATGCAAAGCATCTGTTTCTTATTCACAAAGGGGGTCAACTGATGCCAGTCAAGTGGGGTGTGTGTGGCCCAGTTAGTGGCAACGAGGGAGACTGTGGTTGGAGTCCCCTCGCTGTGTTTCTAAAAGAACCAAGATGAACAAGTCATGGCTCTCAGAGGACTTTTCTTCCCCTGGGTCAGCCAGGGGACGGGAAAGGCACGCGTATTTTTGAGAGTGCTTCATGCAAAGCATCTTTTTCTTTTTCAAAAGGGGGCTCAACCGATGCCAGTCAAGTGGGGTGTGTGTGGCCCAGTTAGTGGAAACGAGGGAGACTGTGGTTGGAGTCCCCTTACTGTGTTTTACATGCTTTTAGAAGGGCATGACATGGCTTAGAGGTTGACTTTCAGCATCTGGAAACTGTTGGCTACCAAAATGCTGCCTTTCCAACCTTTTTAACCGAGGATTTACGAGACCTTATGCCCATCGCAGTGCCCCAAGAGCCGATGCCCAGGCGCCACTCCTTCTCCAACAAAGGCGTGCACGCGCTACACCAGCATGTCGCACTAAACATCACTGATTCCTTGAGAAACTCTGTGTGACAGGGTGCATTTCACCACAGATAATTGGCCCAGTAAGCATGGACAGGGGCGTTACATGTCGCTGACTGGGCAATGGGTTACTGTGGGGAGAGATGGAGAAGGGTCTGCTGTACAAGTCTTGCCGTCCCCACGAGTTGTTTCAATCCTTCTTCTGTATGTAGAAGTTAATACACTGCTTCTGCCTCTTCAACCTCGTGTGGGTCCTCCACCTTGGCGCAAACCCTGTGTGGTCAGGCCACCCTTCCTTGTAACTGCGCACAAGGAATACCACACACCTCCTTACTATGCTGGCAGCAGAGCTCAGTGCCATCAGGCGGTCAAAGGTTTACTTTGAAATGTATGGGAAATGTGAGTCACACCGCTGAGAAGTTGTTGACGGTTAGCTCTGGAGACCGAGTTTCATCAATGGTTGTCTCCACTCAACCAGCAGCCAGGGAAGGCCGGGTGCGACAATGATGCAAACATGGGTGCGGCCCTTCGCTGTGACAATGTGACACACGTGCCTTGTGTGGTTCACGTGTTGAACCTGGTTGTCCAGCAATTTTTAAAGCACTATCCTGGCCCACATGGCCTTCTGCAGAGAGCACGGTGTAACGCCTTCCTTGATCCACACACTCAGATGGGCTGTAAATGATAGGCTAGAGGGAAGCCACTCACCAAGCAGGACCCCTAGAACCCTGAAACCCTTTAACCCCTATACAGGGATTAGGAATTACACAGGGCCCAAGGTGATTAATACCTGTGGAAGGCTGCAGTTCCAGAGAATAGTAGTCAGGCAGGGTCAAAACATTAATTGAGGAACAGGAACAGAATGGGACGGCCAGGACTTAATCAGAAAACAAGCAGAGGTGAAATGCGGATCGGCCAACAAAGTACATAAACAGCAAGCAGGAAAAGTAGTCAGGTAACAAGCACACAAAATCATAAAACTGAACTGGGGGTAAAAGCAGAGCTATGTCTGGCAGTGGTCTGCAGACAGGATGGGCATAAAAAAGGGTGTGGTGTCTTCCCGTTGGTTGTAGCTGAATGATGGTACTTCATCTGTGAGATACCCACCAGCTACATTCAGCCAGAGATTCTGCATCTGTCAAGGTAATGCAGCCCAGTGGGTGAGCATAACCTGCGTCCACCTGCGCCGCTGGCATCGACTCCTCTCCCATCATCAGCACTATGCATGAAAGGAACACGTTGTCACCTGGCGACCGGAGTACAAATTGACGGAGCGTACTCCGTTGGTGACTTAACAGCCGTGTGCGGCAATGATGCAAACCTGGCTGCAGGCCATCGTCAGGGCAATGTGACACACGTGAATTGTATGGCTCACGTGTTGAACCTAATTCTCCAGCAATTTTTAAAACACCATCATGGCCTACATGGCCTTGTGCAGCGGGCACGCTCGCTATGTGCTCACTTCCATCGTGCGCACACAGCAGCTCAACAACTTTCGTCGCTACAGAAGTCTTTAGGTCTGGCGGTTAAACGCCTGAAATGCGATGTGCCCACACGCAGGAATTTGAATCTGCACATGTTGCAGCGTTTGTGGCAGCACCGCCGAACCCTGCTGCAATACGTTATGACATATAGCCTGGGATAACTTGATCCAGAGGTGGTGCAGATCACGCTGCTGGAGTGGTGTCAGATCAAGGACCTATGCACCCTGCTACACAGTTTACAAATGTCGACGAAGATGTTTAGCACTGGCGATGTCATTCTCAGCGTGACAATTCTGGTCATCTACATGATGGAGCACACTGTAATTATTATTCGGAGTCAGGTGTTGGGACAACAGGAAGGGGAGGAAGTACAGGAGGAGTCATATGCGGAAGGGATAACAAGATCTACGAGGTCCAGATGGTCAGCGGCACCTATGCGGCAGTCATGGTGAGGGAGAGGCACGCGTATTTTTGAGAGTGCTTCATGCAAAGCATCTTTTTCTTTTTCAAAAGGGGGCTCAACCGATGCCAGTCAAGTGGGGTGTGTGTGGCCCAGTTAGTGGAAACGAGGGAGACTGTGGTTGGAGTCCCCTCGCTGTGTTTCTAAAAGAACCAAGATGAACAAGTCATGGCTCTCAGAGGACTTTTCTTCCCCTGGGTCAGCCAGGGGACGGGAAAGGCACGCATATTTTTGAGAGTGCTTCATGCAAAGCATCTGTTTCTTATTCACAAAGGGGGTCAACTGATGCCAGTCAAGTGGGGTGTGTGTGGCCCAGTTAGTGGCAACGAGGGAGACTGTGGTTGGAGTCCCCTCGCTGTGTTTCTAAAAGAACCAAGATGAACAAGTCATGGCTCTCAGAGGACTTTTCTTCCCCTGGGTCAGCCAGGGGACGGGAAAGGCACGCGTATTTTTGAGAGTGCTTCATGCAAAGCATCTTTTTCTTTTTCAAAAGGGGGCTCAACCGATGCCAGTCAAGTGGGGTGTGTGTGGCCCAGTTAGTGGAAACGAGGGAGACTGTGGTTGGAGTCCCCTTACTGTGTTTTACATGCTTTTAGAAGGGCATGACATGGCTTAGAGGTTGACTTTCAGCATCTGGAAACTGTTGGCTACCAAAATGCTGCCTTTCCAACCTTTTTAACCGAGGATTTACGAGACCTTATGCCCATCGCAGTGCCCCAAGAGCCGATGCCCAGGCGCCACTCCTTCTCCAACAAAGGCGTGCACGCGCTACACCAGCATGTCGCACTAAACATCACTGATTCCTTGAGAAACTCTGTGTGACAGGGTGCATTTCACCACAGATAATTGGCCCAGTAAGCATGGACAGGGGCGTTACATGTCGCTGACTGGGCAATGGGTTACTGTGGGGAGAGATGGAGAAGGGTCTGCTGTACAAGTCTTGCCGTCCCCACGAGTTGTTTCAATCCTTCTTCTGTATGTAGAAGTTAATACACTGCTTCTGCCTCTTCAACCTCGTGTGGGTCCTCCACCTTGGCGCAAACCCTGTGTGGTCAGGCCACCCTTCCTTGTAACTGCGCACAAGGAATACCACACACCTCCTTACTATGCTGGCAGCAGAGCTCAGTGCCATCAGGCGGTCAAAGGTTTACTTTGAAATGTATGGGAAATGTGAGTCACACCGCTGAGAAGTTGTTGACGGTTAGCTCTGGAGACCGAGTTTCATCAATGGTTGTCTCCACTCAACCAGCAGCCAGGGAAGGCCGGGTGCGACAATGATGCAAACATGGGTGCGGCCCTTCGCTGTGACAATGTGACACACGTGCCTTGTGTGGTTCACGTGTTGAACCTGGTTGTCCAGCAATTTTTAAAGCACTATCCTGGCCCACATGGCCTTCTGCAGAGAGCACGGTGTAACGCCTTCCTTGATCCACACACTCAGATGGGCTGTAAATGATAGGCTAGAGGGAAGCCACTCACCAAGCAGGACCCCTAGAACCCTGAAACCCTTTAACCCCTATACAGGGATTAGGAATTACACAGGGCCCAAGGTGATTAATACCTGTGGAAGGCTGCAGTTCCAGAGAATAGTAGTCAGGCAGGGTCAAAACATTAATTGAGGAACAGGAACAGAATGGGACGGCCAGGACTTAATCAGAAAACAAGCAGAGGTGAAATGCGGATCGGCCAACAAAGTACATAAACAGCAAGCAGGAAAAGTAGTCAGGTAACAAGCACACAAAATCATAAAACTGAACTGGGGGTAAAAGCAGAGCTATGTCTGGCAGTGGTCTGCAGACAGGATGGGCATAAAAAAGGGTGTGGTGTCTTCCCATTGGTTGTAGCTGAATGATGGTACTTCATCTGTGAGATACCCACCAGCTACATTCAGCCAGAGATTCTGCATCTGTCAAGGTAATGCAGCCCAGTGGGTGAGCATAACCTGCGTCCACCTGCGCCGCTGGCATCGACTCCTCTCCCATCATCAGCACTATGCATGAAAGGAACACGTTGTCACCTGGCGACCGGAGTACAAATTGACGGAGCGTACTCCGTTGGTGACTTAACAGCCGTGTGCGGCAATGATGCAAACCTGGCTGCAGGCCATCGTCAGGGCAATGTGACACACGTGAATTGTATGGCTCACGTGTTGAACCTAATTCTCCAGCAATTTTTAAAACACCATCATGGCCTACATGGCCTTGTGCAGCGGGCACGCTCGCTATGTGCTCACTTCCATCGTGCGCACACAGCAGCTCAACAACTTTCGTCGCTACAGAAGTCTTTAGGTCTGGCGGTTAAACGCCTGAAATGCGATGTGCCCACACGCAGGAATTTGAATCTGCACATGTTGCAGCGTTTGTGGCAGCACCGCCGAACCCTGCTGCAATACGTTATGACATATAGCCTGGGATAACTTGATCCAGAGGTGGTGCAGATCACGCTGCTGGAGTGGTGTCAGATCAAGGACCTATGCACCCTGCTACACAGTTTACAAATGTCGACGAAGATGTTTAGCACTGGCAATGTCATTCTCAGCGTGACAATTCTGGTCATCTACATGATGGAGCACACTGTAATTATTATTCGGAGTCAGGTGTTGGGACAACAGGAAGGGGAGGAAGTACAGGAGGAGTCATATGCGGAAGGGATAACAAGATCTACGAGGTCCAGATGGTCAGCGGCACCTATGCGGCAGTCATGGTGAGGGAGAGGCACGCGTATTTTTGAGAGTGCTTCATGCAAAGCATCTTTTTCTTTTTCAAAAGGGGGCTCAACCGATGCCAGTCAAGTGGGGTGTGTGTGGCCCAGTTAGTGGAAACGAGGGAGACTGTGGTTGGAGTCCCCTCGCTCTGTTTCTAAAAGAACCAAGATGAACAAGTCATGGCTCTCAGAGGACTTTTCTTCCCCTGGGTCAGCCAGGGGACGGGAAAGGCACGCATATTTTTGAGAGTGCTTCATGCAAAGCATCTGTTTCTTATTCACAAAGGGGGTCAACTGATGCCAGTCAAGTGGGGTGTGTGTGGCCCAGTTAGTGGCAACGAGGGAGACTGTGGTTGGAGTCCCCTCGCTGTGTTTCTAAAAGAACCAAGATGAACAAGTCATGGCTCTCAGAGGACTTTTCTTCCCCTGGGTCAGCCAGGGGACGGGAAAGGCACGCGTATTTTTGAGAGTGCTTCATGCAAAGCATCTTTTTCTTTTTCAAAAGGGGGCTCAACCGATGCCAGTCAAGTGGGGTGTGTGTGGCCCAGTTAGTGGAAACGAGGGAGACTGTGGTTGGAGTCCCCTTACTGTGTTTTACATGCTTTTAGAAGGGCATGACATGGCTTAGAGGTTGACTTTCAGCATCTGGAAACTGTTGGCTACCAAAATGCTGCCTTTCCAACCTTTTTAACCGAGGATTTACGAGACCTTATGCCCATCGCAGTGCCCCAAGAGCCGATGCCCAGGCGCCACTCCTTCTCCAACAAAGGCGTGCACGCGCTACACCAGCATGTCGCACTAAACATCACTGATTCCTTGAGAAACTCTGTGTGACAGGGTGCATTTCACCACAGATAATTGGCCCAGTAAGCATGGACAGGGGCGTTACATGTCGCTGACTGGGCAATGGGTTACTGTGGGGAGAGATGGAGAAGGGTCTGCTGTACAAGTCTTGCCGTCCCCACGAGTTGTTTCAATCCTTCTTCTGTATGTAGAAGTTAATACACTGCTTCTGCCTCTTCAACCTCGTGTGGGTCCTCCACCTTGGCGCAAACCCTGTGTGGTCAGGCCACCCTTCCTTGTAACTGCGCACAAGGAATACCACACACCTCCTTACTATGCTGGCAGCAGAGCTCAGTGCCATCAGGCGGTCAAAGGTTTACTTTGAAATGTATGGGAAATGTGAGTCACACCGCTGAGAAGTTGTTGACGGTTAGCTCTGGAGACCGAGTTTCATCAATGGTTGTCTCCACTCAACCAGCAGCCAGGGAAGGCCGGGTGCGACAATGATGCAAACATGGGTGCGGCCCTTCGCTGTGACAATGTGACACACGTGCCTTGTGTGGTTCACGTGTTGAACCTGGTTGTCCAGCAATTTTTAAAGCACTATCCTGGCCCACATGGCCTTCTGCAGAGAGCACGGTGTAACGCCTTCCTTGATCCACACACTCAGATGGGCTGTAAATGATAGGCTAGAGGGAAGCCACTCACCAAGCAGGACCCCTAGAACCATGAAACCCTTTAACCCCTATACAGGGATTAGGAATTACACAGGGCCCAAGGTGATTAATACCTGTGGAAGGCTGCAGTTCCAGAGAATAGTAGTCAGGCAGGGTCAAAACATTAATTGAGGAACAGGAACAGAATGGGACGGCCAGGACTTAATCAGAAAACAAGCAGAGGTGAAATGCGGATCGGCCAACAAAGTACATAAACAGCAAGCAGGAAAAGTAGTCAGGTAACAAGCACACAAAATCATAAAACTGAACTGGGGGTAAAAGCAGAGCTATGTCTGGCAGTGGTCTGCAGACAGGATGGGCATAAAAAAGGGTGTGGTGTCTTCCCATTGGTTGTAGCTGAATGATGGTACTTCATCTGTGAGATACCCACCAGCTACATTCAGCCAGAGATTCTGCATCTGTCAAGGTAATGCAGCCCAGTGGGTGAGCATAACCTGCGTCCACCTGCGCCGCTGGCATCGACTCCTCTCCCATCATCAGCACTATGCATGAAAGGAACACGTTGTCACCTGGCGACCGGAGTACAAATTGACGGAGCGTACTCCGTTGGTGACTTAACAGCCGTGTGCGGCAATGATGCAAACCTGGCTGCAGGCCATCGTCAGGGCAATGTGACACACGTGAATTGTATGGCTCACGTGTTGAACCTAATTCTCCAGCAATTTTTAAAACACCATCATGGCCTACATGGCCTTGTGCAGCGGGCACGCTCGCTATGTGCTCACTTCCATCGTGCGCACACAGCAGCTCAACAACTTTCGTCGCTACAGAAGTCTTTAGGTCTGGCGGTTAAACGCCTGAAATGCGATGTGCCCACACGCAGGAATTTGAATCTGCACATGTTGCAGCGTTTGTGGCAGCACCGCCGAACCCTGCTGCAATACGTTATGACATATAGCCTGGGATAACTTGATCCAGAGGTGGTGCAGATCACGCTGCTGGAGTGGTGTCAGATCAAGGACCTATGCACCCTGCTACACAGTTTACAAATGTCGACGAAGATGTTTAGCACTGGCGATGCCATTCTCAGCGTGACAATTCTGGTCATCTACATGATGGAGCACACTGTAATTATTATTCGGAGTCAGGTGTTGGGACAAGAGGAAGGGGAGGAAGTACAGGAGGAGTCATATGCGGAAGGGATAACAAGATCTACGAGGTCCAGATGGTCAGCGGCACCTATGCGGCAGTCATGGTGAGGGAGAGGGATTAACAAGGGCGCATAGTATCAGCAAAAAGTGTTGAGGAAGGTGCAAGAGCCCATGAAGAAATGGAGGACGAACTGGCGATGGGCATGGAAGACTCAGCAGATGAGTGAGAGCTTGCTCACATTTCGGTTGTGCGAGGTTGTGGGGAGAGGGCAGAGGAAGGAGGCACGATTCTCACCTCTCTGCCACCAACACACCAAGGACTTGGTCCTCCTGGATGCACAAGACACATGAGCGCCTTCTTGCTGCACTACCTACAACATGACCCTCGGATTGTACGAATTCAAAGTAATCCTGACTACTGGGTTGCCACACTGTTAGATCCCCGGTACAAGACAAAATTTGGCGAAATAATTCCTGCCATAGAAATGGACGCACGTATACAGGAGTATCTGCAGAATGTGGTACGCAATCTTAGATCTGCTTTTCCACTAAACACCAGTGCTGCACAGAGTGAATCTCAACGGTTTGTCATGGATAGGAGGAAATGGTCTTTTACTTGTCCACATCTGAGGGACCGAGGGGTGGCTGTTGTGCTGAGATGCCATTGAGTACGGTGTCCCTGCAGAGTTGCACTTTTGGTCATATACAAAATGAGTTGAAAAAGGACAGATGCGGGTGAAAAGGGGAACAGGTGTGTTGGAAAGGGGAAAAATGTTTTGGTCCGTGGGTTTGGTGGTTAAGCAAAAGTAACATTTGATGAAGAAACACCATCTGTTACGGTGGGACTGGCAGATTTGGATAAGGTGGTATATACTATGTTACCGCTATATAACGAAAATTAATAAGAAAAGAAAGATAAAGGTATATATCCCCATCATCAGTCAGTGTCCACCGTGCTCCCAGATGGAAAAGGAGAGGTTGGCAACTGGAAGGTTCGGTGGAGGATACAGAGCTGTGTGGCTATGAAACTAATAGTAGCCTGAACCAAGTTAGACGCCACTCGGATCTTGAGACTGGGGGCCCTGTTAGCGTCACAGGGTCCACACGCCCACCCAGCCCAGGAACTCCCTGTTAACATCACAGGGGCCATTCAGTATGCTGACCATGTGCATTGGGGCCACACCTGTGAACAGCAGGCGCATCAGCAGCAGCAGGCCTGTTAATGCCACTGGGCTGCACAAGCAGGACTGGTAGGACAGGAGCTGGTCTTAACCGTTCTGCGTTACCAACTGTGGTGGCGGCCTGCATCAACGCCCTATCCCTGCCTACCGCTGGCCTAAAGCCACAATGGGTTCAACACATGGAGGTGTGCTCTTCGGAGCATAATAGAAGACTGCGCACCTCCTTGTTGTCTCCAGCACCTTCTATAACCTGGGTCCGCCCCAAACCAGGGTGGACCACAATGCACCTCCTGGAGACAAAAGCAGAGTGACACGTCATGAGTGGCATAACTAGCGTCCTATTTGGAACCGCAACTTCAATGATGACCTCATGGCTGTCATGACCCAAACACCTCACCAGTCATCGTCTGACCATCAATAATGAGGTGACAAGTCATAGGGGCGGGCCTCTGCCAGCCATTTGGGAGTGGCCTGGCCACATCGTCAGGACACCTGATGCCCTGTGGTCTATATGGGCCCCCCCACATCAGGGGCAGGGCCAAAGAGTTCATTACCGGACCTAGTCTCTGATGCAGTAAGTGCCTGAGCATGGTCAGTTGCATGAAATAGAGTCTCTGAAAAAAGACTATCAGCTTTAGCATGGTGTCTAGGCACAAAACAGGACTTAGACCCGGCACGGAATGCAAGTACCTGTGCAAAGAGGGTTTTCACACTAAGTGTGGGAGCATGCGCTGTATCCCGAAATGAAGACTTAGTGTCAGGAATGGCACAGTCAGGCTGAGCATACTCACTAGGCGAAACACTGTAGTTAGGCTGCAGCTGGGGTAAATCGGCACACGCATGCGCACTAGCTGCCTCTCCACACTTAAACGTGGAGGAGAAATTGCTCTTCGGGTGTGGACTTGGAGATGCTGTCTATGAACAGAAGGAAAAGCTAAAGAAAGCCTCACTTTCTATCCCTCCGAATTATCAAATGCAGCAATGAATTCCCTGAGTTTGCTATAACATTAGCGTAGCAAAATCTGCATGAGGGTGTCCTGCACAGGTGCTAGAAATAGCTTGGCACCAGTGGGACAATAATGAAATACAACATCCAGTTCTATGATGCCACTAAATGGCAGTATTTTGTGCTATCATTATAGCTTATTAAAAACAGAGCAGGAAGGTGTCATGCAGAGGTGCTGCACATAGATTTGCACCAGTGGGGCATTAATGGAGTACAACAGCCACTTCTTGTATGCCACTAAGTTTACTCAATTTTTGGTATTATAATGTATTAGTAACAATGAGTTGGAGTGTGCAATGCAGGCAGACGTGCTGCAAATATCTTTCCACTAGTGTGACTACACAAAAGTCCAATAGCCACGTTTAGGATGCCACTAGGTACAATGACTGTTTGCTAGTATAATGGCTTAGTTAAAAAGAGTTGGAGTGTGCAATGCAGGCAGACGTGCTGCAAATATCTTTGCACTAGTGTGACTAGACAAAAGTACAATAGCCACGTTTAGGATGCCACTAGGTACACTGACTGTTTGCTAGTATAATGGCTTAGTTATAATGAGTTGGAGTGTGCAATGCAGGTAGAGGTGCTGCAAATGTCTTTGCACTAGTGTGACTAGACAAAAGTCCAATAGCCACGTTTAGGATGCCACTAGGTACACTGAGTGTTTGCTAGTATAATGGCTTAGTTATAATGAGTTGGAGTGTGCAATGCAGGCAGAGGTGCTGCAAATGTCTTTGCACCAGTGTGACTAGACAAAAGTCCAATAGCCACGTTTAGGATGCCACTAGGTACACTGAGTGTTTGCTAGTATAATGGCTTAGTTATAATGAGTTGGAGTGTGCAGAGGACAGGAGGGTACAGTGCCAGGATTGTGGGTCTGGGTAGAGGAATGGAAGCCTGCCTTTCTATTCCCTCCTAATGGGGAAATGCAGCGACAAAATCCCTGACCTACTCTGTTTTCAGGACCTGTCACGTATGGCTCTGACCCTGCCCGTACGAGCCCTTAAAAGGACTTATAGAAAGTGCTCTCCCTAAGCTGTCCAGCGCTGTGTATACAGCAGTATCGGCGATAGGACTCAGTCAGGACGGAGCTGCGCCAGTGATGTCTGACACCAAGGACGCAGAAGAGACAATGGCGTGCTGGAGGAAAATGTCCGGTTTTATAATGCAGGGACATGTGACATGGACATCCTATCACACATGCCGTTGCTTCTCTGGCTAAAAGTCCACTTAGCTGTGTGTGTGTGTCTGGGATTGGCTGACATGCTGGCCCGCCCCACAAGAGGCGCGCGTTTAGAGAAGGAAGACAAGAAAAAAAAAAAAAAAAATGGCGATCGCCATTATAGAAACAGCAGTGATCTGAAGGCGCTGTTCACGCACACTATACACTGAAATGTCATAATAGTGTGAGTCACAGAGTGACTTACACTATTACAGCGGAAAGCCAGCTAGGAATTAGCTGTTTTTTTGCTGCTAGAACCGTTCTCGAACGTTTCTAGAACTATCGAGCTTTTGCAAAAAGCTCGAGTTCTAGTTCGATCTAGAACAGGCCCCAAAATCACTCGAGCCTAGAACTGGAGAACCTCGAACCGCGAACCGCGCTCAACTCTAGTTATATTATATGTATTATATCCATGAAGGACAGATCACATAGCCTAGCGCCTCTTTCAGTAGTCAGTCATTTTTCTGGGACACAAAAGCAATCATTGGTTTCATCTTTTTTTTTTTTTTTTTTATTCGAGTTTGATCAGCGTTTGGTTTGTGTTTTTTACCACCACTGAATTCCATATATGAAAAAAAAAGTAATGAATTTCACAGCTTCTCAAATTTATTGCAATGTAAATCACAGGCAGTACACTGATTGTACACTGATGCCATCTGTAAAGCCTGCTTTACACGTTGCAATTTCGCATACGATATCGTATGCGATTTGCAACGCCCCCATCGTATGTGTGGCACGTTCATTTTGTTAAACGTGCCGCACAAACGATTTACCCCCGTCACACGTACTTACCTTCCATACGACCTCGATGTGGGCAGCGAACATCCACTTCCTGGAGTGGGAGGGACATTCGGCGTCACATCGACGTCACGCGGCAGCCGGCCAATAGATACGGAGGGGCGGAGATGAGCGGGACATAAACATCCCGCCCACCTCTTTCCTTCCGCATTGCCGGCTGGAGCCGCGGGACACAGGTAAGATCTGTTCAATGTTCCCGGGGTGTCACACACTGCGATGTGTGCTACCTCGGGAACATTAAATAACCGTGCAATTCGTCAGGATTCAACGACGTGTATGCGATGAACGTTTTAACGTTCAATCGCAATCGCACGTACCTGTCACACACTACAATGTACCTTACGATGCCGTATGTGCGTCACTGACATGACCCCGCCGACACATCGTAAGATATATTGTAGCGTGTAAAGCGGGCTTAAGCTGTCTGTTGATTGGTTGGAATTACATGCGCTGTCTCCGGATCTATATCATGGTATAAAATAAATAAATAAAACAATTGATGTGGGGTCCCCACCCATATTGATACCAGCATAGATAAAGCCAGATTCCTCTCCCTGCCTTCTGAAGGCCTTTTTCTCTCAAATATTGTTCACAAATCTGCCTAAATCTGTATAAGGGCTCGTGCGCACACTGCGTTCTGACCAGTGCAGAAACAAGTGCACCCGCTGGCAGACTTGACACTGCGTTTAGACAAAAAGAATGCATCCAAAACGCATATATTTTGGATGTATTTTGCATGCATTTTTCATGCGTTTTCCATGCGTTTTGGATGCATTTTTGTCAGTGTGGTTCCTCGGCAATTCAGCTCAGCTACATGCCCGCTGACAGCAGACACAGACAGAGTCGCGCAATGTGAAAAGAACTCGGATGAACTTCACCCGACGTCATTGTCATCCCACGGCTCTGTCTGTGTGTCGTGTCCAGATTAGAGGTCACCCGTGAAGGACTCACCGGTGACTGCAAATCCCCTGAGTGACTGAAGTGAGCAGCGCGATCAGCGGTGCCGTCACTCAGGTTTACCCTGGCTGGTATCAAAATTGGGGGGGACCTCACATTGTTTTTTTTTTAATTATTTATTTATTTTACTGCATGATATAGACAGTGAGAAAGCTGTCACTTAGCGTGGGGGCGTGTCTGACTACAACCAATCATAGGCGCTAGTGGGCGGGGGAAGAAGGGAATACGAGATGGAATAATGAGATGCCGGCATTTTCAAAAGAGGAGAAGCCGCCACAGTGTGAACACTGTGCACCGCGCCGGTGATCGTGGATCGGTGAGTATGAGAGAGGGGGTTGGAGGGAGAGACCGACATTGACAGAGAGAGACCGAAAGACCTGCATTTGTTATGTCAAATAAACATGCGGATCGTAACAAAAATGCAGTGCAAACACACTGCTTAGCATTTTGGTAGTGTTTTTCAACAAATTATTGATTTCAATGGGTGTAGAACGCTGCCAAAACGCTCAATAGAATTGACATGCTGCATTTTTAAACGCAGAGGTTTTGTCAAATTTTTGACTTTCAAAACGTTCAAAAAAGCAACGTGCGCACGGATTTTGCATGATTCTCATAGACTTTGCTGGGGAAGCAGAACGCATGCATTTTAAAAATGTGACGCTGCAGCTTAAAACGCTGCAGAAACGCAAAAAAAAAAAGCAACGTGCGCACGAGCCCTAAGAGACATAGGTGAATCAGGAGAACTATACTACATTTCTAATTAGAGGTATTTGCTAATATTATTATTATTATTATACCTACTATATATTCGGATAGGATCCTGGAGATGGGAATATCACTAACTCCTTACTTGCTTTAACATGGCTACCCAAGGGTAGTCATGGACATATTTAATATGTTTCGATAATGTTTTCTACTTTTTAACTTTTATCAAGAGTGGTTGTGAGTCGGCCACCACAGCGCTGCAGCGGGACACTGCGGGGACTTCTCTGTAGGTACCCTTCTGGCAACAGGTATGTCAGGTTCACTTTCATAGGAGTCGTGATGCCACTCTCAGTTTTGCGGTCAGGATGAGGGGTGACCGCCACTGCAGTTTAACGAGCGTCTGGGGCTGATGTTGCCTGCAGTCTGGTGTTATGGCCTCCCGAGAGTGAGGCTGGCCCCAGGGGCTCGGGTGTAAGTGCGTAGAACCACAGGTCGCAGAAGAAGTCACACGCAGTCCAGAAAGTCTTTCACGGTTTTTACTCACTTTCAGTTGTTTCTGTGAGGTAACCCGGGCAATACTGAGATGGACCAGAGAGAACCAGGTATACTTCAGGCTGATATAGAGGTGACTGCAAGCTCGCCTTCCTAGCACTTCTTGTTTCAGATAACCCCCGACTTGAAGTATATGGAATCATCCAGGGAAGTCACATCTGCCTTTTCTCCCCTTTCTGGCCCGTTTGCTGGCAGCGTGGACCAAGTAAAGATGGCTTCTTGCCCTAGCTCACTTATGGGCTCCCTCGTTGCTGCTGATGCTGAAGATTCTGTGTTGGTTGGTGAGACACTTGGAGTGCCCTCACCCTCAGGTTTTAGCAGACCACTAAATGGATGTATGGCTCTAGGGACCTGTCCCCGTGCGTGCCTGGTTTACCAGGAGTCCCCGTATTCAATCACCCCACTTCTTCCTGAGGTGTCTTTCAGGCTGACAGTGTGGCAACCGAACTCCCCCACAAACAGCCACTACACCTGCAGGGTCTGACTAGCATGTCTGTGTGACGCCCTGGGCAAGCCAGGGGTCACAGGTCACAACACCACCACACCCCACACTCCAGGTAGGCACATCACAGCTAAACTACAAATCCTTGTTGCCTTCTTCCAGAGGCTGATGATCCACACCAGGGGGTGGGCCAGGCGGTTGGCTCCGCCCACCGAGGAGGTCACAGTTCTGGAGGCGGGAGAAACCAGGCAGTTGAGCCCGGGCAGGGCAAGAGTGGAGTCTAGCTGAGGGCTAGAGAGAAGTAAACAGCTAAGTGCAAGTAGAAAAGTGGTAAAGGAGGAAAGCAAGTGAGGTGACAAGAAGGAAGGAAAGCCTGAAGGGTCCAGCTTTGTGTAGGGCCAGATCAGCAAGGTCAGCGACGGCGGTGACTGTCTGGAGTGGGACCGTTTGGAAGTTCCTGGAAGGACCCTGTTGGCTGTGTGCCCGGTGGTCTGGAGCAGTGTTCCGAAGGACAGTCAGCACCAGGGCAGGGGCCTCTCGGACCCCGGCAAGGCTAGGAGTCGCCAAATTTGCCGAATCCGTCAGCGAAGGGGACGTAGATCCCCCAGCAACCAAGTCCCGATTGAAGGCAACAGTCCAACCTGAAGCAGAGAGACACCGCCACCGCCAAGGCATCAGTTTCTCAGGGCCAGCACCTGCGGGAAAAGAGTAGAGCTCCTCCGGCCCAGATTGTAGTCGGGGAGCGGGTAACCGGAGGGAATCCACCGCTACCACAAGTCAACCATAGGTGCAAGGAAGAGGGACATCACCGTCACCTACCGGGAGAGCAGGTGCAGCCGTCTGTGGGACCGTCCTACCAGCCGTTTGGTTTACCGTACAAACTGTGTCCGTGTCTCAGGCTGAGTGAGTACCACAGTGCCGCAAGGCACAGCGCTGCCCCCGCGTCCCTGCGCCCACCAGGCCCTGCACCTCACAAACCATCACCGGGCCCCGGGATCACCAACCCCTGCCCACGGAGGGGCAACACAACACCTGGCTGCTCCGCACCACCATCCCCGGGATCCCCGCATTGAGCAGCGGTGGTGAAATCACCACAACCGTGGGTGGCGTCACGAACTATAACAATCCCCGCACCCAACAAACCCCCTTTCACTCACGGGCGAGGAGTGCCGCTCGAGGAAACCCCCGGGATCCGGCCTACGGCTCGAGCCACCACTGAGCAGCCGGACCCGAGCAGAAGGGGTGAGCGCGGTGTGCTGACACCCTCCTCCCCGCCCGCGACAACTTGGCGTCACGAACAGGATCTTACCGCTCTGCCGTCTGGTAGAGGTGCGCCTTGTTACCGCCGGAGGTACCCGGCAGAAAAATTGCAGAAGCCGCCATCTTTGGCTCGAAAAGTTCCCGCTCGAGCGTCTTCTCGAGCAGTAGAGGCGCGAAGGCCAAGACCCCGCCCCGAGAGAGGAGGGGCCGGAAAGAGCTAAGGGGGACGCGATGGCGGCTGGACGCATGTAGCTGTAGCTATAAAAGCAGGGAGGCCAGGACCCTGCAAGCATACCGTTCCTGGAAAGAAAAGAGAAAGTCACCATGTGGATGCCGTCCCGAAACACCGTGGCCCCCGCGCCGGGAACCGCAGCGTGGGTGGAAATCCGGACCGCGCAGCTCCACCTAAGGCTGCAGGTCAAGATGCAGCTCCTCTTGGAGGAGTGGGAGACCGACATGGCGGACGTTATAGCCACTGTGCGGAGACGCGAGGAGGAAGCGGAGGAAGGGAGGGTGAGTGACCCACGCCCCTATGTCCCGGAGGGACCGGTCGCTGCGGCTGAGGGACCCGGTCCAAGTCCTCTCCCCCCGTTGCCTTCCTCGCCACCCGTATTGGGGGCCGTGACCCCGCCACTAGGCCCGCTACCACCGCAACCGGTAGCGATACCCAGCCCGTCCGCCCCAGCGGACCGACCTGTAGCCGGAGCCCGTAGCAAACCGGAGGTGTTGCCATGGAAGGCCCCGAAGATTGTGCCAGAGACAGTCCCCGAGCAGTTTCCCGAGCCGGAGCCGATGACCCGCTCCGAGCCGAAGGCCCAGCTGCGGAAAGCCCCTGTGCCCATCCCCCACACCTCGGCTGTGGTGGCGCCGGGTTGTTGCTGCAAGGCAGCGCCCAAGGCCATGACACCGCGGGATACTCCGCCCACCTTCCTGACAGTGGGTAACGTTCTGGATGTCCCGCGGGGCCCGACCCGTGTGCCGGCGCTGGCAGCAGCGCCATATTGGGATAGGGAGCCGACAAAGCTGGGCCTGGAGATTGCGGAGAGGGAGAGAAGGAAAGCCGAGCTGGTGGCCCGAGCCATTCGGGAGAAAGAAAATCTTCGGCAAGCGACCTTCCGTGTCCGGGGCCCGTTGTATGAAGGGCAGGTGAGGCGGTTTGATGTCCGCCGGGGCTACGGATTTATATATGAACCGGGCCTGGAGGCCGAAGTGTTTGTGGCCCGGCGGGATGTGAATGCGCATCTGCCCGAGGAGCATCCTGGCCGTAACCTCCTACCGGGGGACATGGTGCGGTATACCCGGCACTGCGGAGAGAGGGGGTGGTTTGCCCTGGATGTGAAGCTCAGGGGCAGCAACGAGAGCAGGGTGAGCTCTGCACCCCCTCCCTCGGATGAAGCAGCAGAAGGACCGGAGTAGGGCAGCGGATGTCCGCAGCACCGTCCCCGTTGGGACCACCTGTTTGTGTGTTGAAAAGTTGAAAGTTCTCCTGATGAAAATGATAATTACCGAACAGTTACCTGATTTGCTTAGTGATTGAACCGGCTGGAGCCGGCACCGTTGTCCCTGTGGGGACCGTTTAAAAATGCATGGAGGACTATCCATGGACAAGCCCGTGAACTTGCAGGGCAACCACAGACGTTAGTGGCTTGTAAATATGTTGGTTACCGTTACCGTTTTCCGCAGGCCGCCTCCGGAGAGGCAGGTTGGAGGGAGGGCCCTGAGCAGAGCAGGCTAGGGCCCAGCCACCAAAGGAACCGGTGGCTACCCTCTGGAGTGCAAGGACAGATCCCGCTCGGGTACCGTGTGCTGGACTGTGGGTCAAGGGGTGCTGCCTGGGCTTTAGGGGCAGCATCAGGGCCAGGTTACTTGGGTGGGAGAGAGCGGAAACCGTAACCGTAAACCATTGCAACGTTTAAGAAATGTGCCTCCCGTCTTGGGAAGAGTTATTAAAAATGTCTTATGTTATGTTTAACCCTGTTATCCCCTTTTTCAGAAAAAAAAATAAAACCGGTGTAGGACGGCAGCCCGCGGACGGTCTGCATTTTGCTAAGGGGGAATGTGACGCCCTGGGCAACCAAGGGGTCACAGGTCACAACACCACCACACCCCACACTCCAGGTAGGCACATCACAGCTAAACTACAAATCCTTGTTGCCTTCTTCCAGAGGCTGATGATCCACACCAGGGGGTGGGCCAGGCGGTTGGCTCCGCCCACCGAGGAGGTCACAGTTCTGGAGGCGGGAGAAACCAGGCAGTTGAGCCCGGGCAGGGCAAGAGTGGAGTCTAGCTGAGGGCTAGAGAGAAGTAAACAGCTAAGTGCAAGTAGAAAAGTGGTAAAGGAGGAAAGCAAGTGAGGTGACAAGAAGGAAGGAAAGCCTGAAGGGTCCAGCTTTGTGTAGGGCCAGATCAGCAAGGTCAGCGACGGCGGTGACTGTCCGGAGTGGGACCGTTTGGAAGTTCCTGGAAGGACCCCGTTGGCTGTGTGCCCGGTGGTCTGGAGCAGTGTTCCGAAGGACAGTCAGCACCAGGGCAGGGGCCTCTCGGACCCCGGCAAGGCTAGGAGTCGCCAAATTTGCCGAATCCGTCAGCGAAGGGGACGTAGATCCCCCAGCAACCAAGTCCCGATTGAAGGCAACAGTCCAACCTGAAGCAGAGAGACACCGCCACCGCCAAGGCATCAGTTTCTCAGGGCCAGCGCCTGCGGGCAAAGAGTAGAGCTCCTCCGGCCCAGATTGTAGTCGGGGAGCGGGTAACCGGAGGGAATCCACCGCTACCACAAGTCAACCATAGGTGCAAGGAAGAGGGACATCACCGTCACCTACCGGGAGAGCAGGTGCAGCCGTCTGTGGGACCGTCCTACCAGCCGTTTGGTTTACAGTACAAACTGTGTCCGTGTCTCAGGCTGAGTGAGTACCACAGTGCCGCAAGGCACAGCGCTGCCCCCGCGTCCCTGCGCCCACCAGGCCCTGCACCTCACAAGCCATCACCGGGCCCCGGGAACACCAACCCCTACCCACGGAGGGGCAACACAACACCTAGCTGCTCCCCTTCACCATCCCCGGGATCCCCGCATCGAGCAGCGGTGGTGCTACAAATCACCACAACCGTGGGTGGCGTCACGGACATTATCCCAACACCCCATCCCCCCCTTTCACTCACGGGCGAGGAGCGCCGCTTGAGAAACCCCCGGGATCCGGCCCACGGCTCGAGCCACCACTGAGCAGCCGGACCCGAGCAGAAGGGGTGAGCGCGGTGTGCTGACACCCTCCTCCCCGCCCGCGACATCTGCGTGCCCGCTCTCCGCTTCAGACTGACATGTGTCCTCCTCCACTGCTCCTCTCTCTTGGACTGCCTCTGCATAACTCCTCCCAGCTTCTCCACCGCACCACTAGCTGAGATGTGGAGGCCACGCCCCCTCCTGGGTCTGCCCAGGGGTCCCCTCTAAGGTGTGTGAGAGCCCTGGTTAAAGTGTCTGTGTGTCCACACCCTATTTAGCCTTTGGGATTACCTGCTTGTACTCACCCAGCATGGGTGCAGTACTCAATGGTGCCTGACCAGGTCAGGGGCGCCACATTCCCCCTTAGTTATCAACAGCACGTCCTCAGGCTGCAAAGACGATACAAATTTTACTTTTAATACAACAGTTCCCACACAGAGAAGGCATTCACATAAAAAACATTTAAAACATTATAAAACATTATACCAGGTACCATCTTTCACCACCCACCACCCACAAGTCCGTAACCCACCCGAAAACCTCTCAGAAGGCAGGTCACGGTCCTTTTGGTAACCAGGTCTGGGCCAGCTCTATCCCAGCCTTTCCTCCAAACTTCCTCTTCTGGGGTTGGTGGTTAAAGGTAGGCCACATAGACAGGCGCACCCACTTCCCCGTGGTGGATAGCCAGGCCCCATAAACAGGCGTCCTCCCTTGTCGTTGGCAAGCCAGGCCCCATAAACAGGCGTGCTCTTGGCTTTTGGACAGCAGCTCCATCAACAGACATGCTTCCTGGTGGTGCAGAGCCAGGCCCCATAAACAGGCATGCTCTGAGTTGGTACCTCTGGGGTAACTTTATACACTGCGAGAGTTTGTGGTTATAGCCAGATCATAACCTTATGGTCCGTTGTTTTAAAGTGCACAAAAACCAGGTGCGTAACAAATGGGTATCAAAAACAGTTCTCACAAAAGTACTTGTGGGCGCATTCTTGAACTTTAACATTGCTTCAACTGGTAACTAACATTGCAGACTTAACATTGCAGACTTAAACGGACTTCCTTTTCTCACTAGTGCTTGGCACTGCAGTGCACTGCTCCTGGAAAGTGTTGTCTTGTACTGTACTCGTGCTGTCATCTGGAACTGTACTTGCGTTATCTGGAACTGTACTTGCGTTGTCATCTGGAACTGTACTTGCGTTGTTATCTGATGTTTCTGCTTGAGCTGCATCTCGTGTATCTGTGTCTGGAGCGTTAGCTTGAGAGTCCCCTGGTGGCGGTGACTTTGGGGACCTGGTGGAAACTGTAGGGCTGTAGCTTGAGCTCTTCGGGGGCGTGGTACCACGTCTAGGGCAAACCAACCCCTTTCACCCTTGTGTCTGGTGTACTCCACGATGTCTCCCATATGTAGGTCTTGACCAGGGTGTCCTCTTGGCAGGTGCAACAGCACAACTCTCCTTGAGACGAATATGCCCTCCTTGACGCCAGCCTCCACAATAAAGCCGTAGCCAGTATGCAGGTTGAACTCTTCTACCACCCCATAGTGGAGAGGACCTCGGGCCTGGAACCTGGTTTGTCGCAGGGACTTCTTCTCTTGCAAATCCCTGGCCTCCACTCTTTCTTTCTCTGGGGTATGCTGCACAAGGGTGTGTCTTGCACTCACACGCCGTTATCCTCTGCAGGCTGGCCTCCTCATAACCATCACTAGGTCTTCAGCCGGCTCCCAGGTCACGAACATACTCGGCATGTAGGCTGTTAACTCTTCTTCCTCAGCAGGGAGTGTTGTAATCTCTTCCCAGCATTGGTTGGACAACAGTGCAACCTCAGGGCCTCCCTCACTTGCAAAGGGTGCTGCGTCCTCCTCCGGCTGTTTGGGGATCATTGGTTCAGCCTCCATGCTTCCCCTCGTCGCCCTTAGAGGTGCTGGGTACTTCTCGGATTGTTCTGGCAGCAGCTCCGGGGATGAACTTTCATCAGAGGGCCATGGTGGTGGACCCTTCTCTAGCATAGAGGTTGCTGGGACCGCTCCGGGTCTGGATGGCAGCCTGGGGACCAGGTACATGTCCACCAGGTGCACCGGGAACCACATTTTCAAATCCTCCTTTAGATGAGCTGCCTCTTCGGCCACTTCTGGGAGGAACCTATGTGCGCCATCCCCAGTCAGCGACTGGGGCGCTGTGACTGCTTCTGGTCTGCAGGTAGGGATAGAAGGCGTTGCGGCCTGGTCTGGTCTGGCCGGGCGCGGCGTTTCTGCGGCCTGGTCTAGTCTGGCCGGGCTTGGCGCTGCTGCGGCCTCTTCTGGCCTAACCGGGACTCGAGGCGTCGCACTGGGTGTCGCGCTGGGCGTCGCACCGGGTGTCGCGCTGGGCGTCGCACCAGGTCGGGCAGGGGCTGCGTGGGACTCACCCAGGGCTGGACCAGAGATCTCCTGCATCAGAGTCGCCATCGCTGAGGACGTCTCCAACTGTGCTTGGACGGCACCTCTAGGCGGGCCTCGCTGCACCAGCAACCGCAGGCCTCGGATTGCCATTACTACTTCTTCCTTCCACTCGGTTATCTCTTGCCGGTTCTGCTCCTCCATTCTGCTGGCAATTCGCCCTACTTCGGCCAGCTCCGCGGCAGTCATGGGTCTGCTCCAGCCCGGTTCCTCGCGGACGCTCTCCGACGGTTCCATGCTGCCTTGCACGCTGCTCAGCCAGGTTCTCTCTCCACACCCTCTCAGTTTCGTTTCCTGCACCGGACTGCAACTTTCCTGGCGTTCAGGGTCAGATCCACCCCCATCTCTCTTGCTCACGGGCTCAGAGCGCTCCATGACTTCTAGGATAGGCACACCTCTTTGTGGGCGGTTACTTCTTTTTGCGCGGGCTGCTGTTGTTTCTTTGGTGCGCTTTCTGCGGTGGCAATATGGCGGCGTTTCAAACTTTTCAATCGGACCTCCAAGGCGCACGGTCACCTGTCTTAACAGGTCTAGTCCTTAACCTGTTCGTGACGCCAGAATGAGTTGCCCACCAAAGCGCTGCAGTGGGACACTGCGGGGACTTCTCTGTAGGGACCCTTCTGGCAACAGGTATGTCAGGTTCACTTTCATAGGAGTCGTGACGCCACTCTCAGTTTTGCGGTCAGGATGAGGGGTGACCGCCACTGCAGTTTAACGAGCGTCTGGGGCTGATGGTGTCTGCAGTCTGGTGTTATGGCCTCCCGAGAGTGAGGCTGGCCCCAGGGGCTCGGGTGTAAGTGCGTAGAACCACAGGTCGCAGAAGAAGTCACACACAGTCCAGAAAGTCTTTCACGGTTTTTACTCACTTTCAGTTGTTTCTGTGAGGCAACCCGGGCGATACTGAGATGGACCAGAGAGAACCAGGTAACCTTCAGGCTGATATAGAGGTGACTGCAAGTGTGACGCCCTGGACAAGCCAGGGGTCACAGGTAATGACATCACCACACGCTACACCCCGGTTAGGCACATCAAAGCTAAACCAGAAATCCTTGTTGCCTTCCCCAGGGGCTGATGCCAACACCAGGGGGTGGAGCCAGGCGGTTGGTCTCCACCCACCAAGGAGTACACAGTCCTGGAGGAGGGAAAACACAGGCAGTTAGAGAGAGTTGAGCTCAGGCAGAGCTGGAGTGCGGAGGAGTTAGTTTGAGAGTAGGAGTCGAGTGGTAGAGGAGCGAGTGTGAGGAGAAAAGTGACAGCAACAGAGCCTGAAGTTGCTCCGGGTGTGTGCCCCAGACGGAGGCAGCAAGGTTAGCAGACGGCGGTGACCGTCTGCAGGAGTGGCCTATCGGAGGTGCCGTGAGGACCGTGGACGGGTGGTGACCCGGCGGTACCGGACCGGTACACAAGGAGAAGCCAGCACCATTGTCAGGGGCCTTTCGGATCCCAGCAAGGCTAGGAGTCGCCGTGAATTTGCCAAATCCGTCAGTGAAGGGGACCTCCGGGTCTCCAAACAACTAAGTCCCGATTGAAGGCAACATTCCAACCGTATGACAGACACCGCCACCGCCAAGGCACCAGTTTCTCAGGGCCAGCGCCTGCGGGCAAAGAGGGGCTCCTCCGGCCCATATCCAAGTCGGGGAGCGGGTTACCGGTGGGAACCCATCGCTACCAACATTACACAAGGTACAGGGAAAGAGACAGTCACCGATAACTACCGGGGAAAAGCAACAGCAGCCGTCCGTGGGAACCGTCTTTCCAGCCGTGTGTTTTACCGAGAACTGTGTCACCGTCTCAGGCTGAGTGAGTACCACCGTGCCGTGAGGCACAGCGCTGCCCCCGCGACCCTGCACCTCACCAGGCCCCACACCTGGCCTGCCATCCCTCATCCTCCACCCCATCACTGGGCCCCGGGACAACCAACCCCTACCCACGGAGGGGAGAACTAACAACTCTGCTGCTCCCTGTCACCGCTCCCGGGATCCCCATGCAGAGCAGCGGTGGTGTTACCAGAAATCACCACAACCGTGGGTGGCGTCACGGACAATAAATCCCCAAAACCAAACCCCTTTTCACTCACGGGCGAGGAACGCCGCTCGAGTCCCCGGGATCCGGCCCCTCGCTCGAGCCACTGAGCAGCAGCGGCCGCAGCGGCAGCCGGACCCGAGCAGTGGGAGAGCGCAGCGTCCCCTCCTCCGCCCGCGACACAAGCTCGCCTTCCTAGCACTTCTTGTTTCGGATAACCCCCGACTTGAAGTATATGGGATTCATCCAGGGAAGTCGCATCTGCCTTTTCTCCCTTTTCTGGCTCGTTTGCTGGCAGCGTGGACCAAGTAAAGATGGCTTCTTGCCCTATCTCCTATGGGCCCCCTCGTTGCTGCTGATGCTGCGGACTCTGTGTTGTTTGGTGACACACTTGGAGTGCCCTCACTGGCAGGTTTTAGCAGACCACTAAATGGATGTCTGGCTCTAGGGACCTGTCCAGGGGCGTAACTACCGCGGTCGCAGAGGTCGCGAGTGCGACCGGGCCCGGCAGCTTTTAGGGGCCCGCTCTGCAGATCAGCAAGCAGCTCCTTTCTGTGAGAGGAGCTGCGCTGATCTGGCGCAGACCACGCGGCCGCTGTATGACCCGGTGCCTCCGCCGCTGACAGCGGGCCCCCCTGCCCGTTGGCAGCAGCGGCAGCACCGGGCCCCCCTTCCCCGTCATCACGCAGAGCAACAATGAAGGAGCGTGGAGTGGCCCGTGCAGCTCCACGCTCCTTCCTTCTCCCTCTGTGCCTGCGCGGTGACGTCACTCCTGTGCGTCCGCTGTGCTCAGAGCACAGAGCGCAGGGCGGGAGGACGCCGACCGCAGCTTCAGGGGAGCGGAGGAGAGATGGGGATGGAGCAGCGGGGAACGAGGACACGTGTGGACAGCAGCGGGGGAACGAGGAGAGAGGTAAAAACGTGTTTGTGTTTTTTGTTTTTTTTTTTTAAATCAGTGCATGGCCGGGGAAGCATGGGGGAGGCTGCCGGCTGTATATAGGGAGCATGGGGGAGGCTGTGTCAGCAGTATATAGGGAGCATGGGGGAGGCTGCCAGCAGTATATAGGAAGCATGGGGTAGGCTGCCAGCAGTATATAGGGAGCATGGGCGACCTGCCAGCAGTATATAGGGAGCATGGGGGAGGCTGCCAGCAGTATATAGGGAGCATGGGGGAGCTTCCAGCAGTATACAGGGAGCATTGGGGCGGCTGCCAGCAGTATATAGGGAGAATGGGGGAGGCTGCCAGCCTGTATATAGGGAGCATGGGGGACCTGCCAGCAGTATATAGGGAGCATGGGGGAGCTGCCAGCAGTATACAGGAAGCATGGGGGAGCTGCTAGCAAGATACAGGGAGCATGGGGGAGCTGCCAGCAGTATACAGGGAGCATGGGGGAGCTGCCAGCAGTATACAGGGAGCATGGGGGGCTGCCAGCAGTATACAGGGAGCATGGGGGAGCTGCCAGCAGTATATAGGGAGCATGGGGGAGCTGCCAGCAGTATACAGGGAGCATGGAGAGGCTGCCAGCAGTATACATGGAGCGTAGGGGGGCTTGCATTATACATGGAGCATGGGGGGCTGGCTGCATCATACATGGAGGCCTGGGGTGAATTATAATATATGGAGGACTACGGGGCGCAGTATAATATATGGAGTATTATGGGGTGAATTATAATACATGGAGAACTATGGGAAATGCATTATAATACATGGATGACTATGGAGGTGCATTCTAATATATGAAGGGTTATGTGGGACCCTTTATACTATATGGAAGGCTATGTGGGGGCCATTATAGTATTTGGAGAACTTTATACAACAGGGGACAAAAATACAAGCAGGGGACGGGAACGTTTTGTGCTGAGGGAAAAGGGCTCTTTCCCTCAGCACCCAGCTTTCCCATGCTCTGCTATACATCTCACAGCACCCAGCTTTCCCATGCTCTGATGTGCATATAGCAGAGCATGGGGAAGCTGGGTGACGATGACAAGATGGATATCAGAACATAGGGAAGCTGGGTGCTGAGGGAAAGAGCCAAGTGTCAGGATCATTATTCCATATCCCAAGTGTCGGTGTACGTAGAGGGGTGGGGGGGGGCAGGTCCGAACTTTACACCGGGGCCCATCAAACTCTAGTTACGCCACTGGACCTGTCCCCGTGCGTGCCTGGTCTACCAGTAGTCCCCGTACTCAATCACCCCGCTTCTTCCTGAGGTGTCTTTCAGGCTGACTGTGTGGCAACCGAACTCCCCCGCAAACAGCCACTACACCTGCAGGGTCTGACTGGCATATCTGCGTGCCCGCTCTCCACTTCAGACTGACATGTGTCCTCCTCCACTGCTCCTTTCTCTTGGACTGCCTCTGCATAACTCCTCCCAGCTTCTCCACCGCACCACTAGCTGAGATGTGGAGGCCACGCCCCTCCTGGGTCTGCCCAGGGGTCCCCTCTAAGGTGTGTGAGAGCCCTGGTTAAAGTGTGTCTGTGTGTACACACCCTATTCAGCCTTTAGGATTACCTGTTTGTACTCACCCAGAATGGGTGCAGTACTCAGTGGTGCCTGACCAGGTCAGGGGCGCCACAGTTGTACCGAGGTTTTTTACAATTTGTCCAGGTATTGCTGTTATACTGCAGCTTTGACAGAACCCACTCTTACATATGGACATGAATTGTCTCATTACAGCGTCTTAGTTCTCTGCCCATTTTCTCCATATGAAGGAGATCTTACTATGTGAGGAGTTGGGGGCATTATACTATGTGGGGGGAGGGACTGTGGGAAATCATACTGTGTGTGGGGAAATTATTAAATGTTAAGTGGGCACTTAAGAGGCATTAGTACATTGGAGGGGAACTCAGTGTATTTTAACCACTGAAGGGGTACAAATGAGATATTATTTTTTAGGGCACTTCCATTAGGCATTGATATTTTCTAGGGGGCAATTTTACCATCTAGAGGGCATTTTACTTCGAAAGGAGCACAGTGGTAGGCATTATTATGTGGGGCACTAGGAAGAGCTCTCTTACAATGCAACACAACAAGTGCAGTAATGGAGACGAGTACAGCAGCACCGGACACACTATTGGGGTGAACGTAGCATGAGGAGTTTGGGAATTGATGGACACACTGTTGAAAATGTGCAAAGTCAAATGTGTCTTTATTGTACGGTAAACGCTGCAGACGAGTCGTGGCTGGAGTCACCCATTATGGTAGTCTAGGACAGATGGAAAAGATGAGAAAAGTGAATGACTATCAGAAAGAACATCAGCTGTAAATCACTATTTAAAACTGTACTATGACATTTCATACTATCTGTAGAACTGGTATCTAACACTATAGTCATCATCTTAAGGTGGTTTCATCGGTCTTGGTCTTCGTATAGTTTTTTTCAGTAACGGCATGGTCCTCTGCTAAGGTTCCCTTTTACCCAATATGATAAGTGTGCAAACTGTAGTTGGTAAGCATGGTTGTGTGATGCCCCTGGACTACCAGGTCGTCACAGGGTACTGCACAAGCTGCCCTTCCGTGCAGTGTCCCACCTCCCTCTTGGTTCTGGGTCCCTACTTAAGTGGTGTTGCTGTGGCGCCCCTGACCTGGTCAGGCACCACTGAGTACTGCACCCATGCTGGGGACAGTACAACACAGGTAATCCAGAAGGCTGACCGAGGTGTGACTACACAGGCGCATAGTGATCAGGTCTCACACATGTACCTTTGAGAGGACCCCTGGGGATCCCAGGAGGGGGCAAAGCCTTCACCTCCACTGGAATAGTGGAGGGGGCCAAAAGCCTCCATCTCCAATCAAGGGGTGTGGTAGAGAGCCTGGTTGCTAGGTGGCGTAGGCAGGCACAAAGGGAAAAGAGAAGGAGGAGTAAACAGTCGGCAGCAGAGTGTGGAGGAGTGAGGAGCAGGAAAGTGGAGCTCAGACAGGAGCAGCAGTGAAGGTCCCAGATGTGAGCCGGTTCAGAGCAGAGTCCAGGGAGCTCCGAGGAGAGCTGACCCCTTCCCCTGGGCTGCTGTAGTCTGACAGCGTCCGCGCAGTGGCTACCGACGGGGGAGAACGGTCACCTAGGAGGGCTACCCGAAACCCATCTCAGCTAGAGGGAGAGCACGGAGTGGGAAGTAAGGAGACTGCTAGGGAGTACCAGGCCCAAACGGGCGGCAGATCCCGAAGCGGAGATAGATCCAGCTTTCTTTTGCTAAACCTGCCGGTGTGGGGCTCTCAAAGCCCACGCCACAACACCACAACAGCCGCAGCCACGTAGCCACAGTTAGGGCCCATAGGTCACAGGAGGCAAGTAGCTGGAGTGGCCTGGTCCAGGCGACAAGCAAACGGCAAACGAAGGGGAGAGAGGCTGCAGCATCTTCCCTGGGTGACCCCCATAGGGACTAAAAGTCGGGGTCACCCCAAACCAAAAAGGGCTAAGGAAGGCGAGTTGGTAGTCACCATCAGAAGTCAGCCTGAAGGATACCTGGTTCCAGTCTGGTTAATCCCAGCTACGCCCGGGTCACTCACCCTATCAACTGTGAGTAAAAACCCTGAAAGACACTCTGCCTGTGTTGAGTCATTCTGCGCCTTGTGGTACTACGCACCTACACAGAGCCCTGGGGCTTGCCTCACTCTCAGGAGGCTATTCCAACTAACTGCACTCACCATCAGCCCCAGGCGTCCCTCAACCTGCAGTGGCGGTCCCCACTGACCGCAATACTGAGAGTGGCGTCACGACAAAAAGAAGATCTCCTACCTGTGACGAGATCCAGCCGAGTGGAGTCCCTGAAGGTAATGCACCGACACAACACCTGTGGGGCTTCACATCTGGCGTCACGAACAGGATAAGGACTAGACCTGTTCAGACAGGTGACCATGTGCCTGGGCGGTCCGCTTGGAAAATTGGAAGCGCCGCCATATTGCCACCATGAAAAGCGCGCTGAAAAACAACAGCAGCCCGCGCTGGGAGAAGTTACCGCCCACGAAGAGGTGTGGCTACCCAGAGATCCCCTGCAGAGTTCTGACCTCGCTTGTGAAGAGAGCGGAAGCGTCCAGGGACGTCGGGACAGAAAGGGAGCCAGAAGCCTGCTGCTGGGAGAGGAGCTGCTGAAAGAGGCAGAGCGGAAACTGAACAGCTTGCTACTAGAGGCAACGACGAGTCCACTGCTGGGAAATCGTGCAGAAGAGGGCGCAGAAGAAATGGCGTCTGACCGCAGAAACCCAGAACCGGGCTCCGCTGCCTGGTGGTATCGGGAGCTGGCCCAGTTCTGCGACCGACTGGAGACCCGGGTCGTGGAGCAGATCAGAGAAGAACGGATGGAACTTCTGGAGATGGCTGCCGCGGTTCAGGCCTATGAAGGGAGAGCCGCGCGCCGAGCGCCAGACCGAGTGGCAACGACTCAGACCCCGATGCTGCCACCGATGGGTGAGTCCAGTATTACCCCTGCCGGTCCGGATGCCCCGACCCCTGCTGCCACGCCCGCGGTCCCTGAAGAGGCGCCCGGCGCGGCGACGCTGAGCCAGGCTGCAGCCACGCCAGGTGCGGCCCGCCAAGCCCAGGCCGCCGCAGCGATGCCCTGCTCGGCCCACCAAGACCCGGTCCCTGCAGCGATGCCCTGCTCGGCCCACCAAGACCCGGTCCCTGCAGCGATGCCCTGCCCGGCCCGCAAAGAACCGGCTGCCACCGCGACCCTCATCCGCGCCGCAGGCGTAACGCTGACCCAGGCCGCCGCCCTGCTAGGCCCGGCCCGCCAAGCCCAGACTGCTGCAGCGACGGCCAGCTCAGCCTGCACAGAGCCCACTGCAACAGCGACGCCGACCCAGGCCGCCGCCATGCCAGGCGCGGCCCGCCAAGATAAGATTGCATCATCATTAACCCCGGCCTGCAAGGCCAGAGCAGACACCGCTCCCCAGTCCAAAGAGGTCCCTGCTGGAAAGCCCACGCTGGGGGAGGACCCCGCATACTGGCAGCTGAAGGCTGACATGGAGGCCAAGTTTCCACAATGGTTGGTGAACCAGTACATACTCCCTCCGCACACCCCCAAGGCGACTCCTGCAGCAACCACGCCAAAGAGTTCCCCGTCTGGGTCGGCTGAAGAGTACCCATCCCCAGCACTGCCACCACCGGAGTGCTCAGAAGAACTAAGGGGGAGAGGAGGCCAGGAAGTTGAGGAGTTGACCCCGGAGCCACCAGCAGTGGATCCATGCCCAGAGCCAGAGATGTTGCCATATTCTCGCTGGGATGAAGAGGAAGATTTGTCCAGCAACCTCACCTGGGAGCCTGCCAGCAGTGAAGCAGCCACCCAGCAGAATCAAGTCCGCAAGACACGGCGCCGTAGCAGATCCAAGTTCACCCCTGCACCGCCATCCCCAGAGCAGAGAGAAGCCACGGCCAGAGACCTACAAGAAAAACGGTTCCTGAGAAGAGCCAAAGCACAGGTCAGAGGACCCCTTTGCAGAGGAATTGTGGAAGACTTTAGCCTAAAGTCAGGATACGGATTCATCGTTGCACCTGGTATAAAGGAAGGTATCTTCGTCAATAGAAGAGATGTGAGAGCTCATCTGCCCAGAGGACATCCTGGAAGAAACTTAAAGATGGGAGATACAGTGCAGTTTACCATGCATCAAGGAGAAAGAGGCTGGTACGCGCTAGATGTAACACCATGTCCTAAAGAAGAAGAAAGGAAAGACAGCGATAAAGAAAGAAAAGACAAAGGACCTACTGACGAGACTACCACAGATGAAGAAAAAGGTCAAGGAAGCAACAGGTGCCGCAGCCCTACAGGCCCAAGCCCTGGTGAGGAGGAATCTGCATAAAGTACAGAAAGAAGCATAGAAGTTACCAGTTTGGAAAAAGTTTGTTTTGCAACGTTTTACAAGTTCAAGAATGTGCCCACATAAACTCATGTGAGAAATGAACCTTAAGGCTATGAACTGGCTATAGCCACAAACTCTCGCAGTGTAAATAGTTACACCAGAGGCACCACCACCAGAGCCAGCCTGTTTAGGGGCTTGGCTCGTCTGCAACCAGGGAGCACGTCCGTATATAGGGCCTTGGCTCACCTGCAACCAGAGAGCATGCCTGTTTATGGGGCCTGGCTCTCCACCACAAAGAGGGTACCTGGTCAGCACCAACTGTGGAGGCCGCCTCTGGATCCTGCCAGAAGTGGCTGAAGGCGCGGCTCCACCAGGCCAGGTATACCCTGAAGACCACCAGACCCATGAAAGCCGCCTCTACATCCTGCCAGAAGTGGCTGAAGGCGCGGCCAACGTGAGAGGGTTTTGGGTGGGTTAACGGACTTGTGGGTGGAGGGTGGTGATGTATGGTACCTGGTGGTTTTAAAAATGTTTTACATGTTTTAATGTTTTATGCATGCATTTTAAAATGTTGTCTTGCAGCCCGAGGACGTGCTGGTGATAACTAAGGGGGAATGTGGCGCCCCTGACCTGGTCAGGCACCACTGAGTACTGCACCCATGCTGGGGACAGTACAACACAGGTAATCCAGAAGGCTGACCGAGGTGTGACTACACAGGCGCATAGTGATCAGGTCTCACACATGTACCTTTGAGAGGACCCCTGGGGATCCCAGGAGGGGGCAAAGCCTTCACCTCCACTGGAATAGTGGAGGGGGCCAAAAGCCTCCATCTCCAATCAAGGGGTGTGGTAGAGAGCCTGGTTGCTAGGTGGCGTAGGCAGGCACAAAGGGAAAAGAGAAGGAGGAGTAAACAGTCTGCAGCAGAGTGTGGAGGAGTGAGGAGCAGGAAAGTGGAGCTCAGACAGGAGCAGCAGTGAAGGTCCCAGATGTGAGCCGGTTCAGAGCAGAGTCCAGGGAGCTCCGAGGAGAGCTGACCCCTTCCCCTGGGCTGCTGTAGTCTGACAGCGTCCGCGCAGTGGCTACCGACGGGGGAGAACGGTCACCTAGGAGGGCTACCCGAAACCCATCTCAGCTAGAGGGAGAGCACGGAGTGGGAAGTAAGGAGACTGCTAGGGAGTACCAGGCCCAAACGGGCGGCAGATCCCGAAGCGGAGATAGATCCAGCTTTCTTTTGCTAAACCTGCCGGTGTGGGGCTCTCAAAGCCCACGCCACAACACCACAACAGCCGCAGCCACGTAGCCACAGTTAGGGCCCATAGGTCACAGGAGGCAAGTAGCTGGAGTGGCCTGGTCCAGGCGACAAGCAAACGGCAAACGAAGGGGAGAGAGGCTGCAGCATCTTCCCTGGGTGACCCCCATAGGGACTAAAAGTCGGGGTCACCCCAAACCAAAAAGGGCTAAGGAAGGCGAGTTGGTAGTCACCATCAGAAGTCAGCCTGAAGGATACCTGGTTCCAGTCTGGTTAATCCCAGCTACGCCCGGGTCACTCACCCTATCAACTGTGAGTAAAAACCCTGAAAGACACTCTGCCTGTGTTGAGTCATTCTGCGCCTTGTGGTACTACGCACCTACACAGAGCCCTGGGGCTTGCCTCACTCTCAGGAGGCTATTCCAACTAACTGCACTCACCATCAGCCCCAGGCGTCCCTCAACCTGCAGTGGCGGTCCCCACTGACCGCAATACTGAGAGTGGCGTCACGACAAAAAGAAGATCTCCTACCTGTGACGAGATCCAGCCGAGTGGAGTCCCTGAAGGTAATGCACCGACACAACACCTGTGGGGCTTCACATTGCCTCTACCAGCAAATGAAAATCCTAGAGACACCCTGCACCACACCCACCTGACACACCAGTTGACGGCTTGAGAGGAATAGAGTCGCCCACTTGGGGGGTCAGGGAGGGGAGGTGAAGAAGTGTAGTCAGTTGAGTTGAGTGAAGTCAAGTGGAGTGAGTGGAGAAGGAGGTTGAGAGCAGCCCTCAAGCTGAGAGGAGCTCAGAGGAAGTTGGGAGTGGGGACTCCCGAAGTAACTGCCTAGGTTGCAGACGGTGGTCTGGGCCTAGAGGAGTCGGACCCCGATCGTGCCAAGGTGCTCGGACCTGTCGAGGAGGACGACCGGCAGCCTGGCCGAAGGGATCAGGGCCGAAGGCACGACAGGGTACACGGACCCTAGGTCGGGAAGTAGCTTCAGGCAACCCGACAATTCACCTGAGGAGAATGGAGCCTTTACGATCCATTCCCACCCGCTCCAGAATCGGGGCATTAGCGCAACGAGGGGGATAGGACGACTTTCCAACCAAAACGGTCCTGAAAATCCCAAGCGTGAGCCGTGAGAGCAAGCTCCCATACTTAGCCATAGTAGGGAGCGGGGCCCAGCTAGTTCCAAGCTACCGGGCCATCAAGTTGAAGTCTAAACTAAGTGCCAGGAGGCAGGTCATGGACCACCAGGCAGCACCACTTGGGGACGGGTCCCAGGCGAGCTCCCCTCAGCGGCAGCGGTACCCAGAGACTTGTTTTACCCAGTTGTCGGTGTCTGCTTCTGAACTGAGTGAGTACGAGAGTGACCCCTTCATACCCACGGCACTACCCCCCGTGGAGGGTTCCAACACCTTGCTGCCCCGTTCCATCACCCCCGGGTACTCCCAACAGCAGCGGTGGTACTCCTAATTACCACACACCACAGGTGGAGTCACGAACTATAATTCCCCTGTAAATACCCCCCTTTTTCATTTGAGTGGCCGCACGACCCCCGGGGCCGGAGACCCTCGAGCCACAGTGAACCCGGATCCGAGCAGCTCGGCTGCTTCCACGGGGGCAGTACAGTTGCATAAGTTAGGGGCCCAATCAGAAGAGTTTTGCCTCCCTCTCTCCCACCTTCCTGAGCTGTACGCCAAGCTATGCCCCTGTGAAAAGGTGTTCAAATGGAATGAGGTGAGGGCTCTGTGAGGACCAGAGAAGATCTTCTGCACCACACTCCCCCCACCTATTCATTTATGGGTCTTGCTTTGTGCACTGGTGAACAGTCATGCTGTAACAGGAAATGATCATCTCCCAACTGTTCACTTAAAGTAGTAAGCTACACTTGTCCAAAATATCTTGGTATGCTAAAGTATTAAGATTTCGCTTCACTTCAACTAAAGGGTCTTAGATGTGTGGGTGGCGCCCCTGAGGGACCAGTCGCCACAGAGGTACTGCACCTCAGCCAGAGGTGTGGTACCCCATTAACTGGTAAGGAGGAGGTCACAGGCCGTTGTACACACACACTCTTAGTATAGCTACACCAATTCAGGCCAGGGTTGGGGTGAGATTGCTCCTTAGGGAGCGCACAGTCCCGGAGCCAGTCTGGAGGTGGGGTAAGTTAGTGGGTGGACACTTAGAACAGAGTGGGAGAAGGAGTTGGAACGTGGAGAGTGAAGGCGAAGAATAGAAGGGAGAGAGAGGCCCTGAGAACTGGAGCCGGTGGAGCTTGTCCCAGGACAAGGAGGAAGAATGAAAGGAAGAAGAGGTCCCAGAGTCACAGGCAGTGAGAGATTGTTACGTCACCACCGGAGTCCGCTCCTGCGACTTCTGCTCCGATCGCCAGGCGACGCCGTGTTCCTGCCGTGGATGGTGCTGGTGATGGGAGAGGAGTCGATGCCAGCGGCATCGGTGGTCGCAGGCTCCGATCACCACTGGGCTGGGTTATCTTGGGATCTGCAGTACCGCTGGCTGACTGTAGATGGCGTGTGTCTTCCAGCAGAAGTTGCCAGCTTTCAGCTACAGCCAATGGGAAGACACCACACCCCTCTTATTCCCCTCCTGTCACATGACCACTGCCAGAGATAGTTCTGATTTCCTGGCTCCTGTTACGTCCTATTCTGTTTTGTGATTCCTGTGTGCTGACTTCTGCGTGTTTGCTGACTACCCTCCTGCCTGCTGTTTTTGAACCTCGCTGCCAGATCCGGATTTAACCTCTGCTCCGTTTTCTGATTACATCCTTGTCTGCCGATTCTGTCCCTGTTCTGCTATTCCTGGTTTGACCCTGCCTGACGACTACTCTCATCGGACTGCAGCCTTCCACAGGTAGTGATCTCCAGGGCCCTGTGTAATTCCAAATCCCTGTATAGGGGTTAAAGGGTTTCAGGGTTCGGGGGGTCCTGCTTGGTGAGTGGCTTCCCTCTAGCCTGTCCATTACAGCGAGTCTGTGGATCCAGGCAGCCGTTACAATTTCATGAACTAACTTGTTACAACTGTGACATCCCATTACAAGACCGCGCTGTTCGCAGTGAGCTCTTTAGAATGCACCATTCTTTCACATATTTGTAAAGGCAGACGGCATGGTGAGGGGCTGGATGTTATACACCTGTGGCAATACTTTGGTCCATATAAGTCAGATTATAACTAGACAAAGGTCCATCAAGTGCAACTTGTTATCATAGAACAGAATAGGTCAGGTACCAATAAAGCCACATGATAAGAATGTCAGGTGAAAAAAAACACAGTGGAGTATAGTACTAAGGAAGCAGATGTGATATAAAGGGATTGCCCACTACTTGGACAACCCCTTCTCATTTCCCTTGTTCACCCCTGTAAAAATATACTCAACTCCGTTGCGGCCGCAGTTCCAGCGATGTCTGAAGCTGCATTCACTGGGCCCACGTTACATTGTTATGACATGCAAACTTACAACCAATCAGTCCGGCTTCCTTGTCCCCGCCTTAGGATGTTTGAGTAGGAAGTCAGCGCTGCAGTCACTTCCTGCTCAAATGTTCAAAGGCGGGCAGACAGACGCTGGGCGCGGATTGGTCGCAGGGCCCACCTGTCATAAAGTCACATGGACCCCGAGAACGCGGCTTCAGACATCGCTGGAACCGCGGCCACAATGGAGGCGAACAAGGGGAATGAGAAGGGGTTGTCAAAGTAGTGGACAACCCCTTTAATCAAATCTCATGCACATGTGGCAGAATGTTTTGGCTTTTTTTTTTCTTTTCAGTCAATCCCTCGCCCATGAGAACCGCCCGACGACATCCTACACAACCAAGAATATAAAGATATCAGTGTTTTGAAGTGAGCTTTGTCATCTAAGCCACTGCCTATGCAGAGGCCAGCAGCTGATGGCAGTCTCACCATGACCGCTGCTGTGCTTTATGTAGGAATTAGAGGCGACTGCAGAGATTAAAAGCTGAGCACAACAGTGATGACTTGTGACCAGCACAAATAGTGGGTACGGAAAGTATTCAGACCCCTCTAAATTTTTCACTCCTTGTTTCATTGCAGCGATTTGGTAAATTCAAAAAGGTTCATTTTTTTCTCATTAATGTACACTCTGCACCCCATCTTCCCATCTTGACAAAAAAAACAAATGTGGAAATTTTTGCAAATTTAAAAAAAAAAAACAACTAAAATACCACATGGTCATAAGTATTCAGACCCTTTGCTCAGTATTGAGTAGAAACTCCCTTTTGAGCTAGTACAGCCATGAGTCTTCTTGGGAATGATGCAACAGGTTTTTCACACCTGGATTTGGGGATCCTCTGCCATTCTTCCTTGCAGATCCTCTCCAGTTCTGTCAGGTTGGATGGTGAACGTTGGTGGACAGCCATTTTTAGGTCTCTCCAGAGATGCTCAATTGGGTTTAGGTCAGGGCTCTGACTGGGCCAGTCAAAAATGGTCACAGAGTTGTTCTGAAGCCACTCCTTTTGTTTTTTAGCTGTGTGCTTAGGGTCATTGTTGGAAGGTGAACCTTTGGCCAAGTCTGAGGTCCAGAGCACTCTTTTAAAGATTTTCTTCCAGGATATCTCTGTACTTGGCCGCATTCATCTTTCCTTCAATTGCAACCAGTTGTCCTGTCCCTGCAGCTGAAAAACACCCCCATAGCATGATGCTGCCACCACGTTTCACTGTTGGGATTGTATTGGGCAGGTGATGAGCAGTCATTGTTTTCTCCACACATACCGCTTAGAATAATCACCAAAAAGTTTTATCTTTGTCTCATCAGACCAGATAATCTTATTTCTCATAGTCTGAGAGTCCTTTATGTGTATTTTTGCAAACTCTATGTGGACTTTCCATATGTCTTGCACTGAGGAGAGACTTCTGTCGAGCCACTCTGCCATAAAGGCCCGACTGGTGGAGGGCTGCAGTGATAGCTGTCTTTGTGGAACTTTCTCCCATCTCCCTACTGCATCTCTGGAGCTCAGCCACAGTGATCTTGGGGTTCTTCTTTACCTCTCTCACCAAGGCTCTTCTCCCATGATTGCTCAGTTTGGCTGGACAGCCAGGTCTACGAAGAGGTCTGGTGGTCCCAAACTTCTTCCATTTAAGGATTATGGAGGCCATTGTGCTTTTAAGAACCTTGAGTACTGCAGAAATTGTTTTGTAACCTTGGCCAGATCTGTGCCTTGCCTCAATTCTGTCTCTGAGCTCCTTGGGCAGTTATTTTGACCTCATGATTCTCATATGGTCTGACATGCAGTGTGAGCTGTGAGGTCTTTATTAGGAAAGACGCACACCTGTCTATATAAGTCCAATCAGTATAATTAAATGCAGCTAGACTCTAATGAAGGAGTAGAACCATCTCAAGAAGGATCACAAGGAAATGGACAGCATGTGACTTAAATATGAGTGTCTGAGCATAGGGTCTGAATACTTATGACCATGTGATATTTCAGTTTTTCTTTTGTTTAAAAAAATAGCAAAAATTTCTACATTTCTGGGGGTTTTTTCTGTCAAGATGGGGTGCAGTGTACATTAAAAAATGAACTTTTTTTTTAATTTACCAAATAGCTGCAATGAAACAAAGAGTGAAAAATGTAAAGGGGTCTGAATACTTTCCGTACCCACAGCATACTGCATGGTGCTCTCTTGCAGCCTCTCCCTTCATGGGGATCTGTCCCAAATTTTAAAAAGTGTCTCCTGTTAAAAAACAAACAAAAAAACCCAAACCTTCCAATATTATAATAACGGTAATGTTTTTACACACATTTTCCAATATTAACTACGGTTAGGGCCACGGTTTGGGGTAAGCCTACAGTGAGGGCTACGGTTAGGTTTAGGTCTTAGGGCAATAGAAATAAATAAGATGACAATATATAACTTTTTATTTTAAAAACGTTTTACAAATAAAAAGTTATATATTGTTATTGTGTATATTTTTTTTTACTCTATGACCTAAACCTAACCATAGCCCTAATGTAGGTTTAGCCCAAACCGTAGCCCTAACATTTTTTCACCAAGACGCAAAAAAAACAAGTAAGTAGTGGGCCAAAGAGCAAAATATAATAACATCAATCATTTCTTAGACATAGATATATGTGATTGGGAGGATAAAGGGCTCAATATCAGAGCTCCGGAAGCGCTGGTAATAAGGCCGCGTACACACAGTGAGTATTTGATGAGGTTTTTTACCTCAGGATTTGTTACTAAAACCAAGAGTGGGTAAAAAATGCAGAAGTGCTGCCCGTGTTACTGTTATATTTTCCTCTGAGGGTGTGTGCACACGTTTAGGATTTGGTATAGAAATTTCTGCGCCGTTTCTAAATCTCTTAGCAGGAAAAAGGCAGCGGATAATACATGCATTTGTTGAGTTTTTGGTGCAGATTTTTAACATTAGAAATACTTAAAAATTCGAATGTAAAAAAACTCACCAAATGCTGCGTGTATGCACATGGCCTTAGGGGGGCACAAAACCCTACCTTGCCCTAGGTGACCCCTGCTACCCCACTGGCTGGTGCTATATTTTGGCTCAGATGGGCAGGATAAAGCAGTTTACTTTGTTGTAAAAGTGACAATTCTCCATTGTGGTGCCCTGGTTGTGAAACATTTCTGGAAGGAGTAAACCCAATCCCTGCCATCCAGTGTGCTGCACTACATGTCCCAGCAGTCCTGCCCCTGCACTTGCTGTGTCCCGGTCTCTGGTGACAGGCAGCTGCTCGGCTCATTCACCACCTCCCTGCAGTCCAGTGTGCTGCACTACATGTCCCAGCAGTCCTGCCCCTGCACTCGCTGTGTCCCCCTGTGACAGGCAGCTGCTCGCCTCATTCACCACCTCCCTGCAGTCCAGTGTGCTGCACTACATGTCCCAGCAGTCCTGCACTCGCTGTATCCCGGTCTCCGGTGACAGGCAGCTGCTCGGCTCATTCACCACCTCCCTGCAGTCCAGTGTGCTGCACTACATGTCCCAGCAGTCCTGCCCCTGCACTCGCTGTGTCCCCCTGTGACAGGCAGCTGCTCGCCTCATTCACCACCTCCCTGCAGTCCAGTGTGCTGCACTACATGTCCCAGCAGTCCTGCTCTCGCAGTGTCCCGGTCTCCGGTGACAGGCAGCTGCTCGGTTCATTCACCACCTCCTTGCAGTCCAGTGTGCTGCACCACATGTCCCAGCAGTCCTGCCCCTGCACTCGCTGTGTCCCGGTCTCCGGTGACAGGCAGCTGCTCGGCTCATTCACCACCTCCCTGCAGTCCAGTGTGCTTCACTACATGTCCCAGCAGTCCTGCCCCTGCACTCGCTGTGTCCTCCTGTGTCAGGCAGCTGCTCGGCTCATTCACCACCTCCCTGCAGTCCAGTGTGCTGCACTACATGTCCCAGCAGTCCTGCCCCTGCACTCGCTGTGTCCCCCTGTGTCAGGCAGCTGCTCGGCTCATTCACCACCTCCCTGCAGTCCAGTGTGCTGCACCACATGTCCCAGCAGTCCTGCCCCTGCACTCGCTGTGTCCCGGTCTCCGGTGACAGGCAGCTGCTCGGCTCATTCACCACCTCCCTGCAGTCCAGTGTGCTGCACTACATGTCCCAGCAGTCCTGCCCCTGCACTCGCTGTATCCCCCTGTGACAGGCAGCTGCTCGGCTCATTCACCACCTCCCTGCAGTCCAGTGTGCTGTGTGTCGCCCTGGGCAAGCCAGGGGACACAGGTCACACACCACCACACCCTACATCCCAGTTAGGAACACCAAAGCTAACCAAAAATCCTTGTTGCCTTCCTCCAGAGGCTGATGATTCACACCAGGGGGTGGGCCAGGCGGTTGGCTCCGCCCACCGAGGAGATCACGGCTCTGGAGGCGGGAAAAACCAGGCAGTTGAGTTGAGCCGGGAGTTGAGCCCAGGCAGGGCAAGAGAGAAGTCTAGCTGAGGGCTAGAAAGGAGTAAACAACTAAGTGAGAGTGAAGGAAGAAAAGTAGTAAAGGAGGAAAGCAAAAGTGGTGACAGAACAGAAGGAGTGTGCAAAAGCCTGAAGTAGTCCAGCTGTGTGCAGGACAGGTCAGCAAGGTCAGCAACGGCGGTGACTGTCTGGAGGGGGGACCGTTTGGAAGTTCCTGGAAGGACCCCGGAGGCTGTGCGCCCGGCGGTCTGGAGCAGTGTTCCGAAGGACAGTCAGCACCAGGGCAGGGGCCTCTCGGACCCCGGCAAGGCTTGGAGTCACCAGAATTTGCCAAATCCGTCAGTGAAGGGGACGTAGATCCCCCAACAACCAAGTCCCGATTGAAGGCAACAGCCCAGCCAGTGTAAAAGAGACACCGCCACCGCCAAGGCACCGTTTCTCAGGGCCAGCACCTGCGGGCAAAGACTAGAGCTCCTCCGGTCCAGCTTGAAGCCGGGGAGCGGGTTACCGGTGGGGACCCATCGCAACCAACAAGTACACAAAAGTGCTAGGAAGAGGGACATCACCGTCACCTACTGGGAGAGCAATTGCAGCCGTCCGTGGGACCGTCTTACCAGCCGTTTGGTTTACCGTAAAAACTGTGTCAACGTCTCAGGCTGAGTGAGTACCACAGTGCCGCAAGGCACAGCGCTGCCCCCGTGTCCCTGCGCCCACCAGGCCCTGCACCTCCCAAGCCATCACCGGGCCCCGGGATCACCAACCCCTACCCACGGAGGGGTAACACAACACCTGGCTGCTCCGCATCACCATCCCCGGGATCCCCGTATTGAGCAGCGGTGGTGAAATCACCACAACCGTGGGTGGCGTCACGGACAATAAACAACCCCCACACCCAACAACCCCCTTTCACTCACGGGCGAGGAGTGCCGCTCGAGAAACCCCCGGGATCCGGCCCACCGCTCGAGCCACCACTGAGCAGCAGCCGCCGGACCCGAGCAGAAGGGGTGAGCGTAGTGTGCTGACACCCTCCTCCCCGCCCGCGACAACTTGGCGTCACGAACAGGATCTTACCGCTCTGCCGTTTGGTAGAGGTGCGCCTTGTTACCGCCGGAGATATCCGGCAGAAAAATTTCAGAAGCCGCCATCTTTGGCGCGAAAAGTTCCCGCTCGAGCGTCTTCTAGAGTAGTAGAGGCGCGAAGGCCAAAACCCCGCCCCGAGAAAGGAGGGGCCGGAAAGAGCTAAGGGGGACGGAAACAAGATGTCTGCGCCCGACGGAGCCGCTGGAGGAGCGGTGGTCGCAGCCGCAGCAGCACCCGCGGACGGGAATGGACCTGCCCAGGTCCCGGCCGTACCGGCGGGAGGTGCCGCGGCCCCCGCGCTCGCTCAAGTCATGCCGTTCTCCTTGCCCTATGCGCCCGGAGCTGCTTGGCTACCGCAGTATGACGGGAAACCGGATGCCCTACAGGCCTTCCGGAAAAAGCTTAACCCGTTGCTAGAGCTGTACCCCCTGACTGATAAGCAACGTGCAGCGATAGTGCTAGGCCAGTTAACCGGTGCGGCGGAGCAGGAAGCGGAGACCTGGGCCGAGGGGGACCGGCTCTCTGTAGCCACCATCTTTGAGAAGCTACAGACTGCCTTCGAGACCCGGACTGAAGCTGAGCTGAGGATGCAGTTTTACCAGTGCCGGCAACGAGCTGGGGATAGCATTCGGGACTATGCTCTACGTCTGCAGACCGCCCTCCGCACGCTGAAGCGGGCGAACCCTATTAATGAGGCGGATAGCAACAAGATGTTAGTGGAGCAATTTGCGCAGGGGATGAGGTCCCCTGAGGATCGTAAACAACTCCGGCTGTGGGCCCTGGAATACCCTGATGTGGACTTTGCTGTGTTAAAGGAGCGGGCCATTAAAGCACTACAGCCCCCAGCAACCGAAGTTCTGGAACCCGCCCCGTGGTCCGTCGACACGGCTCCCGTTGTGGCGGCCTCAGCCAAACCAACCTCTCCAACACCTGCAGCTACGAGCAGCACAGTGGAAGAACTGGCAGCCCAGGTCCGTCGCAAGGACGGAGACCTTGCCAAAATCCTGGCTGCACTACAACCTCTGACCAGACCTCAGCCTCCAGCACAGATACAGCTTGCTGACAGTCCCGAGGATTTTCCCTGGATGCAGCGGAAAAGTGCTAACAACCCGCGGAGCAGACCCCCAATCTGCTACAAGTGCCGTAAGCCAGGTCATTACTTCCGACAGTGCCCGTTAAACGAGCAACCCCTGGGGCCCCGGGCCAATCCTCAGGAGTAGAACATCGTGGCCCCCCGGACTGGCGGGACCGATATATCGGGGCCCGCCCTATCATCCCCGTGGCTGTGGACGGCATACCAGTGATGGCTCTCTTGGACACTGGATCACAGGTAACTACCATACCGTACACGTTGTACCAGCGGTATTGGGCCGTAGACGAGCTGGCGCCCCCAGACAATAGTATAACGTTGATTGCCGCTAATGGACTCCCATTGACCCAGGTGGGGTATAAACAAGTGGCTATGACAGTGGGGCAAGCCGAACTGCAACACCAGGGTATGATTGTGATCATGAATGAACCCAGTGATCATAACCCGAAAATAGTGCTGGGAACCAATGTGATGGAGCACTGCATGGCTGATGTGTTAACCCTATTACAACAGCTGGCCGCCACGGGGCTGTGCAGCGTGAGATCCGAGCCCTGATGTACCGCCAGCATGTAAGCTCAACAGGAGGGGAGATTGGTGGAGTGAGAGTGATGGATGTTGCTCCATTGACTGTGCCCCCTAGGAGTGAGATGATGATCTGGTGTAGGGCAGCAGTAGGGCCTCAGGGGCGTGACTACCCTGCGATGATGGAGCCCATGCCTTCCGAGCACTGGCCCACTGTAATGGCCGCCCGAGGGGTGGTGGATGTGAAGAAAGGGAGAGTGCCTGTGAGAGTGCTGAACTGTGGAGAGGAAGAAGTCAGGCTTCCCCGGTATGCCACCATTGCCAAGCTGCTCACCCTGGACCCTCACACTATCCATGAAGCCAGTCCATCCACACTCCCACCTACCACCAGCACTTCCTCACCCCAGGGGGAGACAAAGGAGTGGCATCAACAGCTACATGTAGGCACTGATGATACCCCTACACATCACAGGGCAGGGGTATACAGGGTGGTGCAGGAGTACGAACAGGTTTTTAGTAAGCACCCCCTAGACTTTGGGCAGATTAAGGGGGTCCAACACCACATCCCCACCGGTGAACATCCCCCTATCAAAGAGAGGTATAGACCTATTCCCCCTGCACATTACCAGTGTGCCAAGGATATGTTGAGGAATATGAAGGAGGCAGGGGTTATTCGAGACAGCTGTAGTCCCTGGGCCGCTCCGTTGGTACTGGTCAAGAAGAAGGATGGTACCATGCGGATGTGTGTGGACTACTGGAAGATCAACCAGATAACCCATAAGGATGCCTATCCATTACCTCGGATTGAAGAGTCTTTGGCTGCACTGAGAACTGCAAACTACTTCTCGACCCTTGACCTCACCAGCGGATACTGGCAAGTGGCCGTGGCCCCAGAGGACCGGGAGAAGACCGCCTTCACCACCCCGATGGGGCTCTGTGAATTCAATAGCATGCCGTTTGGGCTATGCAATGCCCCCGGAACCTTTCAACGGCTGATGGAGTGCTGCCTGGGACATCTAAACTTCGAGACCGTCCTGTTGTACTTGGATGATGTGATTGTTTATTCCCAGACGTATGAGGCCCATCTGGAGCACCTGGCCGAAGTGTTCGCGTCCCTTGCCAAGTACGGGATGAAATTGAAGCCCTCTAAATGCCACCTGCTGAAACCCCGGGTGCAGTATCTAGGGCATGTGGTGAGTGCGGATGGTGTCGCCCCCGACCCTGAGAAGATTACTGCCATCCAGAGCTGGCCGAGACCAACTACAGTGAGGGAAGTAAGGCAGTTTCTGGGTCTGGTGGGGTACTATCGGCGCTTTATAAAGGGGTACACGAAGATGGCTGCCCCAATGCAAGACCTCCTCGTGGGACAGACCAAAGGTGGTAGACCCATTGGAACCCCACTGTCGTGGGAGGACAAGCATGAGGAGTCCTTTTGCCAGTTGAAGGCGGCCTTGACCGGAGAAGAGGTCCTGGCGTACCCTGATTATGGGCGCCCGTTTATCCTCCACACGGACGCCAGTAACGTGGGGCTAGGAGCGGTCCTATCCCAGGTCCAGGATGGAAAGGAGAAGGTGATTGCCTATGCTAGCCGAAAACTCCGGCCGACTGAAAGGAACCCTGAGAACTACAGCTCCTTCAAGCTCGAGCTATTGGCGTTGGTGTGGGCTATCACGGAGCGGTTCCGCCACTACTTGCGAGGATGATGACCTCGAGGAGATCGAGTTGCCTGCGTTTCACCAGCCGCCTACTGAGAGGGTACAAGTACATCAGCAACGAGTGGATCTGGACCCACGGCCCAGTCAAGAGTGGCAGGAAGCTCAGGACCAAGCGCCGGCTGTTCGCCTTGTCAAGACTCTGGTGGAACAAGGTGCTACGGGAATAGACCCTGCCGCTCCAGCCGAAGCCCAACGCTTGTGGAAGGAACGGAAACGGCTTTACCTACACCAAGGGAAGCTGTACCGTGAGCTGATCAACCCGAAGACCCATGAGAAAATATGCCAGTTGGTCATTCCTCAAGCTGACGTCGCTACTGTCCTGCGGGCATACCATGATGGTGCTGGCCACTTCGGGTGGAAGAAGCTGGAGATGCTGTTGAGGGAGCGGTTCTATTGGAGTGGGATGCGTGAATCGGTGGAAGCCTGGTGCCGAGAGTGCGGTCCTTGTACGCTGAGGAGAAAGGACGAGACTAGCCAGAGGGCACCCTTACATCCAATAGTCACCCATCAGCCGCTGGAGTTAGTCGCCTTAGACCATGTCAAGCTCACCCCTAGCCGAAGTGGGTACACCTACGCATTGACCATTGTAGACCACTACTCAAGATTTATGGTGGTAGTCCCCGTTAAGGACCTGACTGGTCGAACTGTTGCTCGAGCGTTCCAGGCTTATTTTTGCCGACCCCATGGGTTCCCCGAAAAGGTGCTGACGGACCAAGGCCCGGCCTTTGAAGCAGAGGTGTTCCACGAATTCTGCCAGTTGTACGGCTGCAAGAAAATCCGGACCACTCCGTACCACGCCCAAACCAATGGCATGTGCGAGAAAATGAACCACTTGGTCCTGGGGCTTCTCAAGACGCTACCACTGGAAGAACGGAACCTGTGGCCGGAAAAGTTACCCGACCTGGTCGACATGTACAATAATATCCCCTCTAGCTCGACGAAGTGCACCCCAGCGTATCTGACGAGGGCTCGGCCTGGCCGCCTGCCGGTGGATCTGGAGATGGGGTTGGAGGCCCCAGAAGCACTCCCTTCGACGGTGGAGTGGGAAAGTCGGAGGAGAGCACAATACCGGCAAATCCAGGAGTATGTGGAGAAAAACCTCAGTCGAAGTCGAGAACAGCAGGAGCACCGGTTCAATCAGAAGGCGTCCGCGGGTCCTTTCCAACCCGGAGATGTAGTGCTGAAACGGAAAAGGAAGGCCCACAAGCTGGATGATCAGTGGGAGCAAGTCCCTTACGTCATACAACCCACAGAATGGGGAGATGGGAAGGCCTACCAGATCAGTCGTGACCAGGGGGGCACCCTGGCCACAGTTTCCCGGGACCATCTAAAAAGGTGCCCCCCAGCGTTGGAGGCAGAGGCTGAAGTACCGGTTCCTCCACCAGCAGAGAAAGCAGAAATCCACACTGTAATGGGTGACTTCCCAGCAAACTGGCCTACACAGAACGGCGCGGTGATTCTTCCAGTGATACTGTTCCCACAACCCGTGGATGAAGAAGTAGTGGAAGCGGTTAACCGTGAGCCAGAACCAGTGCCAGTGCCCAGGGACGAACCTGTACTCAGCTCCCCTACACCTCTGCCTGCTCCACACCATAGCAGGGAGGAGGAACCGATTGTTTCCTCTACCCCACTGTCTAGCACCACTGACACCGGTCCCCGAAGGTCCACCCGTTCCAACCTAGGTAGACCTCCACTTAGGTACAGGGAGACCGTTCTGTGAGAAAAGGGGTCAGGGAATGTAAAGAGTGTTTGTTTGTTTAAAAGTTTGAAAAGTTTGGAAGAATGATAAGATGAAAATGATTACCGAAGTTTCACCTGATTTGCTTTGTGATTGAACCGGCTGGAGCCGGCACCGTTGTCCCCGTGGGGACCGTTTACAAATTGTTTTAGCATGGGAACTATCCATGGACAAGCCCGTGAACTTGCAGGGCAACCACAAACGTTAAGTGGCTTGTAAATATGTTGTTTGCCGTTACCGTTTCCGCAGTGCCGCCTCCGGAGAGGCAGGTTGGAGGGAGGGCCCTGAGCAGAGCAGGCTGGGGCCCAGCCACCAAAGGAACCGGTGGCTACCCTCTGGAGGGAAGGACAGATCCCGCTCGGGTACCGTGTGCTGGACTGTGGGTCAAGGGGTGCTGCCTGGGCTTTAGGGGCAGCATCAGGGCCAGGTTGCTTGGGTGGGAGAGAGCGGAAACCGTAACCGTAAACCGTTATGCAACGTTAAAGTAAATGTGCCTCCCGTAAGGGAAGAGTTATTAAAAATGTATTTATGTTTGATTTACCATGTTATCTTTGGCAGAAAAATAAAACCGGTGTTGGACGGCAGCCCGCGGACGGTCTGCATTTTGCTAAGGGGGAATGTGTCGCCCTGGGCAAGCCAGGGGACACAGGTCACACACCACCACACCCTACATCCCAGTTAGGAACACCAAAGCTAACCAAAAATCCTTGTTGCCTTCCTCCAGAGGCTGATGATTCACACCAGGGGGTGGGCCAGGCGGTTGGCTCCGCCCACCGAGGAGATCACAGCTCTGGAGGCGGGAAAAACCAGGCAGTTGAGTTGAGCCGGGAGTTGAGCCCAGGCAGGGCAAGAGAGAAGTCTAGCTGAGGGCTAGAAAGGAGTAAACAACTAAGTGAGAGTGAAGGAAGAAAAGTAGTAAAGGAGGAAAGCAAGAGTGGTAACAGAACAGAAGGAGTGTGCAAAAGCCTGAAGTAGTCCAGCTGTGTGCAGGACAGGTCAGCAAGGTCAGCAACGGCGGTGACTGTCTGGAGGGGGGACCGTTTGGAAGTTCCTGGAAGGACCCCGGAGGCTGTGCGCCCGGCGGTCTGGAGCAGTGTTCCGAAGGACAGTCAGCACCAGGGCAGGGGCCTCTCGGACCCCGGCAAGGCTTGGAGTCACCAGAATTTGCCAAATCCGTCAGTGAAGGGGACGTAGATCCCCCAACAACCAAGTCCCGATTGAAGGCAACAGCCCAGCCAGTGTAAAAGAGACACCGCCACCGCCAAGGCACCGTTTCTCAGGGCCAGCGCCTGCGGGCAAAGAGTAGAGCTCCTCCGGTCCAGCTTGAAGCCGGGGAGCGGGTTACCGGTGGGGACCCATCGCAACCAACAAGTACACAAAAGTGCTAGGAAGAGGGACATCACCGTCACCTACTGGGAGAGCAATTGCAGCCGTCCGTGGGACCGTCTTACCAGCCGTTTGGTTTACCGTAAAAACTGTGTCAACGTCTCAGGCTGAGTGAGTACCACAGTGCCGCAAGGCACAGCGCTGCCCCCGCGTCCCTGCGCCCACCAGGCCCTGCACCTCCCAAGCCATCACCGGGCCCCGGGATCACCAACCCCTACCCACGGAGGGGTAACACAACACCTGGCTGCTCCGCATCACCATCCCCGGGATCCCCATATAGAGCAGCGGTGGTGAAATCACCACAACCGTGGGTGGCGTCACGGACTATAAACAATCCCCACACCCAACAACCCCCTTTCACTCACGGGCGAGGAGTGCCGCTCGAGAATCCCCCGGGATCCGGCCCACCGCTCGAGCCACCACTGAGCAGCAGCCGCCGGACCCGAGCAGAAGGGGTGAGCGTAGTGTGCTGACACCCTCCTCCCCGCCCGCGACAGCTGCACCACATGTCCCAGCAGTCCTGCACTCGCAGTGTCCCCCTGTGTCAGGCAGCTGCTCGCCTCATTCACCGCCTCCCTGCAGTCCAGTGTGCTGCACTACATGTCCCAGCAGTCCTGCCCCTGCACTCGCTGTGTCCCGGTCTCTGGTGACAGGCAGCTGCTCGGCTCATTCACCACCTCCCTGCAGTCCAGTGTGCTGCACCACATGTCCCAGCAGTCCTGCCCCTGCACTCGCTGTGTCCCGGTCTCCGGTGACAGGCAGCTGCTCGGCTCATTCACCGCCTCCCTGCAGTCCAGTGTGCTGCACCACATGTCCCAGCAGTCCTGCACTCGCAGTGTCCCCCTGTGTAAGGCAGCTGCTCGGCTCATTCACCACCTCCCTGCAGTCCAGTGTGCTGCACCACATGTCCCAGCAGTCCTGCACTCGCAGTGTCCCCCTGTGTCAGGCAGCTGCTCGGCTCATTCACCACCTCCCTGCAGTCCAGTGTGCTGCACCACATGTCCCAGCAGTCCTGCACTCGCAGTGTCCCCCTGTGTCAGGCAGCTGCTCGGCTCATTCACCACCTCCCTGCAGTCCAGTGTGCTGCACCACATGTCCCAGCAGTCCTGCACTCGCTGTATCCCGGTCTCCGGTGACAGGCAGCTGCTCGGCTCATTCACCACCTCCCTGCAGTACAGTGTGCTGCACCACATGTCCCAGCAGTCCTGCCCCTGCACTCGCTGTGTCCCGGTCTCCGGTGACAGGCAGCTGCTCGGCTCATTCACCGCCTCCCTGCAGTCCAGTGTGCTGCACTACATGTCCCAGCAGTCCTGCCCCTGCACTCGCTGTGTCCCGGTCTCCGGTGACAGGCAGCTGCTCGGCTCATTCACCGCCTCCCTGCAGTCCAGTGTGCTGCACCACATGTCCCAGCAGTCCTGCACTCGCAGTGTCCCCCTGTGTAAGGCAGCTGCTCGGCTCATTCACCACCTCCCTGCAGTCCAGTGTGCTGCACCACATGTCCCAGCAGTCCTGCACTCGCAGTGTCCCCCTGTGTCAGGCAGCTGCTCGGCTCATTCACCACCTCCCTGCAGTCCAGTGTGCTGCACCACATGTCCCAGCAGTCCTGCACTCGCAGTGTCCCCCTGTGTCAGGCAGCTGCTCGGCTCATTCACCACCTCCCTGCAGTCCAGTGTGCTGCACCACATGTCCCAGCAGTCCTGCACTCGCTGTATCCCGGTCTCCGGTGACAGGCAGCTGCTCGGCTCATTCACCACCTCCCTGCAGTACAGTGTGCTGCACCACATGTCCCAGCAGTCCTGCACTCGCAGTGTCCCGGTCTCCGGTGACAGGCAGCTGCTCGGCTCATTCACCTCCTCCCTGCAGGCGGCGGCACCAATAGCTTTCCCAGTGTCCGCTGCCTCCTCCCACTTGTTGCACTGGGACTCCCAGCAGATTGCAGAGTGACTGGGAGAAGCCCGGGGTGCAGGCTCAGGGAGGCAGAGCACTCACCGCTGCGATCTGCACCTAGATGACCCCGCAGGACAAGTGAAGCCGCTGCACCCACCTGCGACCCTCACCATGCGCCTGCTGCGGACCCCCAGGGTGCCAGTGCTGGGGCTATGCCTGCTGCTACTGCTGAGCGGAGACACATGGGCACAGAGGGGGGTGCTGGAAGCTGCACCCTTGACTTATGGACCTTTAGAAGAGGAGATCTTGGTGGCCAATAATGGGATCAGGGTGCCCTTTGGGAGGTCCGTGTACCTGGACCCTGTCCTGGACCTGGTGGTACAAGTGCAGCCTGGAGACAAGTGTCACATTAGTGTCCTCAGCAATGACCCTCTGTCCCAGGGCCCCGGGCAGCTCTCTCCTAACAGGTTCCCCTGTGAGTTTGGAGCTCGGGAGGTGAAGTACTCCCACCTGGGTGCCCGCAGTCCTGCCAGGGACAGGGTGAAGCTTCAGCTGCGGTACGACACCCAGAGCAGCACGGTGGTCATACCCTTCATGATCGAGGTGGAGGTGCTGTTCACCCAGCTGGAGGTGGTGACCAGGAACATGCCTCTGACAGTGGACAAGCTGCTGGGCACCAGTAACCCCATAGATAAGAAGGTCCTGGAGTTCACCTATGATAGGACTTTTGAAGTGTGCAGGATCACCCCACTGCTGGACCTTGCCGGATTGCCCAGGTATGGCAGGGTGGTGCACAGTGCTGGACATATGATGGATTGTGGGGAGTTTCTGCTGCAAGGGGTGCGCTACCAGCACACAGCTTCCACCCAGTCACCCAACAAGGACTATATCCCAATGTTGGTGGAGCTCCATGATAAAGTTGGGAATTTACTAAAGCAAGAACATTTCCAAATTTTGGTCAGGATCAAGCAAGGTTTGGAGAATACTCAGCCTAAGCCTAGCTTCATAGCAATGATGATGATGGAGGTGGATCAGTTTGTCATGACAGCCATCACTCCTGATATGTTGGCTGCAGAGGACTTGGAATCTGACCCTGGGGATCTAATATTTAATGTCACGTCTTCTTTTGGACCAGGACAAGGACAAATTGTAAGTACAGATGACCGAAACTTACCCATTACCTCCTTCTATCAGAGGGATCTACAGGAGTTTAGGATTGCTTATAAGCCTCCACCTGAGGACTCTGACAATGAGCGCATCTTTGAAGTAGAATTGGAGGTGGTGGACACTGAGGGGGCAGTATCTGAGCCCTTTGCATTTATGATTGTTGTCAAACCCATGAATACACTTGCACCTGTGGTGACACGCAACACTGGACAGCTTCTGTTTGAGGGGCAGTCACGACCCCTTTCTAGTGCCCAAAACTTACAAATCAGTGATGAGAATAATCTTGATGACGTTAAAGTGACTGTGCTGGATGGACTAAAGCATGGACAGTTATACCTGCTTGGTTCACCAGACGGTTCCAAATTTTTTACTGCTTCTGATCTGGACCAAAGTCGAGTCATTTATCAACACGATGGGAGTGACACTTACAGCGACAACATCATCTTTCGTATGACAGATGGACAGCACCAGGTAGAGTTCCTCTTTCCAATAACAGTTGTGCCAACTGATGATGAACCTCCGATAGTCAATGCCAACACAGGATTAATGATCTCCGAGAAAGAAGTGTCACCTGTGAATCCAGTCGTGTTGAGTGCAACAGATATTGACTCAGAAGACTCGACAATACGTTTCATATTGGACTTACCCTACTCAATACTTGGCCAAATAGTTTTGCGTCAATCTGAGATACCTCAAGACCTTTCAGAGTGGAAATTGTTACCTGAACTAAATCTTTATGAAAAGGAAGTAAAAGAGTGGACTCAGCAAGACATAATAGATGCTAAATTATATTACAAGCATATTGGACCACACAGCACTGTCCCAGTCATGGACCAACTGGTCTTTAGGGTCCAAGATGACAATGATCCTCCTAATCAATCTGGTGAACATACTTTTGTAGTAAAAATTAATCCCATAGATGACTTGCCTCCAGAATTGTACCAAGGTACCACCCTCAGGATGGTGGTACAGGAATATCATCTAACCCACTTTAGGAGAAAGTTCTTGCGATACACTGATTTGGACTCTGATGACCGGGACTTAAAATACACAGTGACTCTTCCTCCAACCGACACAGATGAAAACAACCCAGTTGTGATGGGATTTATAGTTCTTACAGAAAATCCAGACCAAGTTGTCACAGAGTTCACACAAGCCCAGGTGAACCATCACAAAATTGCCTACAAACCACCTGACTTGGAACTTGGCATTACTCCACGTGTAGTGCAGTTTCACTATATTGTAGAGGACATGTCTGGGAATACAGCTGAAGGGGATTTTACCATTTTTCTAGAGCCTGTGGACAACAAGCCCCCAAGTATTATTAATACGGGATTTACGGTGTTTGAACGAGGGAGTCACATTATCACTCCAGCAGAACTAGATGCCACAGATGCAGACACTGGCAAAGACAAAATTACATTCACCCTTACCCAATCTCCGAGACATGGCCAAGTACTGTATTCCAACCATGTGATGGATGTTGGTGAGGCATTTGTCTTGGATGACATTAAGCATGGAAGGATAAGCTATATGCACAGTGGTGAGGAGTCTGCAAGTGATTCTTGTACTCTTGATGTTAGTGATGGCGTGCATGTGCTTACAATCATCATTAAAATCACTGTGCGGCTAGTAGATGATGAAGTGCCTAGACTTATGCTACCTGCTGGAACCATTGGTTCCTATTTAGATGTCTTAGAAAGAAGCTCTGCTGAAATTACATCAAATGTCATTCAAGGCACTGATGCGGATACGGATGATCTCATGCTAACCTTCATTGTGGAAGACCCACCACTCTTTGGAGATATTTTGGTCAATGGCATCCGCGCTGAAAGATTTTCTCAAAGGGACATCATTGATGGTGCTGTTGTTTATTCTCACACATCTGGAGAAATTGGTTTGCAGAAAAAAGAAGACTCGTTCAATCTAACGTTATCTGACATGTCCGAGGAATGGACTGTTGGCGGTAATAGAGTTACTGGAGTTCGTGTTCAAGTGACCATCCTTCCACTGGATAATCAGCCGCCAATTGTTTCAGTGGGTGATCAATTCACAGTTATCGAAGGAGAAAAAAATGTGATTACGCCTTCACACTTAAAAGCTCGAGATGGGGACACTCCAAATGATGACATTCTTTGCACTATTGTAGTGCAGCCTACATCTGGATACCTTGAAAATATCTCACCGGCGCCAGGTTCTGAAAAATCTAGAGCAGGGACGTCTATTAGTGCCTTTACATTGAAAGATATTAGATTGGGACACATTTATTATGTACAGAGCATCCACAAAGGTGTAGAACCAGTTGAAGATAGGCTTACTTTCCACTGTTCAGATGGCATAAATTTTTCCCAAAAACATTTCTTGCCCATTGTTATCATACCAGCCAATGATGAAAAGCCAGAGGTCTTTATGAGAGAGTTTGTCGTTATGGAAGGAATGAGTCTCGTCATTGATATTCCAATACTAAATGGGGCAGATGCAGATATCCCAGCAGATGACCTTATCTTCTTCATCACAAAGCCACCAAAACATGGACATATTGTAAACCAGCTCACTAATGGCACTGTTATAGTTGATAGCTTCAGCTTGGATGACATCAAAGAAGGTTCCACCATCCTTTATGAACACGATGACTCCGAGACCAAAGAAGACAGCTTTGAGATCAAACTTTCTGATGGAAAACATTCTGTCGTCAAAACTGTTCTGATTATGATTATACCCGTAGATGATGAAACTCCAAGAATGACTATTAATGATGGACTGGAAATTGAAATTGAAGAAATAAAACTTATTAATAATAAAGTTTTAAAAGCAACAGATTTGGACTCGGATGACAAGACTTTAACCTATATACTACGCTATGGGCCTGGTCAAGGTCTCTTACAACGGAAAAGACCGAATGGTGGTCTTGAAAACATTACACTAGGTATGAACTTTACTCAGGATGAGGTGGACCGGGAATTAATACAGTACCATCACTTTGGCCAAGAGGGAATTCGCGATCTCTTCAAATTTGATGTTACGGATGGCATAAATCCCCTAATTGATAGATATTTTTATGTAACCGTTGGGGGCATCGATATGGTGTTTCCAGATGTGATTAGCAAAGGGGTATCCCTAAAAGAAGGAGGAAAGGTAACACTTACAACGGACTTGCTTAGCACGAGTGATCTCAACAGTCCTGATGAACATTTAATCTTCACCATCACTAGGGCTCCTGTACGTGGACATTTGGAGTGCACAGATCTTCCAGGGGTCCCTATCACATCATTCACCCAGTTGCAGTTAGCGGGTAACAAAATATATTACACCCATACGTCTGATGATGAAATAAAAATGGACAGCTTTGAATTTGAGGTTACTGATGGATACAACCCAGTTTTCCGCACATTTAGAATATCAATCACTGATGTTGATAATAAGAAGCCAGTTCTGACCATTCATGACTTGGCAGTGAGAGAGAGCGAGAACAAGTTGATCACCCCCTTTGAACTTACTGTGGAGGACAGAGATACCCGAGATAGACGGCTTAAATTTATCATCACGCAAGTGCCAATTCATGGGAAGATCCTATATAATAATACCAAAGCAGTTACCTCCTTTACAAAGCAGGATCTCAATGATAACCTTATCAGTTATAAACATGGTGGTACCGAGTCCACTGAGGACAGCTTCTCCTTCACTGTGACTGATGGAACCCACACTGACTTCTATGTGTTTCCTGACACTGTCTATGAGACCCGCCAACCCCAGATGATGAAGATTCGGATTATAGCTGTGGATAATGGGGTACCACAAATTGTAGTAAATAAGGGGGCCCCAACCCTGCGCATGCTGAGCACTGGTCATTTGGGCTTCTTGATCACCAATAAGGTCCTAAAAGCAGAGGACAGGGATAGCGCCCACATCTCTCTCCGCATCCGAATTACTCAAGGCCCCAGTCATGGATTCCTTATCAACTTGGACAAGGGGAACCACAGCATCAACCAGTTCACCCAAGGTAATCATTGTACTATCATTTGGTCCCATTTAGCTATGAAAGTATTTCAGTTATTGCTTTACTTTACTTTTAATTAGTTTGTGTCTATATTACTGAAATATTACTATGATCTGTGTTTTTTTCAGCATTTTTTACACAATTGTCATTTATACTCTGACATCCCGATTTCTAAACCATGGAAAAGTGTATTACACATTTATTTACTATGCGGTTATGCAGGTTTCATTCTAATTCTGTACACACTTTCTCTTAGATTTAGTTTTTACGGGGTTTTTTTGTTGTTGTTTTTAGGTTTTTTTATACACGGATATCCATTGGTTTCATTATTTTAAGGTGTTGCCCCATTTAGGTCATGTACAACATAAACAGTCTTGAGAAAGATTCCCAGGAACTGAAACGTTGCGATCACATATTATTAACCAGTAAAGGCTTTTCATTTTTGCAGTCCATGGAGTGTGGCTTTCATAATTTTTTCTCTAATTTACAACATACCCACAGGATATGCCATAAATGTGCAGTAGACGTGTGTCCCAACAGTGGCACCTGCATAACCTAGAGAACATGGCACCCAGAACATATTCTCATGCACTGGAGAGGTGGCCACACATGCAGTGGGCCCAGAGTCTATCACACATTATCGAATAGACAAGCACAATAGGGTCTTACCCAAAAACTAGAGGGCTGGTCGCTCACCTTGTGTGGTTCTGGGACACACAACCAGTAACGCAGGTGTAGAGCAGCTGCCACAGAGTCCACATACCCTGAGGCCAAACGAGAAGTAGTTGGACCAGAATAAAAATGTGGAAGAAGAACCCCGCTGCTGCAGACAAATATAGATCCAGGTGTATCCGGTATATTAGATCTACATTGGTCTGCAGCAGCGCGATTCTTCTTCCACGTTTTTATTCAAGTTCCGATACAGATCAGACATTTATGAAATACTTTAATGATAAAAACATTGCCTTGTTAAATTAAGTAGCAAAATCAATGGGTTGTCCTGTTCCATCAAGGTGCTAAGTACTGTACCTTTATTCAGACATAGTTTTGTGTTACAGCTCCGTATGACCTCTACATTGTGTCAGCAATATTCTAGGGATTTTGTTTGCACCTCCATAGGCTTCTATTTTCATGCCTGTTGGATTAGGTATAAATGGAAAAAAATATGTGAAATGCCCCAGAACTGCTTTTGAACTGATCCAAACACAGCAGATTTTTGGGCAACAAATCAATCACCACTAGTGATGAGCGAATAGTAACTATTTGGGTTTGGATTATTCGTAAGGAAGCCTAAAGTACTATTCTATTTGTCACGAATAACGAACCTAATGCAAGTCAATGGAGAACCTGAGCATTATTCTTGAAGATTTCCAGGTTCCATTGACTCGCATTAGGTTCGTTATTCATGACGAATACCGGAATAGTACTTTGGGATTCGTTATGAATAATCCTAACCCAAATAGTTACTATTCTCTCATCACTAATCCCCACTTTTCACCTCTAACGCACATCAAATTGATAGCCACCTGTTTATCCAAGTGAGATGTTACTGTGGATTCACTGGGAATTTTACCCCTCTTAGGCCGCTTTCACACCGCATTCGGATCTCCATTCAGTGGTCCCGTTGGGGCCTCCGTCCGAACCCCATGCAAAACAGGTTTCAGACATATGCCAACAGTGCCATTGACTATAATGGTGCAAACGGAGTCACCGTATGCTCCGTCATGCACCATTTTCGGGAGAATACCCTTACTGGAGGCGGACACCCAAATGTAGTAGTCTGCGCCTGGGTGTCCGCCTCCAGTAAGCGTGTACTCCCAAAAATGGTGCACGACAGAGCATACTATTATTGTCAGTTACCCTGTCGGCGCATACGTTCGAAACCCGTTTTGCGGGGGGGTTCAGATGGAAGCCCCGATGGAACCTCTGAATGGAGATCGGAACGCAGTCTGAAAGCGGCAGCAAAGGTCAGATTCTGTACAGAAAATTTTGGAGCATGTAGACAATTGCTAAAATGTCATTTATATGCCGTCAACTATTTTCCACAGCAGATATTGCATGTAGCTCTGCCATCTCATGGACTCACTCTTAAGGCCGCTTTACATGCTGCGATATCGTTGCCGATATCTCTAGCGTGCGTACCCGCCCCCCATCGGTTGTGCGACAAGGGAAAATCGCTGCCCGTGGTGCAAAACATCTCTCAGACCCGTCACACTACTTACCTGCCTAGCGACGTTGCTGTGACCGGCGAACTAAGGGTTTCTAAGGGGGCGGTTCGTACGGCGTCACAGCGACGTCACTAAGCGGCCGCCAAATAGAAGCGGAGGGGCGGAGATGAGCGGGACGTAACATCCCGCCCACCTCCTTCCTTCCGCATTGCCGGCGGCCGCAGGTAAGGTGAGGTTCCTCGTTCCTGCGGTGTCACACATAGTGATGTGTGCTGCCGCAGGAACGACGAACTACATCGTACACGCAGCAGCAACGATAATTGGGAATAGGGGGGATGTCACCGATGAGTGATTTTGCACGTTTTTGCGACGATTCAAAATCGCTCATAGGTGTCACACGCAACGACATCGCTAAAGCGGACGGATGTGCGTCACAAATTCCGTGACCCCAACGAGATCGCTTGAGTGATGTCGTAGTGTGTAAAGCGGCCTTTAGGCCTCATTCACACCTTAGTTTTCCGTGTACATGTTGTATCGGTGGTTTCCACTGAAATGATATGTACACATTATAGTCTATGAGGCAAGTTCTTTCAGAGACTGAGTGGTCACAAATCAAATCTCTCAATGCAAGACTATGGGTCCGTGAAAATCACTGACCGCACACAGTTGTCATCTGTCTACAATCTGTCTTCTGTCCGGTTTTAGCATTGTAATGGGTAGGAGACGCTTTGCAGTTTATTTTTTCAGCAAATGAGAAAATACTGATCATAAATAAAAAGTGACACTGATGAAAAGGGTCAGGCTTACATTTTTCAGATCCCCTGATCTCTGTGTGATGTCTGTGTGTGTACAACATATACATGTGTGCAGCTTAGTGGAGCATACTTCTGGCCTCAGGCCTCTTTCACACATCAGTTTTTTGCCATCAGTCACAATCTGTTGAATTTAGAATAAAACGGATCCTGCGCTGGATCCGTTTTATTCTGACTTTGACTTGTATTAGCGACGGATTGCGACGAATGGCCTCACGTTACATCCGTTGTACGACGGATCCGTCAAAAAAAGTGTGTCTGTAGGACGGAGACGACGTCCACAGTAAAGTTTTTTTTGTGTGCGTTTAAAAAAAACGGACAGCGACGGATCCGTCGCCGTCCGTTGTTTGGTGTAATGGAGGCCTATGGGCGCAGGATCTGTCGTAATCCGTCAATACCAAATTACCTTTGGCAGGAAAAAAGTGGTACGATGGATCCGTTTTTTTACAGGGATCCATCGCATCACTTTTACCACAATCTGCGAAGGATCCGTCGCATCAGTCACAAAACAGATTGTGACTGATGGAAAAAAACTGATGTGTGAGTTATTCACACTTTAGTGATTTTTTTTCATATCTTCTGTGAAGCAGACACGTTTTCACCAGTGTGCTGGATCTGCTTTTCATTCCTTATTTGCTTCTTATGTCCATTTTTACCATTTAGTATCATCTGTTAATTTCATAAAAATGAAACCTGATGGAGATCTGCCATATTTTTCCTACCAATTAGTAACTGAAAAATGGAAAGCACAGAGATGGCATTCATTGGTCGCCAAAATTGGACCAATGTAGAACATGTAATAAAAAAAGATGATAGACACTGACTTGTAAATGAACAAAGCCTTAAGGCCCCGTTACTTGCAACGACATCGCTAACGAGATGTCGTTGGGGTCATGGAATTCGTGACGCACATCCGGCCTCGTTAGCGACGTCGTTGCATGTGACACGTACGAGCGACCGCTAACGATCAAAAATACTCACCTTATCGTTGATCGTTGACACGTCGTTCTAATCCCAAATATCGTTGCTGTTGCAGGACGCAGGTTGTTCGTCGTTCCTGAGTCAGCACACATCGCTACGTGTGACACCCCGGAAACGACGAACAGCAATGTACCCGTGTCCTGCCTGCAACGAGGTGGGCGTGACTTTCATGCGGCTGCTCTCCACCCCTCCTCTTCTATTGGACGCTTGCCGTGTGACGTCGCTGTGACGCCGCATGAACCGCCACCTTAGAAAAGAGGCCGTTCGCCGCCCACAGCAACCTCGCTAGGAAGGTAAGTACGTGTGACGGTTTCTAGCGATGTTGTGTGCCACGGGCAACGATTTGCCCGTGACGCACAAACGACGGGGGCAGGTGCTTTCACAAGCGATATCACTAGCGATGTCGCTGTGTGTAAAGCCCCCTTTAGGCTCACTCAGATGTCAACTTTTCATGTACGAGTCTTATGCTTGTGTTTCACGGATACCACTAGTACCTCTAATAGTTTATTGGATAGTTCACATACCTGATTTTTTTCCTCAGACTGAGTGCAAAATTGCTGACAAAGAAATATTGATCTGTCAGATCAAAATTGTCAATGCAAGTCTATGAAAATATTGGACAGTATTCTGATGCCATCCATGTGCTGCATATTTTTCATGGACTAATAGATAGGATAAGCCGGACAAATAATTTTCATCCCATCAGAGAAAAACTGATTAAACTGATGAAAATCGCTGATGAAACTCGGTACATCATAAAAACTGAGGCCTTAGGGTAACACGAGCATATGGCGTTCGATAAGAGAGAATCGGATGCGATATGTTAATGACTCTTGGCCCAAACTCTTCTGCGAGCGTGAGCTGAGTGTTGTTTCACAGCAATCCGGTTCCCTCGCATGCGAGAACTGGAGCACAGGTACAGAAAAGGAGAGATTAATTCCTCCATCTTCTTAATTGCCTGTCTCTGTATAGCGTACCGTACTGATGACATCCGAGTGCAGTCGAATCTCTCACTCGCTCTCATAGACTTGTATGGGTGCCAGTGAGACAAGAAACGCTGCCAATCACAGCATGTTGCGATTTTTTTACTCATGCCGAGTCTAGAAAAAAATCACAGAGCTGCTCTGCCTCATTGACTAACATAGGTCTGAGTGCAATGCGAGATTTGTTCATATTACACTCTTCTGATTTAAACACTATAGTGAGTGAGGCCTTAGGCAGATATACAGTATATCCCAGCTCTTCCATTCATGTACATATACCTGGGAAGTCTTTCCATTCAGGACTTTAGAACAGCTGGTTTAGGAGCCATGTACTGTTATAGGTAATATGCCTTTCTTAGTACGACCTCTGGACCATCACCTATCGGGATAATGAGTCCACTGACTCCCTCTAACCAAATCCACCAACAATTTGTATCCTGTCCATTAATGTATACTGGCGTAAGGCTACATACATTCAGATATCTGTGTCTTATTTTTACATCCATGTGTCAACCACACAGCCTCCTTTTTTGTCTCTGTGCGCCATCCTTTTTTTTTTTCTTCAGTCTAGACCACATATGTCATCTCTGGCCCATTATTCTGTATGGAAGGCTATGTGGGGCCCATTATACTGTATGGAGGACGATGTGGGCCAATTATTCTGTATGGAAGGCTATGTGGGGCCCATTATTCTCTTTGAAAGACTATGTGGGCCAATTATTCTGTATGGAGGGCTATGGGTGATTCATTATTCTGTATTGGGGTGCTATGTGGGGCCCATTATTCTGTATGGAGGAGTATGTGGGGCCCATTATTCTGTATGGAGGAGTATGTGGGGCCCATTATTCTGTATGGAGGAGTATGTGGGGCCCATTATTCTGTATGGAGGAGTATGTGGGGCCCATTATTCTGTATGGATGAGTATGTGGGGCCCAGTATTCTGTATGGAGGGCTATGGATGACTCATTATTCTGTATGGGGGGCTATATGGGGCCCATTATTCTGTATGGAGGACTATGTGAGGCACATTATTCTGTATGGAGGACTATGTGGGGCCCATTATTCTGTATGGAGGGCTATATGGGGCACATTATTCTGTATGGAGGACTATGTGGGGCCCATTATTCTGTATGGAGGACTATGTGGGGCCCATTATTCTGTATGGAGGACTATGTGAGACACATTATTCTGTATGGGGGGGGCTATGTGGGGCCCATTATTCTGTATGGAGGACTATGTGAGGCACATTATTCTGTATGGGGGGGGCTATGTTGGGCACATTATTCTGTATGAAGGACTATGTGGGGCACATTATTCTGTATGGAGGGCTATGTTGGGCCCATTATTCTGTATGGAGGACTATGTGGGGCACATTATTCTGTATGGAGGGCTATGTGGGGCCCATTATTCTGTATGGAGGACTATGTGAGGCACATTATTCTGTATGGGGGGGGCTATGTGGGGCACATTATTCTGTATGGAGGACTATGTGAGGCACATTATTCTGTATGGGGGGGGCTATGTGGGGCACATTATTCTGTATGGAGGACTATGTGGGGCACATTATTCTGTATGGGGGGCTATGTGGGGCACATTATTCTGTATGGAGGACTATGTGGGGCACATTATTTTATATGGAGGGCTATGTGGGGCCCAGTATTCTGTATGAAGAACTATGGGTGACTCATTATTCTGTATGGGGGGCTATGTGAGACACATTATTCTATATGGGGGGCTATATGGGGCACATTATTCTGTATGGAGGACTATGTGGGGTACATTATTTTGTATGGAGGGCTATGTGGGCCCATTATTTTGTATGAAGGGCTATGTGGGGTCCATTAATCTATGTGAGGCCTATTATTCAGTATGGAGAACTATGTGGGGCCCATTATTCTTTTTGGAGGACTTTGTGGGGCACATTATTTTGTATGGAGAACTATGTGGGGCCCACTATTCTGTATGGAGGGCTATGTGGAGCCCAATATTTTGCATGGAATGTCCATTATTTTTATGGAGGGCTATGTGGTGTACATTATTCTGTATGGAGTACTATGTGGGGCCCATTAACCTGTATGGAGAGTTATGTGGGGCCCATTATTCTGTATGGAGGACTATGTGAATCCCATTATTGCGTATGGAGGACTATCTGGGGCCCATTATTCTGTATGGAGAACTAACTGGGGCCTGCGACTAGGTTGGCCTGTGACTGTCCAAATGTTTAACTTTGGCCCTCTGACTATTTGAGTTTGACATCCCTGGTCTAGAGTGTCTGAACTTTTGTATCCATTGACTCTTAGCAATGCTATCAGTTAGGGTACTTTCACACATCCGGATTTTTGCTCTGCGGCACAATACGGCGTTCTGCAGAAAAACCGCAACCGGCTTTTGTAACGCCGATTGCGGTTTTTTTTGCATTGACTTACATTAGTGCCGCATTGTGCCGTAGGGGCTTGCGTTCGGTCCGGTTTTTGCCGCATGCGGCAGATTTAGCCGATGCGGCGGCCGGATCGAACGTACCCTGCAACGTTTTTTGCTCCGGCAAAAAACACCGCATCGCGCCGCATCCGGCCGCTGCGGCGCATTTTTCAATGCATCCCTATGGAGGCCGGATGCGGCGCGATGCGGAAAAAACCGCATCCGGTCGCCGCATGCGGTATTTTCCACTGCGCATGCTCAGTAGCATGCCGCAACCGGAAAAAACCGGACCGGCCGCATGTAAAAACTGATGCAAAGGATGCGGTGTTTTCACCGCATCCGTTGCATAGTTTTCACAGCCGGATTGAGCCGCAGGGCTCAAACCGGATGTGTGAAAGTAGCCTTAAAGACAGGGGAAACTTGAAATGAACTCTGAAGTACAAAGTTTGTCTTCTAATTTTCATACATTTAAAGGATGTTCATAGACTTTAATGGTGCAGTCTGGTCTGCAAAACAGAAGAGAATTGGACATGATCTGAGCCTCATGGATCTGAGACACGAACACGTTTTTCAAAAGGATGTGAGCATGGCTCAATAAAACTGTATGGGTCCGTGTGCTGTCTTTTTAAAGCCGGACAGCACACCGATGTGTAGAGTGTATGGGCGGCTTGGACGTTGCAACATCGCACATGCTATGTTGATGGGGTCAAATCGAAAGTGACGCATATCCGGCGTCACTTTCGACATCGTACTGTGTAAATGCTAGATGATACGATGAACGAGCGCAAAAACGTCGTTATCGTATCATCGTTGCATTCACCGACATTTCCATAATGCCGGTGCAGCGACAGGTACGATGTTGTTCCTCGTTCCTGTGGCAGCGCACATCGCTGTGTGTGAAGCCGCAGGAGCGTGGAACATCTTCTACCTGCCTCCCGGCTTCAATGAGAAGGAAGGAGGTGGGCGGGAGGTTTACATCCTGCTCATCTCCGCCCCTCCGCCGCTATTGGCCGCCTGCCGTGTGACGTCGCTATGACGCCGCACGACCCTCCCCCTTAGGAAGGAGGCGGGTCGTCGGCCAGAGCGACGGTCGCAGGGCAGGTGAGTGCATGTGAAGCTGGCGTAGCGATAATTTTCGCAACGCCAGCTATCACAAGATATCGTACCTGCGACGAGGGCGGGAACTATCGCGTGCGACATCGCAGCATCGGCTTGCGATGTTGCAACGTGCAAAGCCCGCCTATGTGTGAATGTAGCCTTACAGAATGAGTTATACCAGCAGATGGCCATTTTGGTTAACACTTATCTTTCTAAACACAGATATACAGTGAAGGAAATAATTATTTGATCCCTTGCTGCTTTTGTAAGTTTGCCCACTGACAAAAGACATGAACAGTCAATGATTTTAAGGGTAGGTTAGTTTTAACAGTGAGAGATAGAATATCCAAAATAAATTTCAGAAAATCACATTGTATAAATTATATAAATTTATTTGCATTTTGCGGAGAGAAATAAGTATTTGATCCCTCTGGCAAACAAGAATTAATACTTGGCACAGCAGTCAGGCTTTTTTGTAGTTGATGATGAGGTTTGCGCACATGTCAGGAGGAATTTTGCTCCACTCCTCTTTGCAGATCATCTCTAAATCATTAAGATTTTGAGGCTGTCGCTTGGCAACTCGGAGCTTCAGCTCCCTCCATAAGTTTTCTCTGGGATTAAGGTCTGGAGACTGGCTAGGCAACTACATGTCCTTAAGTGCTTCTTTTTGAGCCATTCCTTTGTTGCCTTGGCTGTATGTTTTGGGTCATTTTAGTGTTGGAAGACCCAACCATGACCCATTTTTAATGTCCTTGTGGAGGGAAGGACGTTGTCACTTAGGATTTTACAGTACATGGCTCCATCCATTGTCCCATTTTTGTGGTGAAGTAGTCCTGTGCTCTTAATAGAGAAACACCTCCAAATCATTGTTTCCACCTCCATGCTTGACAGTAGGGATGGTGTTCTTTGGGTCATAGGCAGCATTTCTCTTCCTCCAAACACAGCGAGTTGAGTTGAGGGCAAAGAGCTCAATTTTGTCTCGTCTGACCACAGCACCTTCTCCCAATCACTCACAGAATCATCCCGGTGTTTGTTGGCAAACGACCTGCACATATGCCTTCTTGAGCAGTGGGACTTTGCGAGCACTGCAGGATTTTAATCCATTATGGCGTAATGTGTAATCAATGGTTTTCTTGGTGACAGTGGTTCCAGCTGCCTTGAGATCATTAACTAGTCCCACCTTTGTAGTTTTAGGATGATCTCTCACCTTCCTCATGATTCTGGATACCCCATGAGGTGAGATTGCATGGAGCCCGAGATCGATGTTGATTGACGCTCATTTTGTATTTCTTCCATTTTCTTACTATTGCACCAAGAGTTGTCTCCTGAGAGAGAGAGAAAGGGGATCCTGACAATGCCACACGCAAACGCATGTTGCCGCAAGTCCATTGACATTGCATTGAGCAGACAACGGATCCGGTAACATGCGTTTTGCGTTTTTTTGCCGACCGGCAGAAAAATGCTATTGTGAAACCAGCCTAAGGCTGCTTTCACACATCCGGTTTTTCTTCTGCGGCACAATCCGGCACTTTGCAGGAAAATCGCAACCGTTTTTTTT